>NW_027273863.1:13585000-14185000 GCF_046630095.1 Trachinotus anak
AAGCTCAACATCACAAATACTGCCTAACAGGTGTTGAGAAGAAAAGCATTGATGGTGTGAGCATGTTAACAGAGAACTAAGTGAAATCATCAATGCAAACAACACTTCAGCATAATGTACATAAAAACACTCACAATACTGTATCAGAGATGTGAAATGTGTGATAATAGGGATCAGTAAATCATGGCCAGCTGGTAACTGAATGCAACCCGGGAGGCAACTGAGATGGAATGAATTAAAAAATTATTAGCATTCATGTGTGAATTATTGAACATATTTAGTAGAAACTGAAAATAGTAATTTTCCTGCCTGGCTGAAACAATGGCAGATTACTGAAAGTATGAGATTCTACCATACTGTGGAAGCCAAAACTCAACAATGAGGTGTCACTTTCAACCATCCTACAGATCTTGAAATCAATGAGCCGTTTGGTTTTAGATCTTTCAGCATCAGACTCCCTGCTGTGACTTCCTGCTGCAGCATCTCAGTCTGGAAAGTCAGAATCACCTTCTAATTTCTTCCCAAAACTCATTTATAGGCCTATGTAAAAGCCTTTTTCATAGTTTAAAGGAATCATTTGACTTTTAGGGAACTATCCACTGCCTTGCCGAGAATTAAATGAGAAGATTAATACCACTCTCATGTCTGTAATAGGGTGACCATATTTTCAAACAACCAAACCCCGAGCCTTAAAGGGGCTATTTGTAAGATTTCTCTACCACCAAACGGGGGTTCCTTGCCTTGTGTTCGTGATTGTTGCTTGACAGAAGGTTCAGGCATTACAGGACAAGAGGTTTACGCCCTCTGAGCAGGACGCCATGTCTTCAAATCAGAATAGAGGCTTTAGTTATTAGCAATTGGAGCTGGCTGGTTAGTTTGCGCAACTTCAGTAGAAGAAAACTACTAATCCAGTAAAAAAAACATTGCTTATGTTTTTTTACTGGATTAGATAATGAGTGGGACAGAACATGAGAAATTGTTGTGAAAACCAGGACATTTTAGCCAGACAAACCGGACATTTGGTCACCATAGTCTATACACTTAATATAAAGCTGGAACTACAGCAGCCAATTAGCATTGATTAACACCAAGGGAAACAGCTAGCCTGTATCTGCATGTAGCTAGCAAATCCACAAACCAGGACTTCTAAAACTCACTAATTAACATGTCATATCTTCTTTGTTTAATCTGCACAAAAATCTGGCTAAAAAATAAAAAGTAACGTGAACATGTATCAGACTACTTCCTGGAGTCTAGCAACTGGCCCCATTAAAGTAATAGTACAACTCATAACCCTTCGTAAAACTTTTCTATTTTTGTGGATTTAACAAACAAAATAGAATTTATTAGTTATTTTTTTAAAACTATTATACAGAGACATATTGTTTCCCCAAATTTTTAGTCTTTTCTATCAAATCTTTTCTGGCCCCAGCAAGATATTTACCTTATAAATGTATGAATGGTGTCATTCTTCTCATCTTGATCGACATATTTCCCATAATGTCAAACTATTCCTTTAATCTTACTTTTCTTTTATCTGCTCACTTTATCTGTTACAGTTATAACAATAGCCAATAATGATGACAAGAAAATCTGTAAACTGATAATCTCTCTGTGACAAATACAAACCACAATGGCATGTTCAGCTTTTCTGTGATGTTATTTCTCAGGAAACCTTTCAGTCTTGACGGTAGAACTGATTAGTCATCATGATTTGCGCCTGACAATTTTTTTTTTTTTTTTTTTTTTGCAGGGCAAGCTTTCAAATTAAACCCAACATGTACAGTTTCTCTCTGTGAACATGGAGCAGAAGAGACAAACCCGGCTCCCCACATGGGAACTTATCTGTCTGAGCAGTAATGAAATGAGTAGGGCCTGTTTTCCCAGCAGCACTTGAGAAAGATCAACTTAGTGCCAGTGTAAACTAATGCATAAAGATGATGATACTGCTGAGACGCTTCTGCTTAATTGGGCTTTGAGATGTCATACACTTAAAAAATAAAATGAGCCTACAGGCGCAATCCAGTCAAAGCCCAAATCATTTGATTATTTCAGCGTTTCTCCCCTTCTTGAATATTGTAAAAATATGTTAAGTTAAATTTGCTTTGAATACTCTTTAAATCTCTTCTATTTTACTGCATAACTTTGAGGTATAGTCACATGCATAATTGAAGAGTGTGACTTACAGATGGAATAAATTACCATTGTGTTTGTTTCTCAGCTGAATGTAATTATAATGCTGCTGTGTTTACAAACGCTATTAATGCAAATAAACCCGGGCCGGTACTTATCAAACTTTTAGGAATTATACTTACTAATGTTCTAGAAACAATTTCAAAACTTCTTTGCTGGGGGTGAGCAATAAGACACTTTTATCAAGCAGCTTTCTCCAATGCGACAAATGCAACAATACAGTAATTATGTACATTTTTCACTTTTTATGTTTTTCTACAAAGACATATGTGATTTTAAAATTTTATTTACATTGATGGAAACCAGTGGTAACTGGAGGAAAGAAACTCTTGTGGTATATGTCAGACAAATCATATGGGTAATATAGCAACCCAAGTGCACACAATGAAAATGCATGAACAGTGCAAACTGCAAACATAATTAATAAGCTTAATTTGTGTTGTTTGCTTTTGATAAATGCAAAAAACATACACATAAAAAGAGGTGTAACATCCTATTAAATCAAATGCAAGTAGTAGTAGTAAAACTATCCAATTATTATATAGGCTATAGTACTATAATTATACATGTGCATAATTATAGTACATATGATGTGTGCATGATGACCAATTATTTTTATAAAATTGCTCAAAAACGTGTATTAAAAGCTGCATGCTCCCCTTTGTTTCATCTTGGATGTACTTTTAACCAACTTAAATGGACTCTCGATAAATGTAAGTGTTTTTACGTTTTCTCAGTAGAGGTAAATGTGAAAATCTTTTTTTTTATATTTCACATAAGTCTAAAATTTCAATGAATACAGGCCCAGACCGGTGTTAATGAGTGTATTGAAAAATCTGTTAACCAATTTAGGAAGGACCACAGATTCTAGTTTTTTGGGTTTTTTTTTTTTTTTTTGCTTTTTGATGGTTTCCCTTACCTTTTGATTATGAATTGTGCCTTAAAGGGTAACTTGACCTGAACACTGCAACACGCTTGAAAACCAAGATGTAGTAGAAGTGCCTCTCCTGTGGACTATTGTATCAAATAAACCAAGAACGGAACAAAGAACGAAGAAGAAGTCATAATTTTCTGTCTGCTTCCTATGAATATAACCTTTTGGATGTCAGTGCAATTCTCCCATGAAAGTGAGAGTAAATCACCACTCTACACTGCAGCCTGAATGTGAGTAGGCAGTAATACAGCCATCTGAACACTGGGCAGACATTAAATTGGCTCTCTCTCCCAAATACATTTGCAATGAATTTCACATGGGAGCTCTAAGAACAAAGTGCTCTCAATAACACTGTACTTCTCTCTGTTTCACACACACACACACACACACACACACACACTCACACAAATATTTGCAGGTACATATATGCTCCTGTCTGGACAGCAAAAAGCTCATACCAAAAGCTGTAAACAATGTATTCAAATTTCTCCATAAGACATCATATGAATACAAACTGACAAGAATCTGTACACTTTACACAGTTCAACCAAATCCATGCTCATTGCAATTTGAAATCCTTCTCATTAGTTTAAGCAATGTCTCAGCCTCCTTGGAGTCAAAGATAGTTTGAGTTTTGCAGTTTTGAGGCGCTTGATCAGCTCCATTTCACCAACTGGCCCAGGATAAGCGATCTCAAAATAAAAATGCATCCCTACACCATAGCCAGAGCAACCCTGTCAGGTGTCATTGGCCCCGTCTTCACAGAGATCCACAAGTCTTCAGTATTGGCAGAATTCTTTTTCTTCTTCGTTTCCGACCTTGCGGTTGCCATGGCGTCTCTGCAGCAGCAGCAACAGCAGCTGTTGGCATGACGACAGCAGCAGCAGTGGCAGCACACCACCAGAGTGGTGAGGAGGACCAGGAGGGGAAGAGTTAGGAGGACCACCAGACAGGCCGTGTTGTAAACCCCCTGGTTATGTTTCTCTGTAGCAAAGCTCCAGATCTGGTTGAAAAAATCCTGGATGCTGTCTGTTTTCCCATCCATGGCTTTAGGATAGGGAGCTGTGACTCCTTTTTAATTGAGTTCGTATGGCAGTTGTAAAGATTTAATAAATCCTTTAGAGAGTTGTGGAGTTTATAGGGCAGTAAAAATGCATAACAAGTTGCTGGAGACACCAAAATAATTAAGATAAGGTGTTAATTTGAGTTGAAAAGATCTTCTATGTAATCTGAGTCCCAGTTCTAAAGTTGTAAAATGTGAAGTTTTACTCTTAGTGTTCAGCAAAACCTCCGCCGATCCAACTGCTGTCAGGTCCAATATCTCTGCTGACTTCACACTGAACTTTCATGTGTTTGCCTTCTGTTCATGGAGATCTGCGTTTAGATAGCCATCCTGAGACAGAGTGCTCAGGCTTGTGTTGTTTACACTGGAAGCTGAATTCATGGATGCACAAGAGCATGTTTTTAAACAAATCCAAAGGACCAAAAGTTCACTTGTTTATGAGAAGGTTCTTTGAAATCTTTCAGTTGTGATGATTCTGATCTTCAGGAAAAAAGCCAAAATCTGCACACCAAGTTGCTTTATGGCACTTGACATTCCACTTATTCTTCTCTTGCTCTTTGTCCTCTCAAGTTGTCTCTTGTCCTCCTGCTCTTTGGCTTTCCGTTTAGTTTAATCCAGTTGCAAAGAGGTGGTTCAATTTGGGCATTTCTGTGGAACATAAAAAAAAAAAAACAGAAATTCAGCTTTCAGCAGACAGATCGTCTTAAACCTCCCTCTTTGCTTTCCCTGCATTCAATCTATCTATCTTTCTCTGTCTTTATCATCTCTATTCCTGCTCCCCCCCTCTTGTCATTGTCAGCTTCAGATTTCTGCAGCTCTCCCTTCATTAATACTGCAGAGGAGTCATCCAGGATTCAGGGCAGATCTCTCTAGGAGTCCCACTGTGGAAGACAGGGGCAAATAGAGGGAGGGAAAAAAGAGAAAATGGAGGGAGGGAGAAATGGAGGGAGATTGTGTCTGGGGGATGGAGAGACACAGACAGAGGTAACCAATCTTTCTAAGAGTCCCACTGAGACTGAGAGTGTGACAGAGTGTCAGAAAAAAAGAGAGAAAAGGGAGAGAGGTAGGCCAGGGAGAGACCTTCTTTAGGAGGTTCATCTGAATATACCAAGTTAATGGTTCCCATTGGAGGAGATAAATGGGATGTGGCCTAAGTTTTTATAATATATTTAATTGTAACACTTTCCTCTGGTCTTGGATGAAATCCCCCCTCAACAGCCTGACTAGAGAAGAAAACAGGAGGTGAGACACTTCAGCTGAACCAGATCTGCAAAAGTCATTGTACCTTTGTTCCCATAAGAGTATAAACTGTTTGATTAAGTCTGAAGCCTTGAGGCGAGAGCTTTATTTAAATGGTGTTAAACAACTATACTTTTTCAAATGATTGAAACACTTTAACTCAAGCATTTCCCTTTGAGCCTCTAAAGCTCACGGCTGCGGAGCTTCTTCATATTCTAGTTGCAGGAGCAAGTAAAAATTTTCATCTCACATTTGGTTGCTTCTTTTGGCAGAGAAGAGAGAGGAAGATGCACCTGCAAGTGGAGAGCAAATAGATTTGGCATGGCTGTCGCTGTGCGTTGCGCCTCATGTGTGAAATTGGTTTACCCGCAGTTCGGTTCCTTAACAGGAAGCTGAGTGCTTAAAGCTAAGTAGCAACCTGAAACGTCAAAGAGAAAGTTCAGAAAGACCTGTCTTATGTCTCATCTCCTAAAAAAAAACAGAGCTGATCTAAAATACATTGCCACATTTGAAGCTGTGCTTATTTTCATATTAAAGTTAAACACACAGGCACATATGCAGCTGTGCATTATCCGCGTGGGACTGCTGACATTCATGACCCTTCAAATATGATGTTTTTTTAGGTTTTCAGGTGAAAGCTGGCTACTTGATCTTTTTTAATCCTTATATCATAAACACATAGCTCCAAATTTGGGACAAGGGGACACAAGATTAACCTGAGAGGTTGGGAGATGACAAAGAAGATAGGAAAGCAAAAAAAAGAGAATAGAATAGAATAGAATAGAAATAAAAGAAAGAAAAATGCATTAGCTTTGCCCTAATGCTTAAGTCTTTACATTATACTGTTTTTACAGTTTGTGTACAGAAACCACCATTTTGTGTTTTATGCTGACAGGAAATGATGCAACGCACACACTGTGCGAAAGCAAACAGAGAAAAATGTTTTTCCAAAAATTCAGGCATTATATTTTGTTTTCTGCACTTCTCAATCTGCAGTTTTCAGTGATATAGTGATATACGCATGAAGCCTGTGACGTTAACATCAACTCAGTGGAAGCAGAAAAAAACATCAGATATGTGTGGACTGTCTTCTTGTTGCAACCTCTTCTTCCGCAATAGTTTATTAGCACCTGAATGGAGAATTAGCTCCACCAACTGTCGATGCACAGTCACATAACAATAATGGTTGATAATTTACATTTTCTTTTGCAGATTTTCTGGAAATTCTGTTAAAATTTAAAAGGGTGGAAACTTGACTATAGACTACTGAAGACTGTGCGCGTTGTCGGGAGCCACAGTGGCACTGCCACATTATTCTTGATTATTTTCTCTGCTGTATGTACATGCTGCTGTGATGAGCTTGGCTGAGCTGCAGCACCCCTGTGTACACTCTGAACCCGCATTATGAAAACACTGTCAACACCAGAAGCCAGAGATAGTGACAATAAGTCTGTCAGAAAGACACAAAGACCAGGACCAGCACAGAGGTGTGATCTAGCTATATATAAGAGATGACTAACAGTGTATCAGTGGTAACGCTATTGAATGGAATGAATAAGTCACGAAGTGTTGTGATAATTATAGGCACTGGCCAGGAACAATGAGATCGCTGTCAAGTTATTCATAAACATGAATAATCACACACTAACCATTACAAGAAATGTAAAAGGGGATCTTATATTGTCTTATCTATTTGCTCACACACAAAGGCCACTCAAAATACTTATTTACTATAAATACTGTAGTGAGGTTGCCATAAAATAGACAGCTTAGGTAGTTTCACAATTGAATGTCCAAATTCTTCTTGAGGTAATCATGGCGGTTGCCAGCATTATTGCAGCTTCTTCCTCAGCAGGCCGTCTGCAGCAATATGAAAGTAAATGACGATTTTCACTTGAACTGTTGATGACACATGTCTGAACTGCGGTCAGTTTGTGATTTAGCAAAGGAAGAAGATCACAGAAGATGTAATTTACAAAGAGAATATAGCCATGTTTTTACAAAGGATAGTTTCTTAGTATGTTTTAAATGAGGCTCCAACAGGCTTTAAATATTTCATGGCCTCATATTATCTCACTGAGATGTCTTTCTAAGACTCTCTCTTACTTTCTCATGACATTGTGCTCTCCTGGAGCCATTCATATACAGGAAAAGGCCAATTCTGGGGCACACAAAGCCAGGAAGGGGCTGAGAAAAATGTTATGATTGCACTCAGTTAGGCCCTGCTGCTTTTTAAGGAACATTTGCGACCCATAAGACAAAGTTGTGACAGAAGGGAAAGCAGGAATCTTTAATGACTTGCCCCCAGCACATGTTTGGAGCAGATCCCTCATCAGGCAATATCAATGCACTATCAATATATAGATATGTTCAGTTTGAAATGAGTCAGCCACCAACAAATTATTAAAATCCATAGTAGTTTTTTTTTTTTGTGCAGGAAACATGAGTTGTCTTAGATCACTAAGTGTAGCTGTTTCGCTTGGTTGGATACATGCCAGCTGTTAATCTGGAGGAGTGAAGATCTCTGCTGTGAGCAAGAGCAAGTGCACAAGAGCATTAAAGTTCAGACTTGCATCAACTCGATCCTGACTGAGTGAAATGAGCAAAGTGGAGGACATTCTTCCAGTAAGAGCAGGGAGAGGACGTTCTCTCAGATGAAACAACAATCTACAAAGGTCCATTGAACAGAACAACAGGAAGTTATTCTGTATGCGTTAAATGTAGAGACTATCACAAATGACAATGGTAAACTTTTTCTTTTCATAAAGCGGATTTTAAATGACATAGTTTATTTCAAGAGAGTAATATGAAAAGTGAGTTACAGAGACACTGTAACTGGGAGGCAGGAAGAAACCTATCAGCTTAACATTGCAACTTGTCAAACATCCTGTCAAATCAAACTGCTGCCAAAACGACGTTTCTTTTTAAAGGGAGTCTGACACTGTGGCTTCAGTTTTACCTCTATTTTCCCAGAGTCACACCGCAAAAAGAATCAACAGCTTATATAAACCACTCACAACAATTTCAAAGTATTTCAAGTTACTGGCATTCAAGCGCTCTTTGAAAGCGGCACCTTACCCCCACAGGCACTTGTGAAGTGGCAGGTCAGGTCTCCTCTCATGTCTAATCCAGTCAGCTGCTCAGACTTTTGCTGTTTCTGTCTTGGCATCTGCTCTGTTCTGGTCCCTCTCACCCAGACATCTTGACAAGTCTTCACTTTCTGTTCCTCTTTCCCTCTCTACCCTTGTTTCCCGTCCTCCTCCTCCTCCTCCTCCTCATCCTCCTCCACCTCCTCCTCCCTCTCTCGCTCTCTTTAAGTGTGTGTTTTGGTCACAACGTCATAGCACCCTGCCCACTTTGTGTAAGAATGGGCCCTCTGTCTGTGCTTCTGTGTTTTCCTGTATGACGCGCTGGATTCTTGCGGTTGCTTTACTTTACTCACACAAACACTGAATGATGATACATACGATACATACGCTGCTCTGGATCCTTGCAACACCAGAATAAGTTGCAGAGAGTGTTGCAGCATTTTGCATAACAACACTAAATTACAGATTAAAAGACTACACCCTTCTGTGAACACCAAAATGGCAATAAAAAGGGGAAATGAAAGCTCTTAAAGTGTGCGTGTGTTGTGAGTTCCACCTGGTGAAAGAGTCAGCTGCAAGCGAGATATGAAAGAGTGAGGTCATGTGAAGTGCACCCACACACACACACACACACACACACACACACACACACACACACACACACACACACACACACATACACACACATATACACACACACAAACACTGTTACTATGCCTTTGGCATCGTGGTCAATGCCCTTTCAGTTCAGTCAAGCAAAAGAGGATTTTGCTGAAGAAGGAATAAAGAAAAAAAGCATTCTTCTGGCATTATAGTATACCAGAACAATAGTAGTCAATGTACTGTACTCCTGAAAGAGGGAAGCTGTGAGTTAATGTGTACTCTCATACAGTATGATGTGTGCTACTTACAGTACGCCTTATGCAGAGTCAAGTGACATATCTGCGGTAAATTTTCTTTAAAAAAAGTGTCAGTCCATAAATGTAGCTATTCAAAATTTTAGGAAATAAATACAATTCAAAAAAATGAATGATTTATTTCACTACTGATGCCCTGTAAAGTAGTCAGTGGTGGTGGAAATATAAAATAGTGAATCAAGGATATTGATACTTTAGACGAAAATAGACATGTCCATCTGAAATATGATCAGACCACCACTGCCATGTTATAATGATTTACTGCAGCTACAGTAGATGGAAACATTTGGTCCTATAATCGTGAAAACACACACCCTGACCAACTGACTGGCTCAATATGCAGTGTGTTTTTTTGTAGCTACAGGGCATGGTTACATAAGAATTGATGAGACAAGCCTTGCCATGTCTGCAGGTGTGTCTGAGCCATCTTAGACAAATAGCAACCAGCCGCCCACACACACACACACATACACACACACACACACACACACAGAGCTAGCACAGAGGGTGCTGTGTGACAGGCAGGGCGTGTAGTGCTACATAGTGAAATTATATCCCAGCTGCTGTTGAGGCACTACAGTGTCCAGTCACCTCGAGCGAGTGTTGATTAATGACCTCAGTGTAGCAACACTTTTCCTTGATGGAAGTACTTCCTTACAAGAAGTTTATATGAAAATGATTCCACTATATATTACATTTACTGCTTATGATTGCTACCGCAGACATACCTGGATATAGAAGCCTTCTTTTCATTGTATGGATCTGCTTTATGCACAGATCCAACCATGCAAACCTGCAGGAGTCATGTGAAAATCTTGGATTTGATCTGCAAGTCAGACATGAGAAGACACGAGAAATGATTTGATAAAGCTGTTGGATCTTACGCAACAATGTGCCTTTTCAGATCTGCTGCAATTTAGAAACACCATGAAACTACTGCTCAGTACAAATGAGCAATAGGTGCTGGATACATGCATCATGAGGATTTCTTTTCTTTTTTTTTTCTTTTTTTTGCCATTTACTTGATGGACACTGTTCTTTGCTGTTGTATTATAAGGACCCCATTATACCTTCCCTTCCCTCCAAGGGTAACTTATGTTCCACTTATACTGCAATGACCCTAGTATGAGTCTCATTTCCTCCATGGAAACCTTTCTCTGCTTTTATACTGCGTTGACCCTGTGCTATAATAGGTGTAGCTCCCATCTGGTTTACAGAAACTTGATTCTCAGTTGAGCTCACCTGTGAAGGAAAGCTCAGACAATACATCCCTTTATCCAACTCGAGTCTATAGCTTAACAAATAACAGGAATGACCACTGAGCTCACACTGGATCACTGATCATACAACCATGATAGCAAAATATGTGACTGTGACATTACCAGTAACATTAAGTAAAGCCTCATGGAATTACACGACTGTGCAAAAGGGCATTACAAATCACTTTGGCCCACTGGTTCTGCCGGCACACACTGAAATATGTGCGAGAAAGAACCCAACACTGTGCACACACGGAGCTTTTGAATGTGAGCGCTAATGAAAAGTGACTAAAGGGTTGCTGTAGTGGAATCTGACAAGTGTCCAGAAATAGTCTGCCAATGAAACCAGTCCCCCAGAGGCAAACCTTAGCTGTGATTCAGTCCTGTAAAATGTTTGGACCCAGCAGTGTGAAAACAGGCGAGACAGAGAACGACATGATTAGTCTATATAAGGAATTGCATCTTGCGCTGAAGAAAAGCCATCTTTGAAGAGCTATTGGTTGGCATGTAAACTTAGGGCTTTTACAAGGAGACCTAATTGCACATTCCAGCTATGAGGTTAGTCAGTGTTATTTTAACATTTCATTATGTAATAATCTCAGCATAGTTATCATATGACATGAGCTGTAGCTGTAGCTAAACATTATGTTACACATTTCTTTCTTGGCTTGTGATGAACAGAAGTTTGGCCTATTCTGCTGCATAAATAAACAAAAGTGATGATGTCAGCGTGCAGCAAAGTAAGTACTTCATTTTAATCAGTGGGGACTTTCTAAGTTCCTTTTTTGCTCTTCAGTATTTCCAAATACAGAAGTAGCTAAATGAGACATGGTGGGAATCAAAACTTATACAAGTTTGCCAACACTTTGGGTTTAAAGTAGTCACAAAAACACAGCTGACAAAAATAAAAAAAAAAACTATGCAGATGGAAAGATGGACTGTTTGCTTACTTGCTGAGAGTTAAATTAAAGCTAGTTATCTTAGCTCAGCACAAAACTGGAAACAGTTAGCCAGGCTCTGAACAAAGCTAACAAAATCTGCCATCACATCTAAAACTCACTAATTAACAAATATCCCATTTGCTTAACCAGTAGAAAAACCAAAGTGTAAAAATCTTGTTTTACAGAGTATGTGTCAGATTGTTTCTTGGACAGTTGTGAAACACTGAGCTGCTGTTTGTACACTTTGGTTTTTTGGTACGTTTTTAAAAAAAATGAGATATAACATTGAATTTACAGGTGCTGGTTGGTGGATTTAGTTAACATTTGAACAGAACAAGGCTCGCCGTCTCCCCCTGATTTATATTAAGCTAACCATCTGCTGGTTGTAGCTTCTCATCTAACTCTCAGCAAGGAAAAGAATAAATGTATATCCAAAAAAGTCAAACACTCCTAAAATGCAGAGTAATGCTACACAATAAGTGCTGTGTCATTATCTCTTACAGACAGACTTTGACTCTTGTTTCCTACAAATAGATATGCCTGATAGACAGTTGCATGACCTTGTGTGATCATGGGACAACAAAGAAGTACAAGAATGCACTTCCCCCTTTTTCTTTCTTTCTTTTTTCTGTCTTGGTATGTTGTTAAGACTTGTATGCATGGTCACAACTGTTTTAGTAAAAATGATGAGGATTGTTCAGACTATTGCAGATTCTTTATTTCTAATTTGTAGCAAGAGGAACATTTTGACACAGCATGCAAATTCAATTAGGAATTTTAAGCAGTGAGAAATTTGCTTCAACATGGCAGTAATTGAATCTTTTGCTCCCATTAATCTCCTCACTGTGTCTCTGTTAATCATTGTCACCTCTTAACAAAATAGATAGGCGGCTAACTTCACTCGGAGCACCTTAAGTGAACACTGGTTTACACAAGAGGCTTCAGTAACAAAGAAAATGTTTTGTTTTGTTTGTTTTTTTCATTAAACTCTTGATCATTTTTCATTTTGTTGACCATCATGTGTTCATGTCTACACTGCATGATTAAAAAAAAAAAGTTTCCTAACAACCTCTCTAAACTGAAACCATGTGACACTTTAACTTGCATACAGCTGTGGTTAGGCATACACAAGAGAAACCATGACTTCTGTAACTGAAAGATGATGAGATAAAGCTTTACTTTTTTTGTTGGGGGTTTTTTCCCATCAAGCATTCAGACTGACATTCCTGACATACCTTAGAAATTCTCGCTGTTTAACTTCAAATGCCGACCAAAAACAAATAAAGTTGACAGCCTTACTCATATGCCATAACAGTATGATTTCCATTCATTTCAATTCAATTCAGACTATGCATTCATGCATGCGCGTGTGCATTGAGTTAAGGCTGAAATCCACTCTCAAATGGCAAATGTGCACACATGTACACAAACCCATAGTAATTCTTGCTTTCTGCAAAAAAAAAAAAAAAATGTTGTCCAAAGTCTTGAGCATGTAACATTGCTTTTGCTGTAGGTGATGTGATAAAGCACAGAACCAACTCTCTGCTGAGCTCGCCCCTCAGGTCACTGTAGCCTGAGAGGCACTTTCATATGTATGTCAACTCTCTTATCTGAAAGGCTCCTGAGGACTTCTGTGTAGTTCAGCTGATGCAGAGACCATTAAATAGCCCTGCTGGCACACTGCAAAAATCAAACTCCATTTCCTATTTGGCCTTAAATCATGAATACAAAATGGTAAAGCATGGAGAAAAAGAAATTGGAGACATACTCGGTGGTAGAAGAAGTACTTACATCCCTCAGTTAGGTAGAAGTACCAACACAACAATGTAAAAATAATCTATTACAAATAAAAGTCTTTAATTTAAAATCCCATTTAATTAAATGTGCAGAAGTGTGATTGGTGAAATGTAATGATGTCTGAAAAATGTAAAAGTGCTCATTATGCAAGAAATTGTCCCCGTGACTGATATTATTATATATGATGTTATTCGATTGATAAAACGTATACCTTTCAAAATAATTAGGTTTATCTAGTTGTTCCCAACGTGGGGTAAAGCCCCCTCCTGTGGGTTGCAAATGAAATGGGAGGGAACATGAGATGATTAATGGACTAGGAAATTTGAAAAGACAAAGTTGTACTGAATAAATTTGTACATATTTTTTGGACTTTAACCTTTTTGAGCCCAAAACTGTTTCTTACATGAGACCGTCTGAGAAGTTTAGAGGGGAAATTGCTCTTTTGGTGGAAACTAAGTCATTAAATGCACAAGAGACACTGGCTTAACCTAATGGAAGCACTTTGAGGAGTACAAACACCTCAAAACTGTATGTAAATACCATACATGAGTAAATGTACTTTCCACCACTGGTAGTTTGTCTTAAGTAACCAGGGTATGAGTGTAGTTACCAGCACAATAACTTACCAGCAATAGTGGTCTGACTGCACAAGACATGCGAAAAGAAATAAGAAAGTCAAAAGTAACAGTCACGGTAAACAGATGAAATATTTGGTTTCTGTCATTCTAACTGTGGCAGAATAAATGCAAACTTGACTGAAACTAGTGAAAAAAGAAAAGACCAAACCTACATGTAAACAATATCACGATAACTATTGATTCACCCTCAGTTGTCCTCTCTGCAGCGAAATACGATTGAACAATTCTTTAAAAAGAAATCCATACATCAACGGGGTATGATAAAGGAGTACAAGCCCATCTGATATGGCTGTGGTTCCCGCTGATGTAAATTATACATTAAATACAAAAACATCAAATGTAAGGAGAGCAGAGGATGTGAACAGTGGTTAACAAAATGAATAAACAACCAGAACAAAGGAAGTGAAGCTTATCTGTCTGAAATCAGCTCAAAATAAAAGCATGTTAACAGGATAACTACTTTCTCTCTTCACCATTTGCTCTTGCTTTAGCCTTTTCCTAGCTCAGCTCTCAGCCTGCATGTTTTTCTAGTCATAACCTCACCGTCTGAGCCATGTCAACTCACATCTACATTTACAGGCCAACACATACAAGAGGTAGAGACTTTTTTGTGATTTAGTTTGGACATGGTTAAAGCCCAAGAAACTGCACTAAGTAAAGACTTTAAATCTAGAACATAAATAAGTATAGGGTATAATTGGCCAGTCATAATTAGTTACAAAAAAGAAAAACAGTCTCATTAAGCGGTGTTCAGGCTTCAGAGCCTTCATTCATTAAACGCAAGTGTTCAAGACTGTTAAAAAGCTAAATGAATGGTTAGATGGATTCGTTCAATAATAGGTGTTTTTCTCATTTTCAGTGATCCTCTAATTAGAACAAACAAAAAAATAAATAGATAAATAAAGAGCTAAAGTAGAAGAACATGAAGCACATCCAGAACACCCTATCTTACCTTTCGTTCAGTTTCACTGAGGTCCCTCCTATCTGTCATCTATGAGGCCCCGCGCGGGCTCCCTCATGCCAACTCATGGACCTCTGAACATCAATAAATGCCTCATAAAAATCAAGCTGTACACCGGCCGGGCGCCCAATTAAGCCCTGGTGTTTACAACGCTATCACACAGAGTCTAACTGGTAGATCTGGGTTGCACCTCCCTCTTATTCAGATGCCTGCCAGGGCCTGTTAACTTTCTGGATGCAGTGAGTTGTAAAGAGACTCTAGGAGCACATGGGAGACTGCGGATGGCTCACAACGCCGCTTTTCATCAGCTTCACCCTGTCACCAGCTCTGTGCTCAATCCTGTAGAGAGATGTGGAGACATTACTGGGCAGATGGGGTGAGGAGAAGAGGGGAAAGGGTAGAGAGAGTGAAAGAGAGAGTAGAGAAGAGAAGGATGGCTCACAAAATGGATGCTTCCTGTTCCCTAGACAAAGCAGGAATCACTTATAAATGTGTTTAGCTGAACAAAGAAATATCACATTTTCTAGCATTTGTGCAGCATATTTGATCTTATTATTAATACGCAAGGGGAGGGGACGCAAATTATGAAATTAGATTTCTATGTCTCGGACATACATTGGTCACAATAGAAAACAACGAAATAAGTTTTGTACCTAAATTGTTCATAGACAAAATGCTATAATTAGAGATATTCAGTGTGAACATTTTGCAGTTTACAGACTCATTAAAGGTCCACATTAAGATTTGTATCAGAGCCCTCGAGAACTTTTTCAGAGGAGATTCTGGTGGTTTTGCAGATAAACCACCATAAATCCTGAAAGAAGAAAACAAAGGAGCGACATTGGATTTAGTTGAGTTAGAGAGCTGAACTACTGGAGCCAACAAATCATCTTGTGTTTGAGGGGGTGGACATGCTAGTACTGTAAGTTCAGGTGACCAGATGAGCTCCTCCAGTCCAGAAAGAGGCTACAGTAGTAGGACAGTCCTGCTCTTTACACAACAAGCAATTCTGTGCCAGACTCAGTCACAGCAGGTGTTCTTGCAGATGTTCGCATAATTTAATTATAAAGTATAATTTACATGCTCTCTTACAAAACATTTGTCGCACATCTCACTGTACAATATTTAAGTGACCTCATACTGCTGCTGTGGGCCAGTGCACAGCCAGGTCAGTGTGTGTGTGTGTGGATTTTTACCTGAATTTTAAACTCAGTCACATTATTTACCAAACTGATCTACTTCCCTCTGACATAAGCCAAGAGTTTCACATATTTTCATTGATAATATGTCCACATGTCACAAGTCACATGCCAGTTTATGGTGAAAAGTGCCCTATTGTTCACAGGTCATACATAGGGGTCTATCCATGATGATATTGCTGTGTGAGCACTGAGCAACAACCTTGGCTTTTGTGCATGCATTACACAAAGATCAAGTGTGTGGAGGTGACTGCCTGACAAATGCATCGCCTGAGCTGCCTTCACAGCGGTCAGGGCTGGTCAAAGGGGGTTCAATTACGGTAGAGAAGCAATGGTGAAATAAAACTGAAAAAATTCTTCCTCTCTCTCGAAAATGTGTTGTTTCAGGAGTTAACTACACAAAAATAATTGAGCTACTTCAATCCACCCAAAAAGACAGGTACACAGTATGGTATTTGATAAAATGAATGTAAGTAAGATGGAGGCGTGTCTTCAGGCCAGGGGACAGGAAGTTGTGGACGCATATGCAAAGCATTGGGAGGCAATCGCGATGACAGAGATGGAAGTCGGCCATCTTAAGCAGTGTCTCCAACTGGAGGAGGAGCAGAGCCAGCAGGAGATCAAGGAGGTGAGGGAGCAGCTCAATCAGAGTGAAAATGAAATCCTAAAGCTGAAGAAGGAGAAGGAGGAGAGGCTCGCTCAGGGATAAACTGAGGAGCCGAGAAGATCAAAACCTCCTGATTGAGGAAGCCTGGAGGGCAAAGTTCAAAGCTCCGGAGGAGAAATTCAGAGCAGAGCTCAGAGAGGAGAGGAGAACGGATGGAAGAGGAGAAACAAGGCCTGCAGGAAAAGAAAGACAAGGAGGAGCAGGAGGAGATTAAAAAGAAACAAAAGTAGGGTAAGGAGGACATTAAGAAGAAACAAAAGGAAGAGAAGGAGGAACTGAAGAAGAAAAAGCACAAAAAAGAAAGAAAAAGAGAAGGAGGCACAGAAAAAAACATCTTACCTATGTTTGTTTTTTTTAAAGAAGAGAAGATGAAGAAGAAAAGCTAAGGAGAAAATAACAAGTTTGCAAATTTGCATTAGCACAACCACTAATACCGTGTCAGCCAATGCCAGTTACAAGCTAACAAACAACATAAACAAATAAAAGATGCTAATTACACTAACCGTTCTGATATGTCTGCTAGTCTGCCGAGACTGTGTCTGACTGAGGCTCAGACGTGTGGCTGAGTCTCCCTGATGTTTCCTGTAACGCTAACCACATTAATGCACCCTGCACAACTTTGTTGGTGCAGACACATACACAAATAACTACGCTTACTGTTCTGAAACGTCTTCTAGTCGGGATCACATTAGACTGGGGATCACATTAGACTCTAAAAGAATGATAATGTAGAATTATTCCAACTATGAATATTCATGGTACCACATTATGTCTGACAGCTTACTTACACAAAATGAGAAAACTAATAAACACATTATGCAATTAATGAAAATCTATGTCTAAGAGGTACATTACTTTTTTGTGGAGTTTCAAGGTCAAATCAACTCCTCCTAATTTGTTTTGAGATGAGATAAGACCTAATTTAGCCTGGAAGGGTCAAGTCATGTTTGCTGCAGAGCCAGGTTCTGCTGACTGTGTGTTTTGTTTTGAAATTGCTTTCCTCTGGCTGATGTTTAACTGCTGGCAGCTGTAAGGTGTAATATCACTGCAGCACACTGTGTACTAAATCAACACAGAAAGTACCAAAACTGTTTGAACAGAAATTATCTAAATTGTTGTGGTAATCATAGTTATATATAGTAACATCAAAACTCTCGGCTACCCTGGGTCACAGTTAGGTCACAAAGTAATTGATGTAATAAAGAACATAAATGGATCCAAAAAAAAAAAAGGGTCAGTTGCAGGCTGCATCAAGTGACAAGGGTAAGGGAAGTGTCTGATTACTACCCCACCTGCTGGTTGCAATAAAAGTGAGACATATAATAATTTATGACGAATAAACTACATGAACATTTTCGGTTTGCAGCCCAACAATAAAGTACAATCGGCTATGAAAACAGTTGATCAACATGTTTTACACACACAAGTGTGAGGAAGAAAAGTGTGCGATATTCCTCATGTAAGAACTACAGCCACAGCCTTTACTGCATTTCATTATGAGTCCAGCAGACTGTGGCAGTGATGTCAGCAGCAAAGCATGGTTTGCAGGCTGTTAAATCAGTCATACAGTAAAACCATGTTGTGTTTTTTCACTTGTGCAAGACATCCGGATCAATTGGGCCAACTTTGAATTCAAACAACTGTGCGCTATGATGTGCTGGCAGCGATTAAAGGACATGTTAGGCACAGTGTGCACTTGCGGTGAACAGAACAGAAGTAAATTATGAAAAATTAATATGCAGCTGCAGGAAAAGTGGGAAACATCAGCCTCAGTCAGGGTAAAGCAGTAACACAAGCTGCTGAAGTTACTTAGTTTCTGTTCAACAAAATCTATTTTTAATTTTAATTTAATTTTTATTTCATAAAAGAACTAAAACATCACTGATAGAGGACATCATTAAAGTATCTATTGTTTTAATGACCCAGCTGCGTGTGTGTTTTATTTTGATAAAGACTGAACAAGAGCTTATCACTCTGACCTTTACTACACTACTAATGCTGTGTGGCTCATTTATTTGCCTGACTTTAATATATTCACAAACTTCACACAGGCTCATTATTTACCAAGTTGTTTTTGCTGACCAGTCACTTGAATGGATAATTAATGGATAATTAGAACATGGTGTAATTAACCAATGAATCTTAAAACTGCTGAAGTGAGGTTTTCTGAGTATCTCTTATTGTGATAAAATCTGAAGCTGCTATCCTGACTGTGTGTGTACATGTTTTGTTTCGCATATTTTTTTCTGCATGAGTAAACATGCTCAAACTAGCTGTGTTTGAAGATTTACACCAGCCAAGTCTTCAACTAATTAGACCAGATGATTCAGACAGTTAGCAAGCCTGAATTTGTAGTTTTGAAGCTGAGGAGCTGAGGAGTATAAGTTAAAATAAAATAAAAAAACAACAATTAGACATTCAATTCAATATAATGATGCGTAATGCGATAAAAGAAATAAAATAACAGCTAAAAATTCATTTGATTTAAATATTCATGTTTGACTAACAAGTCAGCTTTAAACTAGTGCACTCTCGAAAAAACTAAAAAAGAAAACTAAAAATGAAGAATAAAATTGAAGAATGAAATGCCCCAACACAGAAAATTACTTACACAGTTTTTAATTGAACATAGATAATATAAACTTACTGAACCAGTCTTTCAGACTCATTTGATTCATATTTATATATATATGAATTAATATATAATTGAATGAACAAGATACAGTTGTGTACAGTCTAAATTTGTACCTCTTTGAAATTGGCAACCCATATGATCAGGATATTGATAAAACCATTTTGATTTGTTTGATTTGATTCTGAAGTTACGAGCATTACACATCAGACAAATAAACAATATGATAACTTCGACTTGTAACAATCACTTCATCATGGACATTCAGAAACATTCACTCTATTTAACTCAGCTCTGGCATTTATGTTATATTTCTACTACCTTTGCCAAAGATGTTAGTTCAACAAAAGACTCTCTGTTAGGGGAGGTAGGAGTGAGTTGGTCAGCTGCTGCACAAGCTGTAAACAGCCTATTGATGTGTGTGTTTGTTTATGGGTGTGTGGTAGGGTCTCCCATCATTTCGTACAAGCCCCAGTCAGCTGCACACAGTGTGGAAAGCACAAGAAGCAGTGGTTATGTTTTGTTGTGAAAATTAATGGAGCATGTTAAATTTCAGCAATGCTGCAATGTATATAAGGGATACACTGATTTGGGAATTTGAAGTTAAGCAAAACAGAATTTAACATAAACTTTTTCCTCCTTTTAGCTTATTCTGCCAAAAGCAGTTAGTTTCTGTTTGTAAAGTTCTTTTGCATTTATGTACAGATTGTTAAAATTTCTTAAATTTGTGTGTAGAGTTTTGAGGCATCAGAAATAGTGATGGTTTCTGCAAATTTATACTGCATTTAAATGCTGGTGGAAAACTTGTGCATACCGCCTTTCAGTGCATATAACTTAAAAATGGAAAAGACGTTTTCCAGCACGATTAAATAGCTTGTCACCCAATGATGAGACAATAATCAAATGAGCATTTTTATATGGGATATTCTAATATCATGTGGCTTTAACTTTGACAAACTCAAATTCACTGACTCTCTTGTTTTCATCCATGTAGTGACATCCATAGAATTTGGACACACAAATAAACTGGTGCACATATAGTAAATAGAAAGCGATTTCAGACACAGCCAGTGTGTTGCTTTGGAGTTGCTGTTGACTTTGGACAGCACAAGCCTCACTGTTTTCACTCTTCGAGCTAACCCGGCAGTAGCTTCGTATTTAACAGACAGACATGAGAGTGGTTTTGATCTTTTTCTGTAAGATAATGAACAAGCATGTCTCCAAATATGTTAGACTCATTTAAAGGGTCTTCAGCTTGTGTTTTTTGTGAAATTCTGACAGTTTAATCTACTTAAACTTGGGCTACAGATCACTCTGTACAATCACCTCTTTGAAGTTGATTACATTTTTGATGTAAAATGAATGTTTAGCCACCACAAGTCTCCAGATGTGTTTTTATGTCCATGCAGGTCTGCTGTGTCTCTGTGTATGAGCATAAATTAGAGGTCCTGGGGCCAAACCACACTGGCAGACTTTTATGATGGCACCTTTCACTGCTCACTTGGAACTGCTGCTGGCCTCACTTCAGTTTTTAATGACCTCCAATTAGAGGTGACGTACTTTGAAAAGTTTATGACATGGAGTCATTCAGCTCTTGGTACTTCATTATCTCACTGGCAGGGTTTCTCCTGGCGGAGGTGGTACCGTCCTGATCATGTGCACACGTGCATGTGTACTGTGCTTTCAGATGATTCAAGCAAACACTTTAGAGGCCACATGTTTTAGGAAGTGTACTGAATTCCAAAAGGACAATTATAAAATATCACAATGTCACCTTGTGCATTTTTCACATTTTCATGGCATTTTAAAGTGTAAATAATTTTTTGAAACTGTACCAGTTAAATATTTTTCCAGCTGATACTTGGATGAATGAGACAGTTTTCTATGTTTTTTTTTTTTTTTTTAATTGTATTTAGTTTTGTCATTGTTCCAAATTTCTGAATATTTTACTGAGGACAAACACTGCCTCATTATCTGCAACAACTATGTTTTTGAAAATGATTTTTACTTCAGATTTTGTTTCTCAAAGCCTCAATTATAATGATATTTGAAATACACAAACTTTTGATTATTATATTATTATTATTATTATTCAGGTCTCAGGAGGTAGTTTAAAATCAGGTAGTTTAAAATATCTTTGTGGAGAGGCTTTTAGGAAGATGTAGGACTTTGTACTTGGACCAATTGTTTCCTACTGCACTGGAGCTTTAGTGATGTGCCTCATTTGAAAGTCATCTTTGATAGAGCGTCTGCCAAATGAGTAAACGTAAGTGTAAATTTAATATGAATAAAAAGTGATGTTAAAATCACATAAACATCAGGTTTGCGTTAACACCATAGACTGTAAATAAAGATGGACGTAGCCTCCATGACCTCACCCTTAGGTTTCTGAAGAGCAGCTTCCAAGCTCAGAGTGGGCTGCTCTGCCATTGCTGTCTTGGTACTGCCTGATGAATTCCTGGCTAATCCAAAAATGGGCAAAGAGGTGAGGCATGTGTGGAGCTGAGTCTTTGGTGAATGGTTTGTGGCCAGCATACGCTCACTCATCCGTCACTCAAAGCCTCAATTATGCTCAACTGTAAGCCTTAATAACATTTTAATGGGTGAGTTCTATAAAAATTCAACCCCCCAAAATTAGCAATGACTCGCTTTTGGGGCCAGTCTCAAGTGGTCATGCGAGGAACTGTTTCTGGCACTTCCTTAGCAGCTTCATTTTTCAGCACAAGAGGTTGCCGCTTGTTCAATACACTCCTAATGACTTGGCAACTGAACACCGTCACCTTGACTCCAAAATCCTGTCTTGACTCTGACCCTCTCCATCACGGGTACCTTCCACTTCTTGTGGTTGTGCACGACTTTCAGACCCAACAAATCTCCTGCATCTCATCATAAACATGAAATCTTGCTTGACAATTGTCTGTAACAGTCAGGTGATGTCTACACTGTTTCACCAGCCCTCATGATTCTCCTCCTGTAACATTCATTTAGGAAACCTTTTTAAGAAACTGGACATGCTTGGATGCAAACAAAACAATATTCATCTGTTTGAACAGCCATGACAACACCGCCGTATGACACATTCTCACTGCAGGGAAAATACGGATGCTCTTTGGCGGAAAACTCTTTAAGGAAAATTGCAGCTCTTTTCTTCCTTTGTGGCAGTTTTGGCTGGGCTTTTCCTGGTGCACTGTGCTGATTATGACACAGATACAAAAATCCACAGAGTGCAAACGCTTGCTGGAACATAGTATTTTCCATGAACACTCATCAAAGTTTGTTGAGAGCTGGAGGTGGCACAGAATTTGATGGAGGTGGCTGCCTTGTAATTCTCTATGCAGGAAAAACCTTGATAGGAGTAAAAAGTGGGAGTAGTTACAGTAACATAACACAGCTCAACTTCTGACTGAAAAAAACCAAACTGAACTAAGGTTTTGCTCATGCAAAGGTGTTGTACATGGATGTTAAAGGCCTAAGCACACTCTAAACAAAAGAGAAACAAAAGACACCAAATCAGACTATTTGAATATTTTATTAATATGTAGAAAATGTAATAAAAAAGGAACTATATAGTACATGTTTAAGTCAAACTAGAGCTAATTTTGACAGTTATATCCAAGGTTATCCAACAATAAATCCGTAGTTTCAGTATATATGAGCTTTTCAAACAGTCAACATCACATTTTGTCAACATTTACATTTCCATGGCAAGATTTCAAATCATTGACAGTATCTGGCTTAAATACCAAATACCACCAAACATGGTGGTGATATCATTTAATCAACTTGTAAAAGGAAACCCATGAAATAAAGCATTTTTTAAATTTTGATACCAGAGAGGACCCAGTGTCATTATTAACTGTATTTTGTTTTTGTTTTTTGTTTTTTTTTTTTACAATGTCGCATCAGTCACAGAGTGATTGGAAAAGAAACAGCCATGAAATAAATAAAGGGAACAGGCTTCCTGTAAGAAGCTCGGTAGAAACAAAACGACACAGTGTGAGTGTGTTCCCGTGACTGAGACTGAGGTTTATGTTTAAATAACGCAGGAGATGCTTTTTTCAAACCTGATGTCATACAGTAGCTTGAATGCATGAAATTTTACATAATGAAAAACATACCGTACAAACAAAATGCCAATTTAATATCCCTCTTTCCTCCAAAAAGATAAAAAAAAGTACTTCATCAGTTGGCTTTTATTGAACTTACTTGATGCTTGAGGCAATACTGTCAAGTTATTCATATACCAAGAGTATATTCCTGGCTCTTTTGTCTATGTAATTTCACACATGGTGTTTCCATGACAAGATGCATTCACTCAATTTCAAATTATTTGTTCTCCTGAAACTCTCAATGAAAAGTAATATTACTTTTTAATTACACTAATAGATGTAATGTAATGTAACATTTGTCCCAAGCAATAGATGAACTCTTTAAACAAAAAGAAAAAGAAAAAAAAAACATATATGAATAGATTACTAACCTGAAATGAAAGGTAGGACAAATACTTTTCTACAGCAGGACAACTTGACTCAAACATTTTCCCTTTTGTGATTTTTCAGCATTAACTGCTTAAACTGATGACGGACAATTGGAAAGATAAACATAAATATTACATGAGCTTTCTTTTTGAAAGTTTAAAGAGCACCTTATAGTTTGCCTTGAGAGAGACCCCTCACAATCCAAAAAACATTCTGTTCCTTTTCTGCAAAGCTTCATGACCTTTGTTCCTTGTACAAAAATACACTGAGGCAAACTTCATCTAAGCAGTTAATGAAATAAGTACATAGAGAATTCCCTACTCTACTATAAATCACTATGGGAGAAGGATTGCATGAGAGGCTCTGAAACAGTCACTTTGACACTGAAACATAAATCAGACCTGGGAAAGGTCACGTGTTTGCAACAGCTTGTTATAAATTATATTTCAGGTTATGTTGGTTTTATTTTGCCTTAGAGGACTGTTTCACTGTTTCCACAACAGCTTAAGGACCTGATAATCTAAGTTATCTACATCTCACAAACCGTTTCAAGATCAACTTTTACCCAGATCAACAAAGAAACGTGTCACTACAAATCAGATTAAAACATATTCCTAAGACATTTACTATCAGGCTCATGATTGCAATTTAGTCAACATGCAGTAGGTTCCATCCGTCCTTTAACACAACACTGGCTAAAAATACAGTGGTTAACATGAAAATGTTTCAGTGGGCTTTATGAATTAGTTTGCAGTTAAAGGGGGAACACATCAAGAGACGCAGTATCTTCAACTCTATATCTACATGAGTATATTAGTAGTAGTTTATAGAGGGGAGAGTCACTATTGTTTTCAATTCTAAAAAGGACGAAAAATGCAAATGAAAAATATACAGTTGTATGATACAGGCCAGATTTGCTGTTTCACTTAAATGAGAAAACTGAATTGAAGAAACTGACAGAAATATAGAAGAATGAAATTTCCAGCTGTTCAAAGAGGGAAAAAATGGATGAATTTCGAAGATTGAATATATATGAAACCAAGCGTTGCTTGCAGCGATGGCGACATTGATTTCCAAGTACTGTATTGGACAATAAATTTAGTTTTTATTGATGGTAAAAGGCCAGAGAGGCCAGAGAGGAGAATTGCCAGTTGTATGTGTTTTTTCTTGAAACACCAAAGAGATAAATTTTCCTCCAACAAAGTGGGCAGGAAACTCAAACAAAACCGTTCCCAGAAAACTGCAGTCAAATAACTGGCACTGAACACTGGCAACAGTGTGAACACTGAATAAAACAAAATGCTTGGTGGGCATGCTGCAGATTATGCCCGCCCTACTAAAAGAATACATTCTCTGCCACGTTTGTTGATTTTGTTGTTTCATTGGGAGCTTAAATAACGAAGCAAGTAAAAGAGGGGCACGGAGGACAGGCTTGGCTCCACTCCACCTACTGTTCTGCTTTCTTTGTAGAGTTCATTACAGCTATCAGTGGGGGAGAGGCCAGGATAAAATCTGCACTATGCCCACCCTGACTTTCTTTTGCATAGAATTTAGTGTTCACATAAAGTAATGCCTGGGGACATGATTATCATAAGAGTTGCTGAAAAGTGAAAATCTATTAACACAGGAAGGAGCTGCTTCGCTGGCTTTGGTGACAGAACTGACTGGCATCTCTCCACAGATCAGATTCTTTATTATGCAGATCTTTGGTTAAAAGTTACATGTATCAGCACCATCACTGCAAGCAATCACAGCATCTACAACAGAGGTGAGATAGATGTTAAACATTTGTAATTTGTTTGAAAGTAATATTAAATGCCCATGAACAACTAAGGAAATTAATTGAATTGAATGAACAATAGCTTTGCTGTGTTCCACCTCGTAATGCAAATTCTGTCTCAGTGTGGCCAACAATAATAATAAATAGCCATGTTTATTTTCCCTCTGCTTTTATAATTAACACAAAGGATACTGCAATTAACAGTAAAATAGAGAGATGAAATAAATAAAATAGATGGCAATGAAGCTGTTGCTGGTGCACTGCTTTGTGAGTAATGATTGTGAATGTTCAGTTTTGCTTTTTGATGTTAATTGTTTCTCTTATGTCCAGTATTTGTCATCATGTTGTATGATTACATTAACTTAATATAGGCTAAAAAACCAAGGCATCAAATCATATTAAATAGATGGACTTTTGTCACAATATCAGTTATAAAAATATATATATCTTACAGTTAAGGGTTTTTAAGGGCATATACAGTATACTTTTCGTTAAAAGTCTTGTTATTTCGTAAAGGTTAAAATAACGCTAGCTCTAGCACTCTTTAGGACGTTTCTGAGCACATTTCCTCGCACCCTAGGGAAAGGCAAATCACAGACTTAAAGAAGAAAAAGCTTCTTGGTTTGCCTTTCCATTTTTACAGCAAATAAAACCATTGTCATTCAAAGTATTTAATAAATTACATACAGTGTCTTCTATCATGTGGGTAGAAGTACAGCAGGGAAGGACAGCTAAAGCTGGGCAGGACTGAAGATAAACAGAGTTCAGAACTTGTTTCACCTTTGCTGCTATTGTAGTACTTACATGATCACATCCATGGTTATAACAGCCTCTGATTGTTGGTAGTATATTAATAAGGTGTTGTATTAGTTTACCAATGAATATTAATAAAATATTAGTAGCTTTTTGTCTTAACCACTTTCTTCTTTGCAGCCTCACTGACTAAAGCGCCTTGGCACTGTTACATTACAACATGCCTGCACTGACAGTGAGGCACACAGATAGCAGAAACTCATTACTAAACATTGTCTGAACTCCATTTATCCATGACTCTGGGGTGGGCGGAGGCGGTTTGTTTATACAGGGGCAGACCGCCTCCTCTTGCTGCTGATGCTACGAAAGTTGAACGGTCTCATCTTCATCTCCACAAAGGGAATAGAGAACTCGTGACCTTTCCAGTGGTACCAGTTGATACCCTGTAAGAGTGAAAGTGCAATTTCAGAAGCTGCTTAAATCAATAGGGCTTTTAAGGCATAGCAGGGCATTTGTGAAAATGACAGAAGATGCAGAATAGAAAATGTAGAGTCTGAAGACTGACTGACTGACTTAAGAGCTACCACAATTATGAATTTAGTGCAATTATAGTCTCACTCTTGCTCTTCTAATCCCTGTCACCGTCAAAACTCACCCATTTTCAGCTTTACACCGAGAGACTCTCTCTCCCTCTCTCTCTCTCTGTCTTTATTCCTGTCCATCTCTGCTCCCACCTGGTCTCAATTCATGTCATCAAAAGACGAAGCAAAATGTACAGAGCACAGCGAGAGAAGCAGTGATGCTACAAATCCTTTGTAGTTCGGCCTAATCACAGCTTCACACAACACCTCACTGTCTTCTTTGAGCCATTTCAGCGTCAAGCTCAGAGAGAGAGCTACATCACACATTCTGGACAAGCCCTCAACACTCTCTCACCTCACCTGTACTAAACAAGTATAGGGCTTGTTTCGTGTTATGAATAAACTCTGCCCTTTTCCTTCTAAATGTTTTTGTAATTTTAATATGACCTCACTGGTATGAGTGTTTGGATGAATTAAAGTCCTCCTAAAATAAACTGATGATACAGGCTCTTTTGGTTAATCAATATTAAGACGCCTCATTCTTCACAGTTTTGTTAAAATTGGACAAGTTGTGTAGCCGATATGGTCCTTGAAATTTTGACCTTTCATCATAGCTCCTCCATCAGACTCATCAGTGCAGTAAGTATGAAAATGGATTTCTGTAGCATGCTTCAAGTAATTTAATACACCAATCTTCCAAAGTAACAATTTTAAACCTTTAATCACAGTGTGGTTATCGTTGCCAAAATGCCACACTTTTGAAATGTCAAAAAAAAAAAAAAAAACATATATATATATATATATATACAATACAATGGGGGTTGTATGGTATTGTGGTGCTCAAAAGATCTGACCTCAGATTTCCTGTTTGGTAGTTTGATTAAAAACAAATAATTTTGGAATAGGCAACCTTTGAGCATAAAATGCGAATAACAAAGGTCTGAAAACTAGATTTTGACAGAGGGAAGTTATTTGAGACAGGACCTAATTGTCAGGTAATAAAACTAATAAGACGCTTATTATCTGAGGACTTGCTTTTTTTTCTTTGTCATAGCTGGCGGTAAATTGAACATCTTTAGGTGCTGGCCTGTTGGTCAGACAAAGCAAGTACACTGAAGACATGACCGTGCGCTTGGAGAAAGGCTAATTGTTTTATTAAGATAATAATTGGCAGAGTAACTGATAATGAAAATGATAGTTAGTTGCAGACCGAGTTGATGCTGTGCTTTAGTGCTGCATATTCCTAAACAAAATTTGAATTAAATATTAACACAAAGTCTGTGTTAAGACTGGAGCTATTGGATCCCCTGGAGTTGTGTATCCTTCTAACCTAAAGAGGGAGATGTTTGGCTTAAGTCTGAGTAAATTAACTGAATACTGAATAATTTTGTCATATTCACTCTTTGATCAGTGTATTTACTAGATGACTTACCTGACTGTGTCTGGATTCGCCGTATTTGCCGTTGAGGTTGGCCCGGTGGCAGTTCTTGTACCACCAGGCTCCTTTGTAAGACAAGGCACAGTTAGTGACAGCAATGTCATTATCTCTGTCTTTTGTAGAGAAGGGCCGGCCCTGGTGGTAGCTCAGAGAGTCACCTGGAATCAGAGGAGAGAGAGGGAGAGAGAGAGAGAGAGAGAGAGGGGAGAGAGAGGGGAGAGCTTTAAACATCAACATTATGCCAAGCAACATTGGCGCGTGATTGCAGTGAATAAGGGCGTGAGGAGGGGACAAAAATGATCAGGAAGGCAGGAGGGAGATGGAGAGACATGAGAGGGAGGGAGAGGAAGGAAGTCCCACTGCAGGCTCTCTGAATTTATTTAGGCTGAGAGAAGAGAGAATTATAAACATGAGGGAATGACAGGTAATTCGGGCATATGGTCATGTTGACAGACTGAGAGATACATAGAGAGCGAGGACGAGTGAAAATGTGGAGGAGTTCTGAGGCGGGTTTCAGACATCAGGGAGAAAAAAAGATGGAAGGGAAAGGAGGCAGGAGAAAAAATGGCAGATGGCAGAGGAGGATTGGAGAGAGCATTTGCACTTAAAAGGTGGGAAAAACACACAGTTTGTTTCATTACAGTACAGGAGTATTGCACTTTGACATAAAATATTTCATATAGCAAAAAGCTTTTAATGTTGATGTCCTCACTGGATATTCTATAAAGTGAATGGATTGATCACAAAGCTTTCATCCACAGAGCCATCTGAGATGCAAAGTAGTACTGATGTTAACTAATCTATGCACTGAAAAAATTCCTACCACGTACCAGCAGTGCCATTGTACTCTCCTATCCTGAGCTTGTAGAGATTTCTTGCGTCTCCAATGGAGAATTTGTCATAATTGGCGTAGACAGACTCCTGTCCATCCCTCATGTCAATCCTCAGCTCATAGCGTCCCTGAGCAGCAATCCTCTGAATGTTGTCCAGACCTGCACAGAAACAAAACACATTACTTTGTACTGTATCGTGGATGCTGCATTGTATGTATACTCAGAGAGACAAACCAAATTGTGACACAACTACACCTGCTGGGTGAACACAACTTTAATCCTCCAAATCAGACCACCTGTCACTCAATTTAATAACCAAAGAAAGATGGGATGTAATTTGTAAAGGTAGGAGTTTTGTTAGCAGAACAACGAAGAACTGGGTCACTTTTTCAAAAGACATACACGTAATTCGTTTGGACTAATTTGAAAGCGAAATACTCTATTTCATGTTTGGTCAAGCTTGTAGTGAATTTTAAGAATGCCTTCTGCTGGAGCACAAGTCAAACTACTTCAAATGGTCTAATGAGCTCATAGACTGAACATTTATAATTTGAAAATAGAATTGTTTTTTTCTCATGTTTGAATGACTGTTTCAATTCAGAAAATAAATAAATGAATACATTTTTAAAGAGATTTTGCATTGAGTTCATTTGAGTTGATTATCACCTGCGCCAATCACTTTCATGTAATGTAAATCTAACTTTACAAGAAAACTTCACAGAGCATCTTTAAGATAACATAGCTTAACTAACAACTAACTACAGAGTGTAAAAAACTACTCTTTTGACCCCAGAAAAGTCTAAAGGAAGCGAGAATTTTTTTTTTTCATACAGCCCAAAATCACAAATTTTCCTCACTGCAGTTTAATATGTACGGCATATGGCACCTTCTATCCTTAGAGGGAAAAAGGTACCCTTTAATGTGAAAAAGGAGAAAGAGTAAAAGAGGAAAGACTGTCTTTCAGAACAAACCGATATTCAATAGATGTTGTATATTAAGTGTAGACAGAAAAAAATCACATTACAATATTCAGAAACAGAATGTCAATATCAGGTTAATAAAGTGCAAACATATACTACATAGAGACTGTGGATCAGAGAATAAGTAAAACCAGTAATTGAAGTATGTAGTCTCCCATCCATACTCACTCCTAGATTTTTTTTCCATTAAACAAAATTAGTTCCCACCTACAGTTTTGTAGGTTAAAGGTTTAAATCCTGATAAGCACTATGTCAGACGTCTTTGTCAGCTGGTTGTGTGGAAGTGGATGATTGTCACTGTCAAGAGAGGTGGACACTGTCACCACCAGCAGCCCCTGCAAACGCCACATGTTGACACTTTATGAGATATGTAGCTTTGCTCTCTATCTCCAAGGTAGCAGAAATGAGGCTCGTTTGAACTCAGACAGGCGATAAGGCCCCACACCGACCTGAGAGATTGGAACTGCGTTCACTATCAGATCACAAGCACCCATTTGGAAAAGAGCCTCCCTCTCTGCTTAACCTCCAACAAAAATGTCACATATGCACTTTTTGTGAACCTGGAGAAAATCTGGAGAAAAAACCTTCACTGATAACAGATAGAAAGTAGAAATCCAGGAGAGCAGGGAAACCAAGTCTGCAGTAAAATTTCAATGGAAAGCAGATAAAAATCTATGTTACAACCCAAAGGCACTTAGGGTGACAGAGGAAAAGCAATTGTTGTAATAAAATTGTGTTTAACACTTGGTCATCTATAACTTCCATTGTATAATGGCACTGTATTTTCAGCAATTAATCTAGCAACAATAATTTTTTACTGGTTTTCTCTTTAACAGGTTTATGGGTTCAGACTGCTCTATTCCACACTGCAGCGATTAAAAATTAATTTTGACACACTATTGCACTCTTGTCCTATTATACTACCAATATTACCATCTCGTCACATTTTATTACCAGCCTTTCTCTCATACTTATATCGGGGGGGGATTAAAAAAAAGAGGGAATAGGATAATGATCACAGCCACCCTGGTTTCTCTCTGTTGTTACATCTTCAAACTGACATTGTGTTCAGCATGAAACTGGCTGAGGTCAGAGAGGATGGAGAAGAGATTGCCCTCAAGCAGCAATAAAAACAGTAATTCTCAAACTGTAGAAGGTAATAATTAAAGCTTAATTTCTATATTCTTTACTGCTGGCCAGTTAAGTGTCTCTTCTTTTCAGCATGAGGGGATTTAACACTGATGTTTATGGGTCCGTACCATCAACTATATTGCTGTTCTGTGTGTAGAGGCAGTGATTAGCTAAATGTTCGCTATAATGGTTATCCAGGGCCACGACAGTGACCTAATATGTAGAAGAATGAAGGTGAAATGGTTTGAAATTGTAGTGACCATCTGTATGCCACCATTTACTTTCTACAAGAATGATACATTTTACACTGTGAACAGTGAAAAAATATGCTGAGAGTCCTCTACCACTCTGGATGGAAAGGATACCACATTGGTTTGAATCTGAAACTGTATTTTTTTTCTGGAAAAACAGTTGGGGTCATCTTATATTTGAGTACCAGAAAACAACATTTTCATAACGTCAAATATTCTTTTTCAGAGTACAAATAATTATAAGTACATCCTACAATCAGGGTCATCATGTAGGGTCAAGACTCACGAAAATGTAAATGATTTAATCAGGTATAGAGCTTATTTCATCAGTGAATATATTTGTTTTGCTTTTCTTCTTGCTAATGTCAGAGTGTTCTGTGAAAAACGATGTTCTTTCAAACCTACATTGTTCATTTCGGTTGAACAAGGTTAGTTTTCCCACTGAGTAACCACAGCAATCGTACTTTAATGGGGCCAAAACAACCTCCCCAAGACCCTTTGGAGGAGGTGGTCTCCATCCCATCACAAATGAAGTGGCGTGTTTGTGGTGGGAACAGGATCTGACCGTGATCTGACAAAACAACAAGATATATACGCTGCAAGTCTGACCTAAACAGCTCCTGCAGCCAGGTGCAAATAAGTGAAAGCATTAGTTATTAGCTAAGTTATTAGTTATTATGAATTGGGGTCTGACCTGGACTAAGAAAAAGGACATTGCCTTCCTGATACTTTGGCAGATACATGACTTTCAGTGATGGACTTTGGTTCACTTGAATGGTTTTCTGTTTGAAGAGAAACCAAACCAGGGGGAAAATAACATCAAGGTTAGACACTCATTCACTGATTCATATCATGGCAAACAGACTTTGAAAATGGCCATACATGAGAAAGTTACAGTCAACTGTCACAGATTGCTGTTGACCCGGCAGCTTCCCTTAGTCTGATGGTGCTGACCTTTGATGAAACTAACAAAATAATATGAATCAATGAACGAACAGGTCAGTTTCATACAATAGTCTTGACATTTTGTACTGTACACTGAGGCTACCATGTTCCCTGCTGGTGTATTATCTTTAATCTGGCATCACAGGGAGAAGCTTTCTCAGGAGCAAACTGCAGCTCTTGATGCTCTGCACCCTGAGGTTACATTAAGCTGCTTTGATGCACTGAGAGAACAGAGTACAGAACAGGAAAGAAGGACAGAGAGGGAGGGGGGGAGTGCATTCTTGGGGTCACCAAAAAAGTAAAGTAAGACCCGGGAGATGGAGTTGCCCTGGACCGGTATATGCTCAGAATCGGTGAGGAGGCAGATTACTGCTGATTCAGCAGAAGTAGAAACAGGTCACATGAAATGTTGTACTCACTAACCTAGATATTCCTGGGTGTCTTTAGATCATATTGTACAAAGGCAGCCATTACAAATCTCCCAGTTGTGAGGCTAATCTCTGCTGGGATGTTTCCATGTGATGCCTTCAGGTCTCTGTCAGAAACAGCTTAAACATTTCTGTCACTTTATACATAACCAACTATGCTTAATACAGTGAGCAGAGAAAATGTATTTCTCTCATGTAAGGTGTAATATTTCTATCATATCAACAGTCTGTCACAGTGCTTCTGTGAGTAATTTTCTCCACTTGTCTTTGTTGAAATAAAAAAATTAATTAATTATTAATATATACCAGCAGACAGCAATCCAGCTGTTGTTGTCCTGTTGGGATAAAATGTTGACACCTACCTTTGTAGCCCCTCCCAGTGGTGGTGTACAGAAGTAACAAGCACAGCGTACAATATTATTCAACTCAACAACACCACAAACTACAGCTTTAAAATCCAGAAATATCACATCCCAGTTGTATGTCTCCACCAACCAGTCAAGTTGGAGGAAATATGATTACAATCTGTCGTCTGTTCCTGTTACAGCATTGACTAATGGCCAGAAATGTATTTGCAGAACATTATGATGTCAAATTGAAGTTGACCTGTTGTGGGCAAAAATGTGTTTTGTGAGGTCACAGTAACCTTAACCTTTGACCTTTGACCACCAAATTCTACTCAGTTCATCCTTGAGTTGAAGTAAAATTTTGTACCAGATTTGAAGAAATTCCCTTAAGGTGTTTCTGAGATATCACGTTCATGAGAATGGGAAGGACAGACAGACGAAGGATGGACATATAACCCGGCAACATAATTCCTCTGGCCCTGGCTGTGTGGAGGCGTGGAGGCATAATACCCTGAGAAACTGTTCTGGATTGCATTATGTTGTCAACCTCAGTTCATGATGGGTTGGATCTAAAAATCTCTTCAGGCTTTCACCTATTACAGTGTGCTTTGTCACTAATGGACTAGAGTGTGCCTCAGCTATCTTGTGTTATGATCCAATATGTGTCAGCTGCAAAGTAACAGCCTTCCCTCAGTTATAATGTGGTGATAATGCAATGCCATAAAATTTCCCCCCAGTGTTATTTAATTTCTCTAATCAAAAAGTTCAAAAAACATTCTTCTCAAGGTCCTGGCTCACTTGATGAAATATTCATGTAATATTTTCCTTTAATCATCTGCACCAAAACAATAAGACAAAAACTGGCCCATGAAGAAACATGACTCATTTGCACATTTTCTAATGAATATAATTATTGTTTCATAATGAGATTTGGAGAGGGGAAGAAAAAATATTTAGCAGTCCATCAAAACAGGGTGGATGTTCTGTTGTTTTGTCTTTGAATCAGAAACAATTACCAAGTCATTTCAGGGAGAGATGAGTATTCAGAGAACGCAGTAATGAATCGGATAGACTTAGTGAAGTCAAGTGCTGAAAGATGAGATGAGCAAAATAAAAGGTCTCGCAGCATGGTTCTCCATCTTCATATAGAGTGAAAAATCTTACAAGAAAGGGTTTTACTGCCTGCAAAAGATACCAGAAACATATTTCCTCTCCATAAAATAGATGTATCAATTGAAACCAAGTGAAAGCTATGACCCTCTATTGATTGCTGCTATTAAATGTACTTCAGTCATGGAGATGGTGTGCAGAAAAAGTGAAAACTGGAACACAGATTGAACTAAATGGGTGATAGGTTGCAGCTCAATATCAGCCTGTAGCCTATAAAATGCTGCGGATATATGTGCAGGGCAGAGCGACAGGAAGTTAATGTAAAGCCGGCACCAAACCTGACCTTACCTTTGAATTATGTGATACAGCAATGAGTCAGTCAGTATCGGTATCATTTCAAGTTCTTCAAGAAAAACAATTTTAATGTAAAGTGGCCACTCTCCAGTTTAATCCCCTGATTTGATTGAAGGAGACAGATCTTTATCTCACCCCTTGAAGTAAAGCTCTTTAAAAGAACAGTTTGATATTTTGGGGAATGAGCTTGTTCATTTTCTTGCCAAGAGAAGATTGATACCACTCTCATGTCTGTATGTTCAATATGAAGCTGGAATAACAGCTGGCTAGGTTAGCTTAGCACAAAGACAGGGCAAAACAGTCAGCTTGGTTCCATCCAAAGGTAACAGAATCTACAGTGCCTCTAAAGATCACTAATTAACCTGTTGTATCCCATCATCTGTTTAATCTACACATAAGCCAAAGTGTGAAAATGGCAAACTGTGGTTTCCTGCAGTCTCCTCTAGCTGGTAACCCCTTCGGACAGAGCCAGGCTGGTGGTTTACCTGTTTCTAGTTTTTACTACCCTGTGCTAATATAAACTACCTAGCTATCAGCTCCAGCTTTACATTGAACAGATATGAGAGTGGTATTAGAGAGAAAGCTGAAAAGAGTATTCCCCAAAATGTCAAATGCTTCCTTTAAGTGTGTTTTAAACATAAATTTAAGCACGACAGACATTAACATAGTGCTACGTTGCTTGGAATTTAGCACAAAAACAGTGACGGACTGGGGGGAAATGCTTGCCTTTAAAACTTCACTTGACACATTTCTTATCCAGATGAATTATCTCATAGTAAGAATCTTACCAAGCCAGAACTCATCCTCCAGGTTTCCAAAGCCAACCCGATAGTCACTCCACTTCCTGGAAAAGTCTGTCAGGCCGTTCTGACGACGCTGGAACACCTGGAAACCAATGTCATGATACAACAAGATCAGAAAAAAATGAATGAGTTGTTGGGACTAAATTAGCCGGTGTAACTCAGTGCTGTTATCACAAGGATGCTCAGTACAAAGAAGTAATTTGACTGTGAAATCCATTTCCAATTTTCTCCTCTACTCTGCTTCTTTTTTACCCAAATGACACAGTGACCTACATTTGCCCATTTGAAAGTGCTAATAAAAGAGAAGGTGTCATTTTCACAGTGACTTACGATCCAGCCTCCTTCATCAGTGGTCATGTCACAGTACACCTGCACTCCCTGGCTGGGGTCTCTGTTGATGTAAATGGTGTAGACGCCGCTCAGCGTCTCTCCATTCAGCAGGTGTTGGGCACAATTCTGTGGTGTTGCAAATAGACGACTCCCTGGAGAGGAGCAGAGGAAGAGTTGTGACAAGTCAGGATTTGCTTGTTTTTCTTTTCTTCCTTTTGACTTAAATTCATTCAGATTGTAGAAATTTATTTGAAACCCACGCAAATAATTTAAAAATTAAATGGTTCTGTTTCTTTAAACATTTGCTAATTACTATTTTTATATTAAGTGGAGTAAAGGCAGTTGCTTGTACTGACAAACTCGCAGTGAATTATACACAACCCCTCAGCTCTACAAAGCATTTTTGCTTCATTAAGCTTCTTGTTTACATTTCAAGGCTTGCAATTTAACTGTTTTTCTTTAAGAGGAGCCAGAGGCCTACCTTTAAATTGAATCCTTTAAGTACAAAATCCATTTGGACTTTTACTTGATTCAAGTTATGAACGCTGGACTTTTAGTGGCAATGGAGTAGGTTTACACAGTGCACAATTTGAATACATCCTCCGCCACTGCACAGCCTACTGCTGTGGCCACTGCTTGGTTAAAATATACTGATATTGATTTTGGCATGTTTCCCATGAATTCCAGGTGATTAGCAACTTTATGATGTTTGACAGACATCACCAACATCTAATTACAGATTGAAGACATTGGAGATTAGAGAAGACTCTTGACGATTATAAATTACCACCCTGCAGGTGCAGCCTTATGGGAAGTTTCCCTCACTATGCTACCGGGTATAGAGATGAAAATTGTGCCTGACTTTGGGGAGCCATTATTATGGTGAGTGTAATGTGAAATGCAGTGCAAAAGGGGGGGGAAAAAATCTGTCAGGCAAAAAGAAACGCTCCCGATCAGAAACACTTTCCAAGCTTAAATCAAAGAATACAAACACATTGTGTGTGTCTGTGAGTGAAAGTGTGAGTACTGTACCTGTAGTGAAGGTAGTGGAGACTACAGCACTAGTGTCAAGTCCTCTTGCTGCCTGGAGCTTGACAGTGTACTCTGTGGTCTCAGCCAGTCCCTCCAGTCGAATCCATGTGTCCTCTGCATCCAGGATCAGCTCCTGGTACACACACAAACGCACACACATTAACAAAAACACACACAGAGGATGAAATAACACATACTCTGAGTTAAAAAATGATAGATAAAACAATTTCCTTTCATAAAAGTAATTATTGAGCATGTTTTCAGTATAAACCTCAGGGTAAAAATAAATTCTGTTAGAATCCCCATAAGTTGCTAATAAAACACTGAATTGTGCTTCTGAGGTTTATTAAGACCTATGGCATCAAAAAATCATTTAAGCTATTTTTGTTAAGAAAACACTTGACAACTTGCTTTTTGTTTCAGTAACACAATATTCTCAAAGCACGTAGGGTCAATTTAGATATTGTACTAGCTAGTGCTGCCCTTCCACTGACTGCAGAACAGGTCTGCATGGCTCCGTTTTTATGTGTGAAAAGTGACTGAGCTGTAGAAAATCTGAAAAAAGAGAGGAACTGAGAAGCTAGAAAAGACAAGGGTGGATGGGAAGAGGAGGGGGGCCACTAGACGAGATAAAACACTCTTATCGGACAGCCACGCTGAGAAGCTGCTAAGCAATCAGGAAACAAACATTTCTATTTTTGGTGAAAATGTCATGGAGGTACAGTTACTTCCTTTTGTTTTTCACAAATCCACTTTTATTGAGCCCTTCTTAAGAAGCCAAGGCGTTTGACCGTTTTTTGGCATCAGTTTTGTGGCTTGAGTTTCTTAGATGAGACGTAAATCCTATAGTGGGGCGTTGAATTGATGAAACAAAAGCTTGCACTATGCATGTGTTTGTGACTTTGTGTGCATGTGTGTTACAGTTTGGCCTGGATACACATTAAATATGAACAAGTAAAAATGAAATATTCAGCCAGTTTGGAAAAAGAAATCACACATTTCCAGGCAATGTGTCCATGTGAATTATGCAGGGAAGCAGCTGGTAAATGGTGTCTCTCTGTCTTCGAGGATCTGACGTTTTCCCCACTGGGTTTTCAGGGTCAAGATTTTTATTGAAAGAGAAACAGCCCTGTCAAGGATAACACATGGCTTCTTACACTTGCTATAGATTGTGTATGTGTGGCTGAGTGACAGTATGTTTGGTGGATGCCTATTCCATGTATGTATGTGTGAATGGGGAGATCCTTACCACTCCAGGCACGTGCAGAACCCACAGTGATACATGCATTAACAATCTATTAAGTAAAATTTGATCAGACAAGAAATTAATCCCACAGCTACTTTGTGTAAATTATAAAAGTCCATTATCTCAGTAAGAGATGAAGCAGACTGAGCAGCTGTAAGGCTCAACAATATGTGGTTAGATTACAGCCGAGGTAATACTGAGCCAGACATCAAGTAGAGGCAACTGGAAGAAAATCTCACAAGGAACAGTTCAATCTCTGGCTGCAATAATCGCTGTTGCTCTGAGCATGAGTGGTGACTCATTTGCAGTTGTACGATACAAATTCAAAATGTGGCGCTCACCGTGGTGAATGAAGGTTTGAATGAAATCTAAAATAACATGAACATATGTGGTGAAAACAAAAAAAAAAAAAAGAAGACGCCGATTTTCAAATCTTCCAACTGGATTTGCACAGTCGTCCAAAAATTTGCCTTCCTTTCTAACACAGATGCTGCTGGTGTATGAGACTAAAGTTGACAATAAATAACTTACATAGAAGCATAATTAGTCATAAGTTTTATAGTCAAAAATAATAATTGATAATTTAATATTAAAAGTAAGAAAAAAGAAAGTAAAGTAAGAAAAAAAGAATCTGTGAGTCTTTGATCTTTAAAGAAATATCAAAAATCATTCTTTTCCTCTCAGCCTCTGAAGGGACGCCTCAGCGTCCGTGTTTAATTGACAGTGGAGCCTGCATTGCTGAGCCCTGACAGGGGAACAGCAGACAGAGTAAACAGCCTCGCTGTGGCTTACTTGCCAGACAGTGTGTTGTTAGCAGCAGCACTGAAGAGTAATGACACCAGCATCTAAATGGACCAAAATGACATTTGCGACTTTTTAAAGTATTTAATGTGCCGCTTCTGAGCCAATTATAAGCTTCATACCCTGCAAAGTGAGTTGAGCAGTAGGGATGTTCCGAGCCGATCCCAAGGATGAGTATCGGGGCTGATCTGAGTTATACTTTAAAAGATCAGCATCAGCATCTGTGATGCAGCTGCTCTCCTCACATGAACATTTCATTATATGTGAGTGAAAACTGGATTATTTGAATGTGAAAAAATGACTCTGGTGACTGACTCTGTTCTGACAACTGGGTTTGCAACGTACACAGATTAAACTGTGACAAGACAGAAATGGATCTGTTATCTCCCCTCTCTAATTAACACAGAGCAGTATACCAAACATTGAGGTAAATGCTTCTCATATTTAGCTTGCACTGACTGTTACTTTTACTGGATGACAAATGACAAATGTGGCAGGTGGCTGGACATGTCAGCTTTTACTAATAAACATTAATTCTGCAGGGTCCTTGATGGCAGGCAAAATTAAACTTTTATTGTCAGGTTTGTGGGCACTCTGCAGCCTGTGTCAGAGATGGTTTATGAGATAAAAGAAGCTTAACTCTGTAAAACCAATGTACAGTTGCAAGGAGAATGAGATGTTTTTTAGTTCCTGTCTTCTCTCTAGGTGATCACTTCACATCAGTTTCATTTCAGAAGTTACGTTCTCCACGTCAAATTTGTATCCATATTGTATCAGTAATTTAAACTTAACTTTATCCTGTTTTAGTGAAGGTCACACTATTTATGTGAGTAAATATAAATATGAAACTCTGTATCAGCAGATAATATTAAAGTACCTAGATTAGGATTAGGGCCAGAAAAACCTGATCTGCACAGCCCCAGTTAGTGACGCACTTTTCCATGGTGGATATTTGGTTGCTGATTCAGCAAACCAGGACAAAGATGTGTTCCTGTTTGTAAAATAGATAAGCAGACTTCAGCAGGAAAGCTAATCTGCATTGTTGTTTGAAGGCTGCTGCATTGCTGTAAGTCAGAACACATGTCTATGATAGAACAGATGTTACTAAGAGTACTGGAAATGGCATAATGATTTCATTTAACTCTTATGTAAAAGCCATAATATCTTTGGAGAAACATTGTCCTGCAAAAAAGACAAAAATGCAGAACATGTGATCAACAGTACGACTATCGCTGAATGGACTTTGTTTTCTTTGGAAAAAAGTAAAATCTAATAAAAGATCATCAAGAGTTACGGTTGGATTCTTTGTGCATGAGTGACACCCAATGGTCGACCACACAGCAGCGCCACACTTACAAGGTCAGAGTGAGAGACAGACACACACACAGAGGTAGTGAGAGAGAGAGAGTAAACAATGCATGAGTGAATTTATATCTCAAATATTCCTTCATAAGATCATGTCTCTATAGTGGACATTGAAGCGGACAGAGCGGAGAGAGAGTGAGAGTGTAAGACACCTAATTGGCAATAAAAGTGAGTCTTATGCAAAGCATCATGGGAACTGGTTCCAGTCAATTTGTTAACAGGCGTGATGTGTTCCACACAGATCATACTAATGTGCTTTATTATCATTACTCAGCCACATCAAAAAGTTCCATCAAAATAAACAATGTCTCTGCTGAGGCACATTAAAGTAATATCTCTATTGTACTGGCAATTTCCCTGTGTAGTTTCCTTATGTGTGTGTGTATAAATCTGTGTGTGTGTGTGTGTGTCCCAGAACACTCACCCGCTCCACATCAAGGGCTTACAAGATTGAAAGATAGAATTTGAATTTTGAAGTGCTTCTCGAAAAGTTGTGATTCTGCATTCATTTTCTTGGACTGAACATTGTTCAAGTCTACTATAATTAGTTTATAAAATTGGGAACATTTTCTACAGAAATTGAAGGAGTTTCAGTATGTCTTACAGGAACTGCAGAATTAAGTTTCTATTTTCAGGTGAACAGATTAACAAAAGTACAGTTTATCTCTCTGACACATGTTTGCAACTGCAGCATGGATACGTAACAGGATTTTCACAACCAGTAGATATGGAAACACATTTTTGGCAGCAGTTAAAATGTCAACATATATAATATCAACAGTGTGTGTATGAGTATCTCTGAAGTATGTGTGTAAGAGACAGAGTGGAGACATGACAGCTGTGTGTGCTACATACCTTACGGCTGCCATCGGCTGACTTGTAGGTGAGCATGTAGTTGTCGATTTCTGCGATTGGTGGTTGCCAGGAAATGAGGGCGCTGCGGTGATTCACTTCACTGGCTGTCAGGTTCAATGGTGCGTCCATGGCTGACAGAAAGACAGGAAAAAAAAAAAAAAAAAAACTTTTACACTCAGTTTCGTTCGCAAAACAAGGTACGGCATTTTAAGTAATTAAAGTTTTCTGCTAGAGAAACACTCGCTGTCACTGTGTTTCAGTATTTTCTCTACATATCTACTGTGTGGGTGGTGCTGTACTCAAATAATAATGATAGTGTTGATTTGTCTGCCTAAATTTTGCAAATTGGTGAAGTGAGTGCATGCCCATTGTTGAAAATCAAGAACATTTCATGTTGTTTTTAGAATTCACCGACCTACTGCGCATGTGAATGTGTTACGTAGCACACCATTGCTTAAGTGACTTGTACAGAACTGGTGCAGCTGGGCAAATACAGTGTATCTCCCTTTCTCATGGATTTGTGTGCTCTGAATTCCTTTTTAACACTTTTACTTTTTAACAATGCAAAAAAAAATTCACACTCATGACACATGATGGATAGTGTCTTTGCTTGGAAAATATAACACATACATTTCTCTTGACGTGACGACATTTTAAAGTGTTAAGTTACTGCTGGGGTAATTAGGCAGAAACTGTTAATTGTTAATTTGCTGGAATTTTTCAGTGTTCACAATGTCAGATCTCAAAGGCTGAATTTATAGCTATCAAGAAGAATGCAGAAAAAAGAGAATGTGTAAAATAAAGGAACTGGCAACTACGTAATTTGTGCTTTCCAATCCTCACATTAGGTCATATCAATTAAGGCAGTGGTGTCAGACTCAGGGCGCCATGACTCCGACCAACAGTGCAGCCAAGAGCAGCTCTCACTGCTGCTCTGTTGAGACTGTCCTCACCGCATGAAGATAAAAACCAATCAGTGCTTAACAAAATTATTAGTCACCTTTGGCTTAGAGAAAAGCTTAAAATATCAATGTCACCAGCTCCAAACACACACACACACACACACACACACACACACACACATACACACACACACACAACCACTCTCTCTCTACTGCCATCTGACTAATAGCATACACACACATACAGCCACACACACGCACACACACCGTACACACACATGCATCATGTAACTGATATTTGCAGGAATTATGCACAACACAATTATAAATAGTGACCTTCACAAATTATATCAATATGTATTGATAATTTATGTCATTGCTATTTTTTATTCATATTTTAAGGCTATCACAATATTTTATTCTATTATTATCATTATTGTTCAAGTGAAGAACATGCAGGGCACACAACAAATAAGCTGAGCTGAACTCAAGGTCTGGTGTCCTGCAGGCTTTTGATCATCTAATAGTTAATGAAGTCAAACTGTGGCTGACTCACTATCATGAAAGAAGTACAAGGCAATACCATCATAAGCAGCAAAACAATCAAAATGGCTGCAGGGGGTTACATTTGGGCCTTAAAGGCATAATTAAAAACCACGAAATTATAACTGACCCACAGATAATCTGCAGGGTGGTAAGCTCACAATGTGAACACACACTGTAATATAAAGCTGACTGACCAGTCAATAACAAAGCGACCAAAAAGCACTGGCCTTTTTTAAAGGTGAGGAGCCTATTGTCCTGCTTTGGCCAGGTTTTCTCTGTCTAGACCGACCAGCAATAGATGAAGCAAAACAGCAGTGACCCAACAAAACCTCAGCCACTGAGATTCAAGATGAATATTATGCCAGTACTGCTGAAAGCCATCTCTAAAGGATCTCTTTGTTTGATTTTTTTCTCCTGCCACTTGAACTATGTTTGGTAGTAGTATATATTTTTTAAGAAATGTTTGTCTGAATGTTGGGAATGTTGCGATTACACTGTATACATGTACAGCATACAACCTTAAAACACATGTGACCATTAGGACACCCTGTATTGCCATGCTTCTGTAGATGTAAATCTTTAAAAACTAGACAAAATTTATGAATCAAACTATTGAAATAAATAACCGACAGCTGGACATTGCAGTTTCTAGAAAACATTATCCAGACAGTAGTAAACCATGCAGTTTTTGGGGACTATTTTCAGCTGCGGATTAATACACATTTGGCATGCTAGTGAGTATGTACACCAATAGGACAGCGCTGTACTGGGACATGTGACCTAGTACGGAATGGAGCAAGTATGAAATAATGACTGCCTGACCTCATGCTCAAGGGGCAGCACTGGCGACTTCTACTGAAAGTAGCAGAGGTTTGTCCAAAAAGTTGCCAGATTTGTCATGAGGCATTAAAAAAAAAAAAAAAAAAGTTGCTCAAGGTGTCTGAAGTAGGTTAATCCAGTGACAAAGGCATAAGTTGCTGACACTTCATTTTGAAATCATTTTAAAGAGCAACACTCGATGGGGAAACTCCAACACTTGTTACACCAGTGGAGTAACCTTATCACTCAGTCACATGATATTCAGCTGACCAATGGTGTAACTTAGAAAATAAGACACATGTACCGTGAATGTATTCAATAAGGCGAGAGAAATCTACTACTACATCAGTAATCCTAAATTCCAACAGGACTCAGCAAGAAGAGCAGTGAGACACTTTTCCATGTTTAGTCACAGTGTAGCCTCAGAAGCATTCAAAGCCTTGATCAGCAAGCCCACCCAGGTTTTACTGCACATTACATCACACCATTCAAGTGCATTCTTGGTCCCTGCACAGCTTTAAACAAGGCTTGATTACAGTGCCTTTGTTGGTACTTCATCACAAGGAGACTCACCTCAATTGCACCACCTTATATCATCCTTTTTGAGTCAATATCTGATCTTCCGACATGGTAGCAGAAGCATCGATGTGCTATAACCTCATTTTAGCGCATGATAGAAAATAGATGACCTTCTATTTGGAAAATCAGTTTCCAGGAGTTACATCATGACTCTGGGGCACGTTGTGAGCCAGTCAGCGCTTGGTGTAAGGGAGGAAGGGGTACTGAAACAAATGAAGTGCTACACTTTGTGTGCTGTGCAATCCGACGTCACCGCTGTAAATATGAGATAAAGACATCCACTGCAGGGCTGTCTCTTTCTCTTGATTCCCATTGCCTGATTTTCTGGCTTTTGATTCTCACTTTCTTACTCCTCCCTCTGTAGTAAAATGAACATACATATACACAGCTTGAATTTTTAACCTGAGGGGCCAAAAGCTTAACTTTTAGCTCATCATCTGATCCTAAATTGAATCCAGACTGCATAAGAATACAAATACAAAGAAAACACTTCCTCCCCATGCTCTCTAATTGCGTAAATCCTTGTGTGTGCACATATGGAACAATCAATGAAAGCTTGGTAATTAACAGCATGAACCCGCCTTTATAACCTCCTGACAGATGCGGGGTGCCTTCTCTCAGAAGCTGTGATAGGCAGATCCACATTGTGTGACAGTGGGACTGGGAGAGGGCAAAAATAGAGAAGAAGAGGGAACCGAGTGTTTAAGAGAACAAGGCTGAGAAGTGAGTTAGAGATAAAAGCAGCACATTGCAGATAGTGCTGAAGTCCATGGTGATGTGCCAATCTCCTCTACTGCACTTTCTCGTCTTCATTGACCTCCCGTGCATCTCATTTCTGCCTTTCCTCCTCCCCATCCTTTGTTTCCTCCCATTCCCACTTCAACCTGGGGTCTTCTGCTCCTTTACTCTCCTCCTTATCTCCATGTATGCTTTTGTTTCTTCCTGCTGCTCCTCTTGTCTTCCCATCCTTTGTCCACTTCCGTCTTTTTTTCTTATCTGACAGGCTGCCTAACTCAATGTGCCAGTGAGTGAATGTAGTTTATCTTTTGTTCTTGTCATCCCCTTGTCTTGTTGAACACTGGAGCTGCATTACGTGTGTGTGTGTAGGGGATAGATGAGAGAAGGAAGAGGCGGGAGAAGGGGGTTTTCAATTCATAGAAACGGAGGACCCCTAGCAACCCCCGTTTTACCTGTCTTTATTCTTCCCTCCTCTTCATTCTCCAATTAAATCTGTCACCTTGTCCTTTTCTCTCGTACACTGTCCTTCCAATTACACCCCTGCAAGGAGCACGACCGAGCAGGTGAGCAGGTTTCATCTGGGTTCCTGGCAGCTGTGAAGCTCTATCTTTAGATGCAGAGGTTTGAACAATGAGATTGAGATGAATAGGTTTGGCTACACCCAATGTCTCATTAACACACAGTGTAAACAATGCAAGAGGAAAAAAATAAACACACAGAGTGAAGCAGATGGGAAGGGCAGCACTGGCAGCAGCAATTTGTTGTAGTCAGACAAGAGGGAGGAAGTTATTCCTTTGGAGTGGATATCACATCTCTGTGCCGATTTGCAAGCCAATCATTTTGTCTGAATGATGTCTAAGTAACTCCTTTGTATTTATGAAGTCTGTCAAATTTAATCACAGGCTGCATGGATGGATCTCACAGTTGGAATTATATTGTTCAAGCAAACACCTTGTTATTATCTTCATGAATGCACATCTGGAAAACATTAGAGCCAAATGGAGCCAAACAAGCCATCATTAGCACTGGTTCAAAGTTCTGCTTACACTTTTGCATTTGAAGGAACTTGAAGCCACTAATATACTTGTATGCTAATGCTTATACATACAGACATACATTTTTTATGCCTTCGCACCAGCAACAGCCAGGGCTGGAGGCATTATGTTTTTGGGTTGTCCGACCGACTGTCCATCCATCCCATTCTTGTGAATGTGATATCTCAGTAATACCATGAGGGAATTTCTTCAAATTTGGCACAGACATTCACTTGGACTCAAGCATGGTGGTCAAAGGTCACATTATGAAGTCAAAGTGACCTTGACTTTTGACCACCAAATTCTAATAGGTGCTATCCTTCAGTCCAAGTAAATGTTTGTGCCAGACGTGATGAAATTCTCTCCAGGCATTCCTGATATATCGCATTCACAAGAAAGGGATTCATGTGAGGTCACAGCGACTTTGGCCTCTGACAAACAAACCTAATCAGATTATCTTTTCAGACCACCTGAAAACAAACACTGGCCATGGCAATCATAAGCATAGTCAAAAAGCTTGTATGAAGAAACTAAGTTTTTCGTTGAGGTACAACTCAGTACAAACATTGTATTTTACAATGCAGACAAACACACTTAGAATCAACTGGTGTACCAAATATGTTTCTGGTTATTTGTGCTTGATTTATTCTCTACTGATAGCTCTGGTAGTTTAAGTAATGGATATAGCGTATTAGGGCTGTCAACAAATATTCTAAATATGATTTTATAAATTGAATTCAAACAAACTAAGCACACATTCGATTGTGAAAATGAATAACTACTTCAGCTTTCTGCCTTGCCGGTTCTTGCATTTCAGACAGGAGTCACACATCGTTACTTTCATAGATTGATAATGAAATGTACTCCAAGCGATCTAAAAAGCCCTGTTTGCAAATACTAGTCAGTAGACAGAAAAATTGTGGAACCTAAAGATAAAGTTGTTCTTTCTTTTTTAGTTAATTTAACAGGGATGATGCGGTTTAACATACTGTAGGTCCAACACAAAGCATGAAACTGATGTGTTGAGCAGAGAGTTTATAGCTATTGCTAATTTATAGACATTGCTTGTCCCTTGTTGGTATAGTACAGTATATACAGTATTACATGTAAAATATAATTAAAACAGTCAGTTACCCTAGCCTTACAGCAGTAATGAACTGAGGGCACATCTGAAAAATATGCACCCAAATGAGCACCTATACAAGTATTTACATCTCCTGTTCTACTGGTTTGCCCTCTTATGGTTATAATGTGCAAAAATAGATGGTTCAAACCTACACCTATTTAACCTTTACCTGTTTTATTAGAAGAGATAATCAAATTGATTTTTTGGCTAATTATGAGAGTGCCATCGTGTTCAATTCAGTTGAACAGTTTTATATAGTTGCAGTTCTGAGCATTTTACCATAAAATAACACAAGTTCATAAAAGTATATCATCTGTCCAAAAAATCTTAGTTGCCTGAAGAATGAAGAGTATGTTTCTGTAATAGCAGCACTCTCAGGACTTGGTGAACAACCATGAGCCAGAGCTCAATGAAGCTGCCCGCAGGAAGGATCTCTGGTGCTTCAAAAAACTTGCCAAGCACTTCTCAGCAAGTGGGCTCAGACACATCTGAAGGAAAAAGTCACAGTGCTCCAGCCTACAGGCTTACAGAGACACCCGCAGCAAAATCCCTTATTTTCCAGCCCTATAGCTTAAATATCAGCCTTAAGGGAGCAAAGCTGTCTTACTCCATGCTGAACTCTTGAGGCATGCAGGCCAGACAACAAAACAACCCGCAGCTGTGGTTAAGAGGCTTGAGAATTTAAAAAAAAGCAAAAAAAACAAACAAACAAACAAAAAAAAACAACAAACTCCTCCATCCAAAAAAACCTGAATGGCTGAGGCAGTCTCAACCACATCTTGATATAAGCGGGACTTTTTCCTGTGCTGTGTTCAGCATGCATATGGAGGAACCATCCTTCCCTTAGATGAGTGAGAAAAATCCAAACCCGACAGCAGCAACTTTCACTGACCTCCTGTACATTATCATGGCACATCATGCCATGTCAGGCGCTGTGCAACGTATGCACCAGAAAAATTGCACTTACAGTTAACAATTTCTGTCCAGTCATCTTTTTGGTCTGTAGGAGGCCATAAACAGCAACAAAGAGTTATAGCAGCAGAAATGCAGAGAAAAGAAAATTGCATATGGAGACATTTTTCCAATACATAGTAGCATGATAAGTTACTGCTGTGGTTTTTGTTAGAAACAATCAGAGATGAAAAGCTCATTCATGTCAGTCTTCAAATCCCACCCCTCAATTCAGATATCACATTCTGTGTGCAAACCCCAGACTTAAAATATAATTACACAATTACACATTTTGTATGACCATTTGTTTTACACTGTAAGACAAACTATTTCACTTTTAAATCCCCTCTATTTTTTACCACCGCATTTGCATCCTGTTAATTATTAAGTACACCATTGCTTTCATTTTGCTTGTTACAGTTACATGCCTATTTATTTTTTGCTATTTGCTTGCACAGATTTTTTTCTACAGTGCATTTTGGTTAACACTTGTTTTTTTAATGTGCTCTCTAAATAAATATATTGGGCTATTAGTCATGATGGATACATGTTTGCATGGATACAGCTATGACTCATTCTTAACTCTGTGGTTAAGAAGTAAACTAAAACTCAAAGAGTGAGTTAGACAGGAGCAGAAAAACAGAGCAGCAGACATGGGCAGATGGTGACAAAGCAAGAGCGGGGATAGTTGACCAAACCAATCAATGGTCTCATCCTCTCCTTCAGCTTGTTCCCAATATGACATTTTCCACTGGAGCGGAACAGTCTGAGAAAACAAGCTGTGTGAGCGCACCAGTACCAGACTTAAGATTTCAATTAGGAAGTTTAATAATTAACAACACTGGAAGTTCCCTATGAAGTTGGGGTTTGACTAAGGCAGCCCCTGCTAACTATGTATAGTACATATGTGCTGGGAGATAGACACTTGCATGGCGAGATCTTTTAATATAAATGACAAAAAACAGTGTTAATAAATTTGATATTTGTCCAAAGGTGGCACCTAATTAAACTCAGGGATAATAAATCATTGCTCTTGTCCTGAATTTAGTTCTTCAGTGAAATGAAGTAAAACCTGGGAGCGATATCTTTGAATTTAATCATAAAATATGAATGTTATCTTTTCTGAAATCCCTATTCTAGAAAAACATAAAAATATACAGTAGCAAATAGGGGTGGCACAGTGGTGCAGTGGTTAGTGCTGCCGCCTCACAGCAAGAAGGTTATGGGTTTGAACCTGGGTTATGGGTTCGGCCTATCTGTGTGGAGTTTGCATGTTCTCCCCGTGTCTGCATGGGTTCCCTCCGGGTACTCCGGCTTCCTCCCACCATCCAAAGACATGCACATTAGGTTAATGGGTAACTCTAGATTCCTTGTAGAGGGTTGCGTCAGGAAGGGAATCTTACGTAAAACTTGTGCCAGACTAGAATATGCGGCGATCCTCTATGGTGACTCCTGAGGGGAGCAGCCAAATGACAAAAAAAAAAAAAAAAAAAATATATATATATATATATATATATATATATATAGTAGAAAGTAGAAATACTGTAAAGGCCTAGATTCCAGGGTGGCTTCACAAATGCATCAAAGATTCAGTTAAGTACATATGTATATGACACCTTTGTTTTGTATTTGCAGGCAATATTATATTATAATAATATTGGTATAATTCTGAATAAAAAAATTAATTATTTTTTTAAGTACCTGCACATGTCTCTCTTGAGTGGAGGGAGGACACACTGGAGGATCTATTTGTCCTCTAACCAGGTCTTGTCTACATCAGATTTCCTCCAGAGTGGAATGGTAAGAATAAATGTAGTCTATTCCACTCAGAGGAGGGCAGCAACAAAGGCAAGCACCCAACCATTTGCTTGATTCAATAAGACACAGTGTTCAAAATAAAACAAAACAAAATTCGTGCCCTCTTTGCTCTCTCCATTGTGTTGCTTATGAAAGATTCTAACCAGGGTAGAAATGCTTCTTTTTTAACTTTTCTTTTGTTCTCTTGAGAAGCTGAGGCGCATGACGCACTAGGCAGAGCATCTGTTTCCAAATTAGAATCACCTTAAACTGCCAAGAAGAGTTGTTTATGTATGAGTTACTATGTGCAAGTACAGCATCGACACGGTTGCAGGTACACCTAATTTTCCTGAGCCCCATTTATGTTTTGAAGTCTCTGCAGCCGTGCTCATACGTTGTCAGAGTTTGTTTCTGTTTTGAGCCGTTCGTCTCTGCTGCAGTGCAGGACAGGTAGCTCTGGTACTCTGGGGGATATGAACTTCTCTGCTGACTGAAAAGTTTTTTTTTTTTCCCCTGCAAGAACTCTAGAAAAAACTAAGATTACAGAGCTGCAACTCAGCTAAACTGGAACAATTCCTTCACCTTTAACTTTAGTCTCAACGGAGCTGCTGATAAAGGCGATTATGATTAGAGAGGTGGGTCACCTGGTGGTGAAGCGGGCAAAAGTTACACAGAGTTCACTGATTTAATCTCAAGACAGCTTGTGTCTTTGACCGAGTCAAAATGAATGGCATAATACTGACCCCTGTGACAAATGTTACTCTGCCACTGGTGTTACAATGCAATAAAATTTAAAAATGAACACTATCCACAAAATGCTTATATGTCCCTGAGTGGTGCTGTTAACTAACCCATAATAATAACCTCCTGTCGATATTTTCTTTCATGTTGTAAATATTGATGGATCTGGAGCTAGGTGATAAACAGTATAAACAATGATCATGATAGAGCATTCTCTCATTGAGAAAATTAGAAACTTTCATATGTTGATAAGTTACATTGCTCAACAACACACTATGGACCAATCACATCAGAGAAACAAAGCTATTTCTAACCAATCATATGGCAGCTGTTAAACAGACTGTCCACTTCTCAAAATAGGCACAGCGGGGTTTGTTGAATCAGTTTTACAAGCCACATGCTCCAGTTTTGGCATGAGAAGCTGACAGTTAAACATAGAGGCTGATAACTCCCTCCTCAGAAACGTTTTCATATTGGCACCGTCTCCATTTACTAAAGACCTGAGCCATGTAAATCCTGTTGTGCACAAATAAGATAACAAGGTCTGTCAAGATCAAGATCTTTGTGTTTGGCCACAAAGGTGATGAAACTGTCCCAGAGATGGTACAGGTTACCCACTGGTCATGTACAGTACACTGGTAACTAAGCTGAAAACCTGTGTTGATGGGAAAGACCACAGACTAAGTTTATCATTTGAAACACTACCAACAAGTAAAGCACTCAGCCTCCAACACCAGTAATCAGATCCATCCCCTGCAACAGATGTAGTGATAAGGAATTTAAAGCTCAAGGTCACCTGTTGAACAGAAATAGGAACTTCATTTCTAATGTGACCTTGTCACAGCCCAGGTAGTACTGGAGAAATGATTTGTTGTTATGTGAGGGGGAACAAATTAATACTATGCCTTGCGGCTATACCAGCCAGGCGTCCTGTTGTGTGTTACCAACCATGCACTGACTTTGTTTCATTTCATTTGTGCTAACATATGAACACAGAGAGACACAAAACCAAATCACTTCATGGAGGAGGGTAATTATTATTGTTAATCCATCAAAATCTTAACAAATGAGTCCCTCACTGCTCTGCAGCTTCCACATCCTTGTGTTTGTGTTTCCTTTTCCCTCTCTGCATCTGCCTCATATTAGATAAGACCAACCTCTTTGATGTCTGGCAACCAATCAATAGAAAAAATCTGACCATGACAATATATACTGACTGATATGAGAAGAATTACTGTGCTAATTTTTTTTTTTTTTTTGCTACATTGCCCAGCCTTGCATCCATCCCTCCAATTTACTGTGACTTTTCTAGGTTAGTCATGGTGGTGGTGATTTACTGTTACAGCACATAAACACTGTTTTTTTCTTTGTATGACACACTTCTGCTATTTGTGTTACACTTTATTAAACCCCTGAGTGAAATGCAACCCATGGGTTTGTTTCTAACTACTTTAGAAGCAGTGTGTAGCCTTTACCCTTGGTCAAGGATATTGGCAGGATTATTCCTAATTAACATGTATATTTCTTGGTGTGAGGAAACCCACGCAAACATGGTGAGAACATTTTAAATCCACACTGAAAGGCTCCAGTCAGGCCTGGAGGAGCGTCCTGCTGTGAGGCAACAGTGACAACCACTGAGTCACTGTCACATAGACCAGCTGGATAAAATGAACACATACGTGTTTGGAGGTTGGTAATGACCGTGCCGCTGGTGAGGGGTCCTTTGGTGGCGTAGAGGGCTACAGAGTAGGTGGTGCTTGGCTTAAGGTTCGACAGCTGGTGCTCCTGTTTGTTGCCCTCCACAAGGAAAGTATCTGCTGTCACTGGAAAACAGAAGTAAAATACACACAAGGTTTATATGTTAACTATGTTTGGACCATCCTGCACATCTTCTGTTTTCATTTTTTTTTTAATGTTCTATGAAAAATACACCCCAGCATGGACAAATGGCAAAGCCTACACTGTTTAACAGCCTTTGGGTTCCTTTTTCAATTCGAAGGATTTCTACACTAATTAGGCTTTTGGTGAAATATGCTTTTGGAGAGTACATAAGGCACAATAATGTCTTTTGCACTTGAATATGAGTAAATACTTATATAAATATACCTGAAATACAAGCCTGAGGAAACATTCTTCACCACTGATCTCATGTACTTCTATAATCCAAGAATCATTTGAAGGTATTTTCATGATGTTTGTCTCACCAATTTAAACAGGGTGAATTCCGATAAATCTCTAATTCAAATTCTAATTGCATTTTCAGTCATAAGAAACTGCCTTTGAATTGATTTTGTGATAAATATTTTCTCAAAAAATAATTGTGTAACATGAGTGTAGGACATCAAAAAGACATTTAATATAATTGCTCTAGTGTCACCGGCTCACTGACAGGATTGTGGTGGATCAGAGAGTTTTAATTTGTAGTAATAATGATGAGAGCTGTGAAATTTCACAGTGACAGTGATGCTGGTGAGGATACAGGTAAACCATATTCTTATATAAAGTTTGACTGATTGATCCTGCAAATGGTTTGAATTTTATGTGGGTGTTCCAGGTTGCCAATAAAAACCTATTTTTGATGCAGGACGAAACTCGATGAAATATGGTTTATTGACCTTGGTTTAATACACTGACACTCTTGGGAATTTGTCCACAGCTTACATTGCAGTTCTGTAAACCCTGGCTGGGGCTGGTTTCCAAATATGTGTCCGGCATATAGATACTGTCGCTGTATCTGAGATGATCTGGCTGAGATCCAGTCTGTCAGGGTGTAATTTACACATTGACTCTCACAGCTGAGTAATAGAGATTTCTGTGAATAACTCCATGCATGGGGTAGTCAGTGGGCTCATGTGAATATGAGAAACACGCTTTCAAAACATTTTCTCCAGCCAGTTTATAAAAGTCAGAGAGAAAATAATGGTTGAGATCAAGCGTTGTTAAACATTTGAGTGGTGAGTTTAAAAAGCATCTCCACAAAGACTAATGACTGCCAACGCTGGGCGAGTTGTTTGAAAAACGTGATTCCTTTGAAACTTTTTACACTTTCATATTTCAGCGCTGTAGCTGTGCATGTCAAGTAGCTTTAAGCTTAATCTGGGGCTGGCTAACCAAATGTAACTTGGCAGTCATCCACCTACAGTGCATTCAGAAAGTTTTCAGACCCCTTAACTTTGTTCTGTTATATATCGCAGCCTTATGCTAAAATCATTTAAATTCACTGCTCCTCCTGGGCCATAGAAGGACATTCTCTGAGTTGTCCCTAAGCCAATCCTGTGTTGTCTTGGCTGTGTGCTTTGGGTCATTATCCTGTCAGGAGGTGAATCTTTGACCCAGTCTGAGGTCCTGAATGCTCTGGACCAGATTTTCATTAAGGATATCTCTATACTTTGCTCTGTTCAGCTTTCCCTCAATCTTGTCCAGCCCCCCTGTCCCTGCTGCTGAAAAACACCCCCACAACATGATGCTGCTACCACCATGCTTCACTGTTGGGGTGATTTTGGGCAGGTGACAAAAGGGGCCTGGTTTCCTCCAGACATGATGCTTAGAACTGAGGCCAAACAGTTCAACCATGGTTTCATCAGATCTTGCTTCTCACAGTCTGAGAGTCCTTCAGGTGCTTTTTTTTTCCTTTCTAGAGGTTTCTGCCATCTCTACACAGGACCTCTGAAGCTCAGCCAGAGTGACCATCAGGGATTTGCTCACCTCTCTTATTGAAGCCCTTCTCTCCTGATTGCTCAGTTTGTCCAGGCAGCCAGCTCTAGCAAGAGTCCTAGTTGGAGTTGGAGGCCACTTCGCTCTTAGGAACCTTCAGTGCAGCAGAATTTTTTTTTTTTGTAACCTTCCCAAAATCTGTGCGTCGACACAATCCTTGCTCTGAGCTCTGAAGGCAGCTCCTTTTCCCCCTCATGGCTGGTTTTGGCTTTGATATGTATTGTCAGCTGTGAGACCTTATATAAAAAGATGTGTGCCTTATGACCAATCAGCTGACTTGACCACAGGTGGACTCCGATCAAAGCATAGAAATATCTCAAAGATGATCAAGATGGAATGGAATGGAAGGCACCTGAGCTACATTTCAAGTGGCATAGCAAAGAATACTTGTGTCAATGTGATATTTTAATTTCTATAATTCAGTTTTTGCTTTGTCATTATAGAGTACTGAGTGGAGTGTAATGACCAGGGAAAAATAGAATTTAAAGGATTTTAGCATGAGGCTGCAAAATAACGAAATATGGAAAAAGTGGTCTGAATACTTTCTGAATGAACTGTAGTTCATGGAGTAAGTAATAAACTGGTTCTGAGGTGCCAAGCAATATGGCTATCTTTTTCCTGTCTGGATATGCCTGTCAGACAGTGAAGACATGGTTCGCATCAGAAACGTATGCTGTGTAATAACTGCGATGTTTGTGCCAAGGCTTCGTAGTTCTACCAAGCATAATGAACTGGTCTGAAAGCAAGACTAATGGGTCTATATTGCCTCGAAGGACGCATCCCGCTGATCTCACTTCTTAATGGGAAAACCTTGATGGTACCTGTCACATCTCCACATGATGCACCTGAATGACCTAAAACAAATCTGCTCATTATACTCTGACTCTGCAGCCTGATGTGACTGCAGTCCAGTATGATTCTACTCAGTGAATATAATGTTTTTTTCAGAAACAAATTGGCATGTAAATGTTTACTTATACAGCACCTTTCATAGCCAAATGCTTCATGAAACACAGTCATTAGGCATATAGACACTGGCATCAACAAAAAAGCTGATGTGTAAAAAACATGATTCAGGGTCTGGGTCTTCAGTTCAAGAACATTATAGTGGCGATGTATTTGCAACTGTGCACTCCCAGAAATGAAGGCATGAAAGAACACTGGAGTTATCTAATTCTTGTCCTCAGCTGATGGTTAATCTATTCGTTGTCTAATAAACAGCATTTGAATGGCATTTGTGACAACTTACCCTGGTTGTGTGTGAGGGTCAGCACATAGTTGTCGACACTGGACAACGGAGGGCTCCACCTTAGCAGGGCTCCTTGTGGAGTGATATTGAGGGCTGTCAACTCAGCTGGCATGTCCATCGCTAGGATTACAATACAAAAAACAAACAAAATGTGTTTAAAAAAAGCCCAAAACAAAACAAACCAAAACTTTTAAGAGCTTCCAGGATATTTTTTATTTTACTCATGTAATTTTCAGTTACATACAGCAAATATGACAACTAAGGATCACTCCCTACACTACTAAGGTCCACTCATTGGACTTATACAGTACTAAGACAGCCTGTTCAATATATATGCCACCAAAAAATAGATTAATGTTTATTTTTCCTTATTTTTAAAATGTCATAAAATACTGGAAAACTGAAAGTGTGAAAATGTCTTTTGTTTGACAAACACTCAAACCGCAACCAAGAGATATTCAATTTATTTTTTAATGATACAAAGTAGTAATCACATTCAAGAAGCTGGAACCAGGGATGGTTTATTATTATTATTTTTGACTGAGAAATTACTAAAACTAATTCATTCAGTCTACTACTAATAATAATAATAATAAAAGGTGGAAACATTCACTGCATAACAAAAGCCCTGCTGCAGGACTTCTCATCTCAGGTATTTTGAAAAACCTGAATAACAATAATTTGTACACAACCTATACGAATGTGTCATATTTGCTGTCCGATGCCAAGACGGAGTCATTGTGTACATCGTGGATTGTGATATAATAGCAAAGACACCTTAAATGCCAATTACACCTAAACAAATTTTGAATTGAAAACCATCATTCAAACTGCATCAGAGTTATAATTACAGTGACTCTCTTTGCCATTTTGATCACTGTTTCCTCAATTCTAACACATCAAAGAGAAATTATTGTGTCAAATAGGCAGTAGAAACTCACATATTCTCCTGAGCGTACTGTTCCCCCATGCTCTTACTAATTTCATTCTCAGACTGCTGGACATGCCAAAATTGAGTTTGAATTTAATTATACCTTTAACCCCAGTGTTTCAACCCCAATTTCTCCTCAGGCGTGTTATTTTGGCACAGCAGAGAGCGTAGCAGGAGAACATAGTACACTGCATGTGCTCCAAAGCTCTGTCCAGATGAGGTAATTAATACTGCCCTGCCCTCATCAGAATTAAAAAAGAATTGTGCTCATTAGCACACCGAAGTGAATCCGAGTCTTTCTTTCCACTGTAATAGATGAGCAAACCTGATTGAAATCATTACTGTAATTGCAAAAAGGTTTAAGTGAATTTAATGGATGCTTGCCAAGTCAATTAGACTGGCAATGGAGATGGAGCTGAGATGGCCAAAAAAGAAAAAAAAAAGTAAACAGGTCATCCTCTTTCGTCAGGGCCTGTGATAATCCAATCATCACTCTCCATTTCCTGATTGCACCGGTGAATCACAGACTCGAGCCAACATACGTCACACTCGCATTCAGATCCGTATCTGAAAGTCAAGCTCCAGCGCTTAACATCCTGTTTGGATTCAGGACAAGACAAAAGGCTTGAAAAAAGGAACAAAAGCTGCTATGTGACCACTCTATGGAGATTCATTATGTGATACTTAAAATGACTTATTCATAATCGTATTTAGCAGTGACTGATATGAAGTTGTCTACTTAGGGTAATTATGACAAACATCTGGTAAGTCTGGCTTGGCAATTAAACAGTATTTAGCTTCTGCCGCTAGGGGTCTTTCAATCAAAACAAAAACAAAAGACAGCGTTGGGACACATCGTGAAATAGTGTAGGATCATAGGAGTTGTTGTTTTCACCACCATTGCTGTAAGCTTTTCCTGGGTTGGATTCCTTCGGTGTCAGTTTCACGTTAAAAATCAGTGATTCACCAATGTTCTTCGGTGGACACACGTCTCTGAGGGACTGGGAGCTGAGCTTCCTAACATTTGTCTGGTTTTCTTCTCTGATAATTTAAGGAACCAGATGTCCAATGACTAAAATCCTTTATCCAGTTAAAATATATAGTTGAAAACGACCAAGGTGTAAAAATTGTATCTTAAAAATGTGGCTTAAAACTAGATAAAAGTCCATTTTGACAGTCGACCAAATGAAGCGGATCGTTACCATGATTAAAATCACGTATTTCTATAGTTTTGAGAATTGCTGGAAACATTTACTGATAATATGATCCGGACTATAACTGACTGATTCGGACTATTACTGTATTTAGTCTCTGCTAGCTTCAGCTATTGGTAGGTACTCTGCTGCTAACTAGCTCCAACAGGCCAGGCAGGATTATTATAACAAGTGTAGTCAACTAACGCAAGAGTACTTATTCACCAGCAGACTCTATTTGTCTTTGTGAACCCTGAAGAGACATGAGAGATGTAAAAAGGCTCATAGTGGTTTCCTCTCTGCACACACACCAGCTTGTTAGACTTATTTACAAGTTAACAGCCAACAGTTTATTTGATAGTGTGGCTAATTTGTGAAATAACTGTTGATGCAGTTTATAAGCCCGATAACAGTTTAGATTCTGGCCCTGACTTTATTGGAAACAATTGGTCAAAGGGATGTTGTAGTCATGGGGCATTTTATGTTTTATGGTCGGTGTGCTATTAAATGTCTGAATAACACGTTAGAAAAGCCCCAGGAAAATTGCTTCAAACTAACTATTTGTACACGGTTGAGCTGGGAACAACCCAGCTGCGTTGGTTGGCCATGAGGTCTGCTTTATGTTATATCTGTGGTCATTATGTAGACCAGACTGCAGCAGACAGTACAGTTAGTAAGACATACTGGGCCGTTTTACTCCCCAGTCTATCTCCAGATCCCCTCTCATTACTGCAGAAGCTGCACTGCCTCACTGTACAAAAAAAACAGGTTATCAGTGTGTGAGTGCCCCACAGCTACACTGGATGTGATTGTGGCACAATACTAATACTCATGTTGGGCAGACCACAGCCATGCAAATATTTCTACCTGCTGCACCAGCTGCATGTGAGCTACACTGTTGTAAAGTTACAGGAAGACTTTTCAATTCTGAATATACTCTTTGTGCAGGAAAATATGCTTGACATGACCAATCATTACACCCAATCAGCAAATATTGAATATTTATTTATTTTGTGCCATTTAGCACCTGAACCTGAAGTATTCATTAAGTAAATGGTCCTCATGTAGATTCAAAGGGAGTAATCATTAGTATAACATTAACATAGCAGTCTGCTCTTAAGTGTGAGATTCAGATGATTTTCTCTGAGCGTGCGTTCTGCAGGCCCAAGGACTTAATTATTATTTTCTTTTGTTCAGAGATATTCTTGGCAGATAGTTACAGACTTGTTCCCTGTATATGAATAAATACTATTTTCTGTGACTGAAAAATTAAAAAAATAATGGACCACTTGGGTTTAACTGACTTGGTGTTGCACCTGTAATTGATTCAAAGTTAAATGATAGCACTTGAGCAGAGATGTCATGCTGATACTGTGACACGTGGAACAGGGCTGAAAGAATGCTAACCTGAAAACTGCAAGCTGCTGCACACCAAAGGCATGTCCAGCCTAACAAGCCTCACTGGTTTCTGACAAGGAGAAACAGGTTTTCAGAGATAGAAACCATGCTCTTTTTCCTTTTTCCCCCCTCTTGGATGCTCACATTAATCGCCTCTCTTACTCTCAGTCTCTATTTTACGTCTTTTCTTTTGCCACTCTCTCTGACAACAAAGTCCTTTAGCCATATGTTTTGTTTTATGTATACTTTATCTTGATTGCTGAAACATTTATCATTTTGTCTTTCAGTGTTAATTGTGATTTTATTGAATATTCTAATAAAGCATCGTCTATGAGATATTGGTTAAAAAAAACTGGACAAGCAAGGAGGACTTTAATAGTCTTTCTCCAACCTTCAGTATTGGGGAGATTGATACTTTACTAGAGGTCCTGACACTTTGCTAACGAGCACCATCATTAGCTCTTAAACAGGCCTTCACACGGTCCATTTAGTGTCAGCCCTCCCAAATTCATCTTAGATTAGTAGCACCTGCTGTGTTGGCAAAATTAAATATGACTCGTTGCTTTTTTTTTTCTTTTTTTTCATCTCCTCTGACAATAATTGATTACAGAAGTGAAGTAAGCAGCCATTCAAGTCATTACATACTTGGCCAGGCAATGTTGGATTACTCTTCCAATCCCCTGTTTATGTATTGTTGTTGAAGGTGGTATTAAAATGTTCCTGGTTGGGCATTGTGCAATGAGGAAAATGTTATTTACCATTCCTAACAAGCTTGACTTTGGAGTTATGTTCTTTTCAGGCTATTACAGCCCCAACGGCTCTCTTCATTGTAAGTACACAGGGACTGAGAGAAAAGGGAGCTGATAATAAAAAGAGAGATGAGAAACCAAGTGAAAGTGAGAGAAATCGTCTCTTTTAGCTTCTTCTTTCTCACTGGATTCTTGAACCGGCCGGCTCCTGCTCTCATTGGCATGCAAACACACCTTCTGCTCTCCTCCCCTCTCTCCTGCTCTGTGCTCTCCTCAGCTCCCTCACACACAAACACACACACGCTGAAGAGCATGCGTACAGAACAGTGTCTCATATTTACATGCGTGTGTGTGCAAGTGAGGTTTTATGTTTTCCTAACTTAAGATTCAGTGCTACAGTAAGTTGAGAGTCTGACAGCATGAGGGCTGGAGAGTTCTCACATATAATGATGGATTGGTAAGACAGAGGGGGAGAGAGATAGAGGGAAGGAAGATTTAAGAGAAAAGGGATGAAGCAGAGAAAAAACTGAAAGATGGAGGATAGAGAAGAGAAAGAAGAGAAAGGGCGCAAGAGACAGAGGGAGGCATAACAATACAGAGGTTAGGAAAAACGATAAGGAAATAAGCAAGCGAGTAAAGACAGACAGAGGAGAGGGAGATGGAGTTGGGAGTAGGTTACCAATTACTGGGGTCACGGAATGGACAGTTTCATCTATCGCAGCAGCAAAGATTGCACCTCCTGCAATGTCAGCTGTACCCTCAGATTTTGTTTGATATCTGTGTGTGTGTGTATTTCTCTTTTTAGTACAAATCTCCTGACGCAAAGCTGTTGTGTGTTGTTCTGGAAAGAACAATTGGTGTGAAAGTCTAGCAGGGGAAGAGCAATTCTTCATTCATTTTACATGGCAAATATTTTGCCCTTGTGCCGCCCACTCACAGAAGGAACGTTTATCAGGGAGCTGTAGTTGAAGGAGTGAGGAGCGTGGCTTTAATACAACGCAACCCTTTATTTTACAAGAGCAGAACATTACAGGAACGGCAACAATGGATTCCTTTGCCTTTCAGGGGACATGTTTCCAGCAAGGAATCAAACTAGGAAACCCTAAGAGTAGGCAACCACCTCAACAGCAGCCTGCTGTAAATAGAAGAAAAAACAATGCTTCTGATCAAAGCATCTTATGTTTAGAGCTGTAACAATTATTATTGATTTGTCAGTTGTTCAAAAATTAAATGCCGACTATTTCTATAATCAACCAATCATTTGAGTTACTATTCAAGCAAAGGTGCCAAACACTCTCTGATTTCAGCTTCTCAAGTGTGATGGTTTGCTGTTTTTTCTTTGTCATATACGACGGTAAATTGAATATCTTTAGGTTTTGGACTGTTGGTTGCACAAAACAAGCAACCAGAAAATATTCCTGTGGGTCTGGAGGTTTTCTTTATATGTTACAGAGTAAACAATGAATCTATTAACTGAGAAAATAATTAAATGTCCTAATAACGTTTCATTATTAACGCCCACCTGTGAAGACGGAGGTGCTGACCACTTTGCTCTCCTGACTGCCTCTGACTGCGTTGATACTGATCTCGTATTCTGTAGCAGGAAACAGACTGGACAAGGTGTAGTTGGTCACATCGCTGTCAATCACCACGCTGTCCACTCGACCTGCAGGAGACACCAGAGAGAGAGTGAGACCAACATCAGAACATCACTTTTCTTCATGTACAGGGTACACTGCTTAGCCGGCTGGTGTACGCTTTGCATCACAGAGTAAATATTTAATCAATGCAGAATTTTAATTAAAAATTCAATTAAACTCCACTGATAAAATGTTATAGTTAATTAGGTATAACAGGGTGTGTAACAGGGTGCTTTGCTACAAAATATCTTACATCGGAGAGACCCGCTACAGCAAATGCCATGTTCATTTAACTGAAACAAGGAAAAGCTATGTGCCATGTATATGTTAATATAATAAACGCCTTGTTATAAAAACACATTGATGACAAACATTACAGTCTATAAACTATTCTCTACCTCTGGCTGACTGGTAGGACAGCTTATAGTATTCAAATGGAGCCAACGGTTTGATCCAGGAGATAGTCACTGTGTCCTCGGTCACGTCTGACACCATCAGCTCTTTTGGTGGGTCCATGCCTGGAAGGGGGTTGATGGGTAAGGAAGTGATATCATGTGGTCAGAGTGGTCTGTGATAGACTGAGTGTTCTAAAAGGACAATCTTTTCAATCCATAAATCTGATTATTCTGATCGCTGGTGTACAATAGGAACATATCATGTGGTTTATTATTAAGCAAACTCAGGAACTTAAATAAACATCTAAAAGAAACAGTGCCCTTGAAAGCCCAAGTATTAATCCTCATTTGGGTCATTTTTAATCTCCTCATTACATTTACATAAACAGACCTGTCCTTGGTCATCTGTGAAAGCACATTCATTTTTAATGCAAATTTGTCTTTAAAAAAAAAAAAACACCCATCAAAAGATAAAGAACAAAATGGCCGGCATCAGCGTTGAAGCTGAGCAGGGTTTACACAGTGGAAAGCTCGCCACCCCCACCCCTCTGACAATTTGTTTTATGTGTCTCCTGAGACGATCGAGCTGCCATGGAAAAGGTTACAGTGAAAACAATGTGAGCAAACAATTAAATTCATGGTGGCTCCTTTGCAATTAGAGAAAGAAATAGAGGGGTAAAGAAAGTTAAGAGAGGGGGAAAGAAAAATACGTAGGAGGAGAGTAAGAGGTCATTTCCATCTCTTGTCATGGACAAGGGGAGAAACTTGTAAACCAACTATGCCACTCTCTCTCTCTTTCCCGCTTTGAAAAATAATGGCTGTTATTCAGGAGCACAGGGGTCAATTGTTAACTCTTGGCTTTTAACTCAATTTAAATTCCACTTGTATGAAACACAGTAGCATTTATTTAAACTGTGATTATTCATTCATGAACATCTTACTAATTGTATTTGCTTTGGCAAAGGTGTCACCCAGGAATAATGGCTTGAAAATGATATTTTCTGATGAAGGTTACTGAATTGTTCTGTCAGAAGTATCTGGTCCTGTTGATTGTATCCATGTGGAAGATCACAATTTAATTTACACCGTGTAAGCTAATAAATGAATGTGACCCTCTGGCTGAATCACATTAAGACTCTCTTTACACTGAACACAGCTGACGTTTCACAGCAATATCAACCAGCTTACGACGTACAGCTGTGGTTAAGACTTACAAGACAAGCAGCATGTTTCAAATGCTGAAAATACAGTAAATGTAATCCTAAATGTACAACTTATTACACAAGGAAAGCCAGAGTGCAGTCTCCTATCAGTGCTCGCATTGAAAGAGAGAGAGGGGGGTGGGGGATCTGGCACGAAAATCAGATGACAGTACGCAAGTATTTCTGGCAATGATGCAAAGTTAACATCTCTATTGTTAAATGCTGACTTCCTTCTTTTCACTATTTGTCTTCAGTCGTCTCTTAGTTTCCCTTTAAACGTTTCCCTTTTGTCCCTCTGTCTGGAAAAAATAAACACAAATGCTCTTTTAAGTTTTGCCCATTGTCTCTTTCTTGGGAAGGTTAAAGTACTGACCTTCTTCTTATTCAACCTCCTCCCAGATGAGAACAGTACACTCATAATCAAAGAAATGTGTCTGAGACTCGTTTTAACACAATAAGCCAGTAAATGAAAAATTGAACAGTAATACTTAATAATATATTAAGAAAGAAGGAGAAGGGTTTGAAGCATTTTTGTGCTGCAGTTTGAATTAGAACATTTTCATTATAAGAAATGGAGAGAAATGAAACTGTGAGAGGAGATAAAAGAAACGGAAAAGATTCATTTCAGCTGTAGAGATGGAAACAGAACAGAACAGGCAGAATCTTACACTAAATTCTACAGTTATAATTTGAGCCCTCACACGGGACCTGTCCTTCCCCTCTTTCTCTCAGTCTCGAGTCACTTCATCAGAGTGCCATTTGTCTGCAGTTTCTCAAATATTCCCCATTTGAGTTTAGAATCAACACTGGATTGCTATTCAGAGTGCCTATTGACTCAAGTTTCATATCTGAGTGTGGCAAAACTCAGCCACCTGATACCACAGAGGAACAAAACAAGCTAGGATTTGTGCTACTGTGTCTCAAAGTCTGGCAAAGACAAAAAAAAAAAAAGAATTCAAGGCAGACATTTAATTACAAAACTCATTCTGCTGTGGCTCTGTGCAAGTGAAATGCTCAAACAGCATTTTTGTGAATACGAATTTAATTTAAAATCACTTTTTTATTTCCATTTCTTACACAGATTTTCCTCCTCTTCCCTTTCTCACTTTGCCTCACATGTGCTAATTCACTACTTTCCCTCCATCCTTTGTCTCCAATCATTAACCTCAGTTTTTCTCCTTCATCCTAAATGGGAACTGGGGACTTTCCAATACCACCTGTCTCAATAACCCATTCATTAATGTGGAAAGGATTGGTCAATTAATTGGTTAGTTGAGCAACATAAAAATATTCAGCAACTACTTTGATAGCTGATTAATACCTTAAGTTATTTAACAAGAAATAAAAACCAAACATCACCTAGTTAGAGCTTCTCAGATGTGAGAATTGGCTGCTTTTTTTGTTTTGAGTGGATGTAAATCAAGAAATTACTTCAGAATAAAGTAGAAGAATAGAAGAAACTGTGGTGGACATTTTTCACTACATTCTGACATTTTTATAGACCATTAGTAAATTCATCAATAATTTTCCCATTAACTGATTATGTAAAAAGCTGTTGGTTGCAACCTTAAACATGATCTCATGTTATGTTGACGTGCAAAGAAAAACCCATGTGTGGAGAAACAGTAGTATGAAGCAAGGATGCACAGCTCATGTTCTTCTCCATGAAATCAAGCAGCTCACCTGTAGTGAGTGATGCTGTAATAGGCTCAGAGGTAACGTCCCCCTGAATTGTGATTAGACTGATGGTGTACTGAGTGGACGGCAGCAGCCCCTGGACCAGTGACCTCGTCTTGGAGCCGTCCAGCGTCACCTTAGAGGTGTCAGTCCCGTCGGCAGAGCTGTAGCTCAGGATGAAGAGGTCAGCAGGCGGTGCTGGGGCACTCCACGCCACTGACACAGAGTCTGAAGTCACCTCTGACAGGTAGAGGTGGGTTACGGGTCTGATTCCTGGAGGAACGGAGGGTCCAAAGGTCATCGGAGTGTGAGTAACGAGCCGGAAATAGCGTAGAAAAAAATAAACGGCTGCCATCATTATGGAGATGACAGACAAGCAACGCAGTGATGGATGGAAGCAGTCCTGGATGATGTAACAGATCATTAATAAAACAGTTGAGAAAATTAGCCTTGGGTGTAATGTTGATGGGACAGGTGAGAAACCACAGTCATGTGGAAGTAATGATTTAATTGCTCATAAAAAAAAGAGAAACTGATGAGATTGTCTGCCATAAAGATGAAGATGTCATGGGACAGTTCACAATAAGAAAATGGAGACATGATGATGATAGCAGATGCTGCTGTCAGAATATATGACCTGGACAGGAGATGATGCAATGAATATGAACCAATGCAGCAGCTGACACAGCAGCAAATGGAAGAGGATTTTAATGTAATTAGCCATGTGTTGATGTATAAATAGCAGGTAAGATGCAGTAACACTGCTGATTTATTGAGATTGAAGTCATCCTGTGGAGTTTTCTTTGTAATCAGTCATCATTTGAAACGTGTATTGTTTACACTGGCCTGCTCACTACCTTCATAATTTTTCACCAGTGCCCTGTGCAGTCAGCAGAATTCTGTACTGTGTAAACCCCATGCTGGTGGTGCTCGTGTGTATCCTTGTGCATAAAGCTGCTAAAATATGTTAAACAGAGAGCACAAGGACACACTCATCCAAACTTTGCACCACAACACCAAGAGCAGTCAAAAACTCCACATGGCATCTTTATGGATTAGATTTTGGAGAGGAGGGAGTAATGTGATGGCTGTGGCTGTTGTGGCTATGATGAAGTTGTCAAGTTGATCAAGATAATAATGACAAGTGTTTTGCAGATTTTGCAGATGAAGATGCAGCAAAAATGACCACAACGAGGTGTGATAAGTCACGTTCTGTGGGTCTTACTGTAATGTCACTTTTGGGTTTCATAGTGCAGAAGATGAGTAACGTGGCCCTGAGAGCTCAATGCATGGCACCATATGATAAAAACAAGTAGCAAGTAGCACAGACAACATCAGAAATGTTTCGAGGGGACAGAAAAAAAAAAATGAACAGAGCTGGCACATGGTGACTCATGAAGTTACTGAGGTCAACTATCCATTTAAGTTTGTTATCTCTAAACATTCTGATTGAATGAGTCAGACATCCGCTGTTAACCTTGCAGCGCTTCTGTATTTGGTTGCATTTTCAGTAAAAGTAAAAGTGCAATACTAAATCACTCCACATTATTAATGGATGGGATATGACAAAAAAAAGCCTTGAACCTTTCTCACTGTAGATAATGAAAATAAAGTGCATTTCCCTTTATGGAAAGCTTTTCTCACTCTTGCTGGTGTTAGCATTACATATCTTAAAAAGCTTGGAAAAGAATAAGAACGAATGAATAAATGAATAAGCAAACAAATGAATCCATAAAAATTATATGTAAATGAATACATATGGTAAATTAACAATCCTCTGTTGCTCTCTGAGTTATGTAGAGTAAAAGTATGACTGCAATCATAAATAAATGAATAAATAATGAGTGGTTTGCAGATAACTGCTTACAGCAAGTGTTAAAGTACATATTCAGTGAGTAAGACACAAACTGAAGGTCAGACATCGATGCCCCGAAGGCAGTCTGGGATTTACAAGTTTGAGATCAAACTCTGGATTATTCACAGGTTTTTTTTTCCTGATGGTGAGTTCACCTGGGTACAGGAAGACAGATGTTGCCAATATGGCCAAGTGAACAGTGGATGGAAGATGACAGGTAATTAATTATTTTTCCTCTGATTTTCTCGATCTGTCGTTTTATCATTCTGTCATCTCTCCTCTCCAGATGGTTGGTGTGATGCCACTGAAGGAAACCACAGATAACAAAGGATGATGAATGTGATGATGATCTCTGTGATGATGACGATGAAGGTTATGACAGTGACAACTGCCACGACGGTGCACGGTGAAGAAGACAGGAGTTGTTGTTGATGATGATGATGATGATGATGATGATGATGAGAGTGGTGAAGAAAAGAACGACAAATCTGACAGCAGGTAAGCGGGTGTCCATCATTTTGACACCATCCTTTGTGTGACTGAAAATCACCTCAAGCTCCTTGTAAAATTTACAAAAACCAACAGAGCTGAGCAGACTGACAGGCAATCCGGCAAATAGCTGGATGGATAGACACAAGTCTGGAGAAAAGAGAACCAAGTTGTGATTGAAATTCTCAGAGAAAGAGGCAACACCGAGCAGTGCAAGCAGACAGAAGCGAGTGTGACAGGAAAACTGAGAGAACGTGTTGTCGAAAGGGGATCAGAAGAAACAGAAACACAAATATGTGTAGATGCAAAACAGAGGTGTAATTAGGGAACACTTGTAACAAGCTCATTAGCTGACTTGACTAATTTACCTCCGCTGATTGCCGCTTCAAAGTCCCCGATTTTCTTTTAGCGTGACTCGCCTTACCTGCTGCCACACTTTGGTTCATTATATTCACCGTTCAACTTCATTATGCACCACTGTTCTTTTAACTGTTCTCTAACTCTGTTCTCTGCAGTAATAGGCTGATCTTTCATGTCTTTATCCCGAGCAGAGGAAACACTTTGGGAGGGGATTTTAATTTAGCTTTGTTTGATAATTGAGTGGAGCAAAGTAAGAAAACTGTACTGCAACCTTCATGCTCTTTAGGAAAGTTTATATCAGCTGTAGCATTGAGAAATGAAAGGGAGGATTATTGGTATTTCACAGGAAATTATCTCATCCCTGCTCCCATTTGATCATCATTTGAGATTTATCTCTTAAATAAATGTATGTTTAATCCGTGGTTCCTATCAATGTACAATAATCTCTTTTGTAGGTCACTACTAGGTGTTTTTGACTATAAAATGTGAGTGTTGCCTCTACCTGTGAAGGCGTCTATGGTAGCCGCAGTACTCTGCTGTCTCCCTCTTCTTGCTGCGACAGTGATGGTGTACTCAGTCCCAGGTTCAAGGTCTGTCAGCGTGGTGGTGGTTTCATCTTTAGGCACTGTCAGCTGGAACAAGAAGAAGCAATCAAACATGTATTGAATGGGATTTCTCTAGACTTTTAAGACTGCTTCACAATAGAAGGTCACAGCCTTGTTGGTCTCTTTAAGGATGAGAGTAGATAATTTAGTGTGCGGTACATACCTGCAAGGCTAGTTATAATGTATGTGTTATATGTTCTTCTGTTCAGTTCTTTACCTCAGTGGTGACACCAGAGGAAGATGTGTAGGTGACCTTGTAGTGGTCGATGGGACCCTGGACCACGCCCCACACCAGAGTGATGGTGTTGTCTGTGGAGGCTGTCACTGTTAAATCCATGGGCACATCCAGACCTAACAAAGGAGAAGCATGACTTCACTAAAAGCAATGAAATATTTTCAGCAAATATGCAAAGCACCACCCCCGAATTAAGGCAGGCTACTGCATGAGCATATTAAGTGTTACTCAGGAGAATGCACACGAGTCGTTCCACCCCAACAGGGCCAGTAACTCATGACAATTTCAGATGTTATGTGACATTTAAGGCTTCTTCCTCCTCCGCCATGACAAATATCCTGTGACTGAGGCGCAACTATGTGGGAAACACTTGATATTTATCCTTATGGCCCTTTTTCCCAGTGTGCACCTGTCACTCAAGACACTTTAAAGTAAAATAAGTATTAATACTTAGAAAAAATCATTTATTTTAATAATTTATGAGAGTAAATAAACTAATAAAGTAAACTGATTGCAAATAAAACAGCGATTTGGATTTTTTAAATTCAATTTTGCAATTCAAATGATGCCTTTATGTATTTATTCATATTTATTTATTCATTAATTATTTATTTTTATTTGATTGGTCCAACTCAACATACTGCATAAAATACACAAAGCCTCATGTCATTTATGTAGTTCATAGACAATACTGTATATCTATTGACATCTACAATCTCAGGTTATTCTATGTTGTTTTCTGTATTTTGCTGTATTGTCTCATGTGTTGTATTATGCACAAAAAAAAGGTCAAATATTGTGTTAGTGTTTATGCATAGCTGCTTTAGAAATGTACCATATTGAATAAGGGAAGGTGCAATAAAGGCAGAAGAAGCAGATGTTTCTAAGACACCTTTGTGTTTCTGTTCACAAAGTATTCATGCCCTAGCTTCCCCTGAACCAGAACACACACAAACATAAATATCAGAACATGTCCTTGGTTGAAGTCTAGACCAGGTTATTGTTGCATTCCACATCGTCTTAAATCTTCTCACGTAACTTGAGTTGATGTAAACATGCATTGATTCACATTTGATTTTGGTGAAATTTCTGCCTCAACATTTTAACATAATCAGAACCGTTGCTATTGATCATTACATTCATAAATCATTCAGAACTTCTGTTGTACTCTTATCTGCTGACATCAAAAGAAAAATCATTACAGATTAAAATTTAACAGTTTGCTTCCAGGAAGTTCATTTCCAAAAGCACCTCTATATTAACTTAACGATCCTGCATGCTGTATTTGAACCATTTTGTGTTTGTTGTGTTCTTATCTTTGTCATTGTCTTTCCTGCAGCAATGACTCAACTTGCCCAGTGAATCACAAAGGTTTAATTCTCATCTAATTACCAGCTTCACTGTTTGCCAGAACCATCAATCTCTTTGCTCCTTGTCAAACGGAGTTTTGTTTTTCCAGGGAACAGAAAGACAGAAAGAGCTTCACGTAAAGCCACTGTTAACAGAAATGATGCTTTCAACTTTCAGCAGCTCACACTTATAGTAACATGAGCACAGCTGTGTGCCGGGCAGACAGGAGGTGTTGTCATATTATTTAAAGCTATTTGAGAGAGGTGTGATAGATGCAGTACATTTTCAAAGTTTAAAGTGAGTGCACAAAATAGTGGGGTAGAAAGAGCTTGCTCAAAAGGTAAATGGAGGCATAATTTTGCAAAGTGCAAAATACCTTCATGCCATTAAAATAACTGCAACTGGAGGAAAGATGTGCAGGGCACTCGACGTGATGAGAAAGATTACAGAAGCACCTCCTTTCGCTAACATTTCAAACAGCGGGTGAAACCTCTTTTCTTTCAGCCAAACAACTCAAAACACAATAAAAATTCAAACAGCCGATCAAGTACTGAGGTAAAGAGAGGGCCATTAGCAAAATGGCATGCATTATTACAGCTTTAAAATGCTGTAATGGGAACTTTGACCCAAGCCGCCAACATAAAACAGCCGCACACCTCTCTAAAACAGCATAAGTCTTGCCAAAATCTGATTTGCTTAATTTCACTAAAACGGCTTTTAATGCTTAGAACAAGAGCACTGACCCACAGCATGAACTGTGAATTACATGTGTAATGACAAACGGGCCAGCTAGCCTGCTGTGATGCTGAGATTTTCAGTGCAACACTGTTCTGTGTGCTGCGGTTCACTTAGTACGCTGCTGCTGTGGTGTGTCTTACATGCATGACTGGATCAGTGGCTTTTTACAGTGGAGTATAAACAGCAATTCACTTACTGGTCCTGGCGTTCATTGTTGCTGGTGTACTCTGGTTGCTGTCTTTCATGGCAGAGATGCCGATGCCGTACTCTGTGCCTGGCAGCAGGTCTGAGGCACAAAGACCAAGAGAGAACCGGTAACTAATTTAACACAGCATAGCAAGAAGAAACATCACACACAGTTGTTTCACACTCTCCATGTCAAATGGATGGAGTTTTTCATAACAGCCCAATTAGCTCAACGTTGGAGATGAGGTTAGCAAATTTACATGTACATCACTATGATTTGTGAAGAAATGTCTTTTTGCCCAGTGCATAATTGATCAGTTTCAAATCAGTGTTGTAGGGCCACAATGATCTTCTCAAGCTACAGAAATATATGAAGAGACGAGCAATGACAAAATGAGCAAGAGTGACAGAGATTATTAGAAGAGAGAGTGGGGTAGAGAGAAAATGAGAGTGACAGAGAAGGAATGAGAGCATTGATTGCAATGGCCAAACAGAAAGACACAAGGACCTTTTGCTTCTATTCTTATGCTGGCCATGCCCTTTCCAGCACTGTGGCCTTTCAGAAAAAAACATCCCAGCTGACCCCTCCTTTCTGACAGCCTTTCAATATCCCCGCAGGATAACAAGCATTTCTGCAGATACAATCAGTAGCCCGTCAGCCAAGTGTTAGCCCTGCAGATAATCCTGCCATGTAAAACACACAGGCACTTCCCGGATTCTTCAGTACACATTAGATGCATTGTGATAACAGTGACAGCATCAGGAAAAACACTGTACCAAGCCAAAGAGCCCTACAGATCTTGATGATAAATAATTCAGGAAAGAATTGACTCCAAAACCAACTAAATGGAAGATGAGCAACACATCGCTCCTCCTCACTCACCTGTGAGAGTGGTCTTAGTGGTGGCTCCCTCATTTCGTGGTACAATGACTTTATCATATTGATCTCCTGCTAAAGTGCTGTACACCACCTGGTAGCCCTCCACCTATATTTAAACATACACATTTAAACAGTTACAATACCAAAACTGAAGGTAAAAAATATCTTTTCACAGCCAAAAGAGCTTCATTTTTTACCCTGCATTGCTGATGGTTGATAGAATAAATGGTTTATTTTGCATTGGCCCAGTATGATATTTGTCTCTCTGTCAGCACTCTGCAGAATCATGAGGATGAATAAATTTGCAGTGCTAACAGGCTGGCTTCATAGGTCTGGGTGCGTAGTTAGTGAGCCCTAGAAATATCACTATGACTTCTGAGTGAAAGAACATGATTTATTACATTTAAATTCAGAGTTAAACATTCAGTGAGCACTTGCACCCAGCAAGGTTCCTGTTCCTTTGCTATTATTGGCATTAACCACGCTGGCAAATGCAGACCCACCTGTTTGTGATGACAGAATGATCAAGAGAACAAGACAGAGTTTAGGAAAACAGGAGGAGTTAGAGCCTGCTTTAGGGCTAGGATGCAGGAGGGGTCAAGAGAGGGTGGATAAGGTCGGGAGATTAATGATAAATTAGTAGTAATTTTACAGAAAAAACATAATTAAAATAAACTTAGTGGCATATGGAGCACCCAAAGTAGGGCTACAACATAAGCAAATGTATAAAAGATGAAGTTTTTTTTAGGGAAAAAACCTTTTTTTGGAAGGATTAGTATGAATAGCTTTGAGTCGTCAGAACGTTTAAAAAGTATCTACTGTACAGAGTACAGAGGTATATTCAGCAAAATGTATTTAGGAATCACATTTATTATATGCATCATATCTATATAATCCAATCTATAGGTAGAGTAAACAGCATTTTTATGTTGTAGCTGGTCAATGTGGAGATTATTTTGGCTACTTTATATTCTGTTGGATGTTTTAATCTACTAAAATCGAATAATATTTCATATAGCATGCTCCTCATTTGTTTTGTGTGTAAAATCTTAATCTGCAAAGTAACCACAGTTATATAATAAATGTAGCAGTGTAATGGTTCAAAGACCAGTACAACTGTCTCAAAACTGCAGGTCCAACGCCTGCAAATGTTATTCAGCCAAGGTGTTATTACCTCAGCCTCACTATTATCCCATTCAAGCTCCAGGGTGGTGGACGTCTTGGACACAAGCCGCAGGTTCTTGGGGGCATCGATCTCTGAGAAGAACGATAAAGCTGACAATGTTGGGGACACTGAGACCAATTCTAAGGAATTGTGAACAAGCAAACATCAGCAGTTTAAACAGCATCAGACAGATACGGTTAGTGTCAAACTGTCATTTACCAGACTCAATCTGTATGTAATATGATTTAAAGTACAGCAGAGCATCAGCAGTTGTTACACATGTCCTTTTGGAAACAATATATATAACCTGTTCTTTAATAACATTTTGGCTTCGTACATATACATTGTAGTTGTAGAAATGTTACTGTGATAAAGTTGTTTGTGCTCAAAGCAAATCAGGATGATGTTTCCACAAATAATGTGCTTTCTTCCGCACAAAATTTAAGGCAGCAAAAAAACCACCTGAACAGATGTTCACTACCAAATCCAGTATAGATAAACAGTATGGTATGCATTAGGCCACATGTCATCAGCTGTTCTATTCCTGGAGGCAGGCACCGGATCACACACACCACTATCACCACATCTGCTTGCTGTCAGACCTCACCAGTAGTAAATTCAGTGGAAATGGATCCACTCTCGTTCCCTTTCCTTACACCTCTGACAGACACCTCGTAACGCGAGCCAGGACGCAGAACCTGGGGTGCCGAAAGCACAGGGACAGTTTGGTTTGTTTAATCTCTTTGCATGGATTTTTCAGTTTGTTTTTTGTTTTATCTCCAGACACAGAAGGCAGGCAGATTAGATAATTTAACAAACATGAAAAGTGCACGCACACACACACACACACACACACACAAACACACAGCCACAACCACATACACAGACACAGACACACACGCACAATAGTAATACTATACTTGTGAGTACAATTTCATAACCCCAAAGCCAACTCTCCATCCAAAGATAAACGGTTTATGTTGCAATGACTGGCTTTCCCCAGATGGCAGGTGAGTCCACATAATGTGTCTGAATGATCAGATCTTTGACCTCATGACATGATGTATTATGGCACACGCATGCGCACACACACATGCACACACACAAACACACACACACACACACACACACACACTGACCTGCAGGGAATACTGGCTGAGGGTGGGCTGAAGGCGGAAGGTGGTCCGTGGCCCCTCGCCTCCCACGAGGCCATAACGCAACACGATCTGATCGATCTTTGCTTTCGGTGGCGTCCACTCCACAAACGCCACAGTGTCTGACACATCCCGCACGATCAGCTGAGTAGGGCCATCAATCACTTTGAAAGACAGAAGTATAATTATTGAGTGTCCTGTTGCTATTGTTATGAACAAAGCAGTTTTTTTGTCTAAAAAATCCCATTTTCTTTCAACAAAAGAAAACTAAGCTTAACTCATTAAATATTAGTTATTGTTACAGTTAACTCCAAGCTGCTGTAAAAGAACTTGGCTTAATAATACAGTCTTGGCCAAATTATGATTAAATTAAACAAAACCAAAGAGTAAGTTTGATGCCAACTCTTGGTTTGAGCACATTTCAGTCAATATTCACAGGGGAGCCAAATAGAAAGTGTTAAATGAAAGGATGAAAGTTCATGTTGGTGCTTCAAGCTGTTGCAGCAGTGCTGTAGATGTGGACTTGTTATCAAAAAAAGGTGGTCTCAGACAGCCAAGCATGTAAGACCTGACACACGCTGAGGCAGTGGGCTTTATCTGTGCAAGGTGTAAATCATAAGCCATGATTAAAGTCTCTCCAAGCTGATTGCTGGAAAATAACACTTATTAGATGTGAAGAGCTGAAAACACATCGGGCGTGATGAGAAAGACCTACTTCAGAATGTCTGACACAAAGGGGATTCACTAAACATTTTCTCTCCACGTTCTCATTGTTGCAGCATCAATGCCAAAGTGAAGATATTTCAGTCAAAGCAATGGGGTGTTAGAGAATGTGATAATTAGCACTCTATTTCATTAACCTGTTAATTACTTTTTTCCACAAAAGCTATGGTTTGACAACTGTTGCTGTAGCAGATGTCTGGGAAAATGCAGGTGCTTTCAATTTTCACATTAACACTTTTCTTGACAAATCCTGCTGAAGTTAAGTTGCAGTCAAAGATACAACTTAAATGGCATTTATGCACAGTTCATGACAGCCAATTTGAATAATTCTCCAAACAAGTTTGAAAAAAACATCATTTAATGTTGAGGAAATTACCAAAATAGCGCATGACACAATGCTTAGTTCAAAATGAATGTTTTAAACTGAAAGCACGCTGCGCTGCTCTGTGATAGCATAACTATTCTGTGGTTTGCCCCAGGGGGAACTCTTGTGAACGCCATATTTCACACTGTGCAATACAGGACCATTTTACTCCTTTAAAGTCTTTCTTTAAGCTTTTGAGATCTAAATAAGTCCCAGACTCAGGCTTGACATATTGCAGGTCCACCCTGATCCTTGATGTATTAGAAATTGGCCCCTTGGGTCTCGTCCTAGAAAACATCCTGAGGAAGACAGTTGCTGAGAACCAGCTCCCACATCAGCTGTCCTCTCCCTCTGTTTTTTCCTCTGACTCCTTCATCACGCTCTCCCTCCGTCTCCGAGGAAGGATAAATCTTTGTTCTAAATAATTGAGTAACTTCAAATTTGTCTTTTCCTCTTTCTTTATCCAATAAGGTGTCCTGCAGTGGGCCACCGTGAAAAATTAATGAGAGAGTGCCATGAATTATTAATCGATACTTAATTACAACCCACGAAAAGAACAAAGACTTGACAGGGAATTGATGGTGTTTTGACTGCAGACATCAGAGTTTGAATTGTTATGGACGAGGTTTGAATTGGATCTATTACAGCTGTCTAAGTCGTGTCAGCTGAGTGAGGAGTGGGGGGGGGGGGGCAAAAATGGTGGCTGACCAACAAATATGTCAAGGTGACACTCCCTGCTTATGCCAGGGTATTTATGCATTTGTGTACGGTGTGTGTATCACATCTTGAGAGTGAAGGGAAAACTATGTTACATTTAATTGATCAGTTGACAGAAAATGAATCATCCACAGTTATAATGATCACTTAATCATTTAAACATTTTATCACGTAAAGAATGCCAAACATTTGCTGTTTTCAGCTTTTCAAAGATGAGGATTAGTGTTTTCCAATTATATAATCACTGCAAATTGAACAACACTGGGTTTGGGACTATTGTTTGGACAAAACAAGCAACTTAAAACTTTGTCATTTTGAGATTAAATGAAAGATTTTCAATAACAAAAATAATTATTTTAAGCCCTACTCGCGTTTATTATAAATAAACGTTTAAAAATATCAGAGACTGGTTGACACTGTAGTCACATTTTGATTCAAATCTCACCAAACCCTGATCGGTGCACCAAAGTACGTGACATCCCCATGCTTCAACTGAACCCCACTCACTTCAGAGCAGAGAGAAGAGAACGGACAAAACTACAAATACAAAATTCACTTATGAAAAACTTGACAGAAAATTGGGACCACATTGCCCACAGTAAAAAGCTTTTAAAGGGGCTATTTGTAAGTTTTGCTATTGCTACATTGCTAAATGTTTGCAATAACAAATGTTTACTTACCAGTCTTACCAAGAACTTCAGCCATTGATGCGTTCATAATACAAGAGGTATATGCCCTCTGAGCAGCACTAATCCTGTGGTGATGGACGCTACTGTGACTCAATATCAAAAACTGATGAGACGGTCTGGTTGAACTGGGGCTAGCTAGTTAGCATGCTCACATCAGTAGAAGAAGAGAAATGATAGAAATAGAAGCAAAACAAGAGGGTTGCTTTCCACCGCTGGAGACATCTCTTGGCGAGTAAAGGAATGAAGATTGATGCCGAACTCGCAACGTTTCTGCACTGGCCGGTAAACAGCTGTTAATGCTAGAGATGGCTATGCAGAACTAGCAAGCTTACAAATAGCTCCTTTAGAGTTACATTTTGGATACGCCAACACAATAATATGTACGACATTTTAGCACTGTCTCTGTGAACAAGTTTGCATTGTACCCATTCAAGCGCCACCCAGGTGTTTGACATCATACCCTCAAGTAAAGATTTGTCTTTACCCTTTCAGGATCAGAATGAACTGTTTTCATCCATACATACATGTTGTGACAGTAGCAGTGACTGGCTGACTTCGACCTTGGTCTCGCAGCGCCACCAAGTTAACAGTATATTCTTCCCCTGGTCTCAGACCAGTCTGCACAAAGGAAGTGATGGTGCTGGGTAGCTGTGCAGTCATCCCTCCATCATTGTCCTGGGAAAACACACACACACACAGAAAGGATGTGATGAAAAGAGACTGAAACTCTGTTGCTCATTGTTTGCATATTTTGAGTAAATGTCAGTGTGGCACAAACCTCCTCTCTCAGTGGAGATAAAGAATCTGGCAGATATAAAACTATCATCACCAGCAAGACATAAACAATGACTCATGCAACTGATTTCTATGCACTAAATTTTCTATACACTGAGACCTTTTCTTTTGACTTTTATGTAAACTTCTGGGTGGTTTAGCACATTAGATTCCCAAACTGTGTTACTTGGAAAAAATGGATATGTGTGCCAGTTATATTTCTCAGGCCCTGTTCTGCAAAGGCAGCACTCTGTACATTTCCAGTGGCCTGTCACTCATCCATATGGAGCCCCTGCTATTCCCAGCTGTTCTCAGAGAGCCAGTGTTGCACATGCACTTCCTGCCGACAGACAGATGTTACACCTACTGCTGCACCAAGATCCCCCAAAGCCTGCGGTACGAAGGCTCATATTAGAGCAGAATATATGACAGCTTGCTACCTCCCTGAATCAAAACTGTAATTAGAGATGTAATCCATTTAATCACCTCAACTAAATTACCAGGGTGGGCAGTAACATACAACGGTAATGTTCCAATAACAAGTGTTCAATCTCAATAATAATACAGTTAAATGCAGGCAATGCTAAATTATACAAAATGAATCACCTTAACAGTATATCCCACTCCCATCACCTTTGTCAGCTCGCTCATAATTAGTCATCATTCTCTCTTCTGACAAGCTCGCTTAGATGAGGAATGACAGGAGAAGATTTTATTGTGCCTAAGGGTGTCAAGAATGTAGAACTGTTTGATTGCCTATTCATACTTTTAGGTCACTTATTAGGGTCATTTAGTTTTTCAGGCATAATTTTCATGTCTATCAAAAAAGTGGTAAGAGGTGGCTCTGATAATCCTTTTACTATTCATAGATATAATAGAATAATATTAGATTTGAAATGCGTTGCAGTAGCGATTAACATCTAATCATAATATACATTACTAAACACAAAAAATACCAGTTAAATGCTAATTAGGATTACTGGGGAATAAAGAAAAAATATATCTGTTACATGTAAAACAAGACTTTGACACAGAACGAGACACTTTGTGTTTTCCGTGCCAGGGGTCTTGAAAACAGTTTCCATAAAGTAGAACGTATTTCTGATTAGAAAAAAAAATTCACAGTACAGTCTGTGGATCATCCAGAGAAATTGAGACATTTTTGTAGATTTTTTTAATGCAATTTTTTCATTGCTGTGAGCACCATGATGGAAATTCCTCCATTTTATTGTGGTTGTAGGAGGTCTCTTATGTATTCTCACAAAACTTAGTTAAATGAAATATAGATACATAGGAGTAAGTGAGACGATATGTTTTTGTGATTTGGGTGAACTCACCCTTTAAAATACTTTTTTTTAATATATATACAGCAATGCATATGTATTTTGTATGCAAAGGGGGCCCATGTAGCTTAATCATATAATGTGTTCTACACAATGCAGCTTTAGATTCTCAAACTAGCAGGGAAGATAATTTTTTTGTTGTTCAAACTACCACGTACTGCCTTTTCTTCCCAGGAGTGAAGGACTGAGCCACAAAGTGCAATTTGAGCAGTGTTATGGCCATAGGCATGAATTAACATCATTTATGCAGACATCATTTATGAACAAAATGCTTTCTGCAGAGATAGAACTGCAGACTTGCACAACCTCATTGTGTGTCCTGAACTTTGAGCTTTGACCACATGCTTCAGGGAAACTGCCAGCCAGTGTGTGTTTCTGTGTGTGTGGATATAATTTTTTGAGAGGGAGCCAATAGAGTAAAACTGAAAAAAAAAGTAATATAAATGATTATTCTTTTGACTACTGTATATATATATTACTCTAACATAACCACTACTAACATAAAATGACCAGTAAAATGATATTATAGTTCTACTATTAATAGCACTGAATGACTGATTGTTTTATATTTTATTACAAAAAGCCCAAAATATGGCTTATTAGATGGCGCGGTAGGTCAGTACTACACAAACACTGGCAGTATGGTATTTTATTGGAATGTCAGATATTTACTGTAGCTGTTTCTAGCAGTGTTAACAGTGGGTCTTGATGCTTACCCTCCCTCCCTCTCTCACTCTTTCTGTTTCCTTTTTACAGGGTAGTGGGGTCTGTGTTTGTTCACATAGGACCAAGCTTTCATGCCTGCTTCCATTACGAGATTGTCAAAATTCACAATCCCCATTGCTGGATTAGATCCACAGGGGGTGGGACTGCCAACTCATAATATGATTTCCCCTGTGGCTATAGCGAGAGAGGGGAAGCGAGGGGAGATAGAGGGAGGAACGTATACAGAAAGGAACAGGGAGAGGAAGAGAGAGGTGAAGGAGAAAGAATGGAGCGGAGGGTACCATTGGGGGTAGAGAGGGTAGGGTTGAAGATCTCTGCCAAGAGATGGTGGATGGAAAACAAAAACAAAAGATTATGAGGGAAGAGTGGGGGTCGTGACGGATGCTAGCAGAAGAAGAACAGCGTTGAGACACAGACAATTGGATAGAAAGAGAGAGGAAAGGCGGGCTAAAAGCAATCAAATGAAATCAGGAGGCCGACTGCTTTTTCATTCAGAAACTCCATCTGTACAAGGGCTTGAAATAAACACAAAAAAGCATCTTAACATCAGATTTAATGCTCGGAGCCTGGCCGGAGCAAAGGATATCTTCCCCTGAGAACACCTTAAAGGAGAAAACCAATTACTGTGAGAGGGCACGAGATTAGAGTGCAGAGAGTACCTGAGTTTACAGCGGGAATTAGAAAGAGAAAGCTTTTTGCTTTCTGGCTTTCAACCTGGCCCTGCTATGGCTTTTCCAAGGGTTATTCTGGAAAAGGGTTTAATGGCTCATCCATCTAATAGCCAATAAGCTTAAGACAATCCGCTTGTCTAATTTGGTATGGGCCCCCAAGAAAACCTAAATCCATCCAGTTATTTTTCTTCCTGTTTCTGCACAGAAATTCAGAAAGTCATTTAGAGATTAGCATTAGTGAGATTTTAAAATAATTCTTTTCAATCAAGAATATTTGGTTCGCTCAACAAGCAAAATGGGAAAACTCTGCAGCTTTGTGTGTGGGGCAGCAGGCAAATCTGTCATTTGCTGATGATTCATTAAAAGCATAAAAAAAAAAAAATCACTCCTCTCCCCTTCTGTTTGGTTAGCTCCCCCACCCCCACCTCTTCCAACACACACATGGTGCACTCTGCAGTCCTACACTGGGACTGACAGCGAACACATACACTGAGCATTCAAACAGCTTTACTCTACCTTAGGGATGAAGCTGATCTCCCATCCATCGAAGGGATAGTAGAAGGGTTGCCACTGGACCTCCACTGACGTCTCTGTGATGGATTTGAAGACTAAACCATCCGGATTGGAGAGATCTGGTGAGGTAGCCAGAGACGTATTATTGTTCTTCAGTGACCCACACGGCCCATAAATCACTACTCCATCTAATGCTGACTGTGTCCGATGCCGAACCTTTCTCTTTTAAATTTCTGTTACTCCCCTCTGTCTTTATTAATTTTCTGTCTTTAAGTGATGCTGCGCTAAGCTTACTGTTTGTACATGATTTTTTGCATTTTCATCACACATGAAGACCTTAATCTTAATAACACAAATTACTTTTTTCAGCTCACACATGCAAATGATTTAGACAGCACTGACGATACTTATATAGTCACTTCAGAAAGTATTTAGACTTCTTCACTTTTTTCACACTTTACTGTTTTAAGATTTAATTTCAAATTGATAAAACTGCCATATTTGCCCATCAATAATGAAAAAAGCGAAATCGTGTTTTTAGAAATTCAATTAAAAATCAAAAACTATAATCTGTCATTAACAAACTGCAATTTTATCCAATTAAAAATGAAATCTGCAACACATTAAAGTCTGCACAAAGTGAAGGGGTCTGAATACTTTCTGAAGCTCCTGTATGTAAAACCTGCAATATTGATTCCTTGCTTATTAGCCATAGCTTATACTTCGATCTAACAAAATGCTAAAATTACTTTTTTCACAGGCAGCTGGGTCCCCACAAATCTTTCCAGATAATCAAATACAACATTTTATAATTAAGTTTAGCAAAGACAAGCCAACAAATTACATCCTCACTGACAAATGGTTGCATAAAACTTAAATGGCCGAAATTGTCTTTTTACTCCGAATTCTGCTATCAGTGAAATTAAATTCACCTATCTGTAGAATGGAGGATCATTTTACCAGCAAGGATTGCACTATCAAAGTGTATCAAGCTGTATATCTGCCAGCTCTATATGAGCTGACACAATTTTCTTTTGCCACTGAAAATAGGCCATTACTTAGTCAGAGGCTGGGTGAGTTTGCATATTCGTGATGATTAATGGAAGAAACTGGCATGTTTCTCTATCAGGTCCTGTAACCTGGCTAGGAGTTATATGTTCAAAAGGTGTTCATATTTGTGTGTGTGAGTGTGTACAAGAGTGTGAGTGACATCAAGCAGGTGTTACAAGTAGGAATCACAACCAGTTGGTACAGAGGAGCAGGTGGTATTCTCACTCTATTGACACTGAGAAACATCTTTGGGAGGATTTAACAGAAAAAAAGTCAGAAAAGAAGTGAGAGACAGGGTGTGTGTGTGCATCCACGTGAATTACTGTGTGCATGTATGAATGCATGAGTGATTCTGTGTGAGAAAGTAAACTGAGATATTAAATTAATATTTCCTTGAAGTGGAATATATTTTAGCACTTACAGGTCCAAACAGTAATGCTGTTAGGGACGCTGATACTGTTGTTAATGACAGCAAACACATTGATGTTGTACTCCATGCCGGCTTCCAGGCCTGAGATGGTGCAGGTGGTGGTATTGCCTGGAATCCTTATCTCAAGTTGCACACCTGACAGAGAGGCAGATAAAAAGATACACAGATACATGGATGCTCGTTAAAAAAAAAAAAAAAAAAAGACCAGCTGTCAATCAACTGAAACTAAATTACAACCTTCCTGGCTTTGAAAGGCCAGCATAGCTCTATACTTACCTCCGGGGGTGCTTGGTGTGTAGGTCACCAAGAAATCTGTCAGCACAACCGAGCCCTCCCACTCCAGGTCGATAGTGCGATCAGTCACCCCTCGGACCATCAAGTTCATGACAGGCGCCACTGTTGAAACGAAAAAATTATATAATTTGTGTGTTTTTGTAACAGCATTGAATTTAACCCGTTTCATTTTTGTAGTAATTTACCAATGTTTTGCATGGGCCTTAAAGAGTGCAGTTAGCCATAGCCTAAACTGTAAAAATGTACTTGTTCTAATAACTGAAAGTTTTCAACACCCATCATCATTTCAGTGCCTCTTACATCGTACACCTGACAAGCTTTTTCCCTTGTAACCACAGTGTTTTGGTGTGCTATATGAGCCATGAGGACACCTTTACTGCCAATTGATCCAACACGGGAACACAGACGGAATGTGTATTTTTGCCAGGAAATAGTCCCAAGACAAAACATAACAAGCAAAAAAAGAAATGACAACTCATATTACCCATAAATGTAGATGTGTGTGTATTTTAGATGATTGGATGTATCAACTTAACCTTTCACTCTGACAAACAGGAAATTCTGCAAAAACACTACAAAAGCTAAAACACAGTTGCATGCTTTAGGAATAACTGGCAGCAGTGTAAGGTTGAGGTTTAAACATATAGTAGTAAATCCTGTGTCTGTTCACTTTTAGATAATGTCAAGTTGCCTTCTGCAATCGGCATTTTCAGTAACGTATGTATTTAAAAAGCAAATGATATTCAGCCAGCTTACTGAGTACGTCTCTGATCAGACTCAAGCAGGTAGCATTGTGAATGTGCATCCCAACCACCACAAGAAGCCAGTGCTTGCAGCAACAAGGGGCTAGGTGTTAACATGAGAGGGAGAAGCACTGTCACTCATTTGGCTTGAAGTGGAGATCGTCAAGACATAAACCTGAGAGACGGTGTTGAATGTAAATGTGGAAGCATAAACAAGTGTTTACAGCTTCCTCTGCCAAAAACAATGAGCAGGGAGAGGAGGGAGAGGAGGAGGGGGAGACAGGTGAAGGACACAAAGGAGGAGAAGACAAGACAGAAGGTACAAACAGTCTCACTTGAGGAAACTAGGAGATGGATGCACAGAGGACAGAGGAGAACACGAGAAGAGGACAACTAGATGAGATGTGCTAGAGGAGAACGAATGACTAAAATAGAAAGATAGTGTAAGGAGAGAACCAGGAAAATAGAAGAAGAAAAGGAGAGAGAGAGAGAGAGAGAGAAGAGTAAAGGAGCAGACAACCATCATCTCTACATCCTGTGATACACGGCTCTATAGCACAGCACTGAGGACTCCTCAGGGAACCTTTGGACCCTCAAGTAGCCGTTTCAGCTACATCCTCACACACTCGGCAGATGGCTGCATGCTTCACAGTGGTTTGCTTATTTCAAAACAGTGAACCTGCACTGGAGACAACTCCTGCAGCATTCACTTAGCTTGATTTATTTCATCAAGTGGATTTCAGCTTCGTCAAGTATACGAAGGAAATGACAAATCAAAAGAAGGAGCAATAATCCGTGGGGTAGGGGGAGTGATTGAATGAGGTCATGCAGGAGGCTGAAGAGACGAGCTGCTTCAAAGCAAAGACATTAACTCCAATAGGAAGTGAAGGGCAAACTCTCAAGTGAGCATTTTGGAAAAGGTTGTTCTGAAAAGTTAGTCGGCTATGTTGAAGCCGAAATCTGTGACTTTACACTGAAGGTATAGCAAAGACTTGTTGCTATGTGAAAAGTCACCAAAGACGTCTGAATGCAAATCGTCACCCAGGACAAGTGCAACCTGACATCCTATTTCCAACTTCAACAGAACTTCTCAGTTCCTCACATTAGCTCTTTGTTTTCCCTTTTTATTCTAATTTCAGTTTGAGCATATTTTGTTCTTTTACAGATGAGTTTAAAGAACTTCTCCAACGATGTCTTAGCCTGAATGCGTGCTGCCCAACAGAAAAGCATCATCTCACAACTAATTACTTGTGTTAAAATGCTACTTATTTACATAAACCAGATGTTGCATTACTGCACACATTACACACAAACTAATTCAGATGCTCAAGGTTTTTGTCCTCTCAATTTCTGCTAAATTGTGAGACCATTTCTCAGGCATGAATCCTTCCTACGGTTTGCTCCAAAAGGGCTACTTGCTGAGGGTTATTCAAGAATCTCGCATGGAGTCTTTAAGTCTCATTAGGTCTAATCAGCACTCCATCATAGGCAGATACAGCAAAATCTACTAAACTAAAACCTTGATGATAAAACTCCAGCTGACAATGAAGGTCAGTGCATCATCAGAGGACTAACTTACCTTCAGGCTACTTGGTGTACTGGTATTTCTCTTGTTAATTTGCTCAACTGATTAAATTGGAACTTTCAGTGTGAAGTACAATATTTTGGGGTTTGTAATGTAATAGAAAACATTTGAACGATACAAGGCCAGGGTACACTTTTGTTCCCTATTAAGTGTTTCTGCCTCTTTGTAAGTATCTTTGCTTGTTTGCTGCCTGCAAATATAAAAAAATGTCCAGTCCATACACACCGCCTGTTATATGTTTTATGACTGGTGAAAAGTAAACAGTTAAATTATTCTAAAAAAAAAAGGCCTGTTGGATTTCTTCTGCTAAAATGCAAATTTGGTTTCTCATCCTACACTCTGTGTTCAAAAAAGGAGAAGCACACTACATGTTTGCTAAAAGATCAAACCCACATTCCTGTCTCCTTTGGCTGGCAAAAAGGCAGCTCCAAAACACATGCTGTCAAAGAAGTATTGTCAGACAATTTCTATTCAGCGCAGGAGAATCGTTTTTGGATATTAAAGGACTTTTGTCACAGGCAACAACACAATTTCAGTCGAAACTACAGAAACTGTAAGTGTCCTCACAGTGTTGAGGCAGACCATGAATGACAGAAATGTTGAGTTTGTGTTTCAAACAAGTGCTTGATTGTGTGATGTGTTGAACTGTCACACATGAAGGGACAAAACTACTTCATACAGTGGGCTATTAAACTGCTGTACTACTATGTTAACTGAACAGCCACACTCCTCAGATAAACTTGATTGACGTTATACTGCAGAGCAGGGCAATAAAATATGGCAGTAAAATAGATGCGGGACCAATACCAAACTTCTTTGTAGTTTTCACATACACTGCAGGACTTGAGATCCACAGCTATGAGAGAAATGTAAATGTCAGTTGTCACCACAGCCGCACTCAGAGGATGTCAACAACGTGAGAACGCCAATGCTACTTTCCCTCTGTAGCATCAGGACTCATCGAAGCCATCGTGGAACACCTCTGCTGTCAAGATTAAATGCCACTCTTCTGCACAAGTTGATCGCTGCCTGTGGGTGGATATATTTTTATATAAAGATATACTGTATCTCAGCTCATGTCTGAAACATCCAATTTAAATTCAACAGCCTCTATTATTTCTCATAGTGGGAGAACATACACAGCCATAACTGAATCAAAAATACACCCCGTTTTCTTCAGTTCATGATAACATGAAACACTTCAGCCTGTCACCCTACAGGTCTCTGGTAGCTGAACTGCTTTGTTTTGTATTCAGCAAACTATCCCCTACAAGTATTGGCTATTTTCGCCTTTAATTGCAAAGAAATAAGCAATTCAGACTCCCTCGCTTGGTACAGATATTAAATGGGAGGGCAGCGCTGAGGAATCAGCCTTAGTAATATGATTTGCAGTCCCTCAATCGCTCGCTCCTCCGTCTGTCCTCATCCGTCACTTTGTTGACAGCTGCCTCAAATGGCAGAGGAGGATCTGATATTTTGGCATTGAGAGCTGGCTCTGAACAAAGGTAACCACAGCTCAGAAACCGTCTCAGCTGCAGCTAATGTGACAGATCTCTCCACGGATGAAAGTGACTTTTGACAAATGAATGCTGTTATACCTTCTGCTGTCCAGCAAGTCACGCGCCCCGCCACCGACATTAGAAGCAGAGAGTGGTTTGTTTTTCAGGGCTGCACGTATACTAGAAATGAGAGTTGTATTTTCAGACCTTTTCCAGAGAAAAAAAGCTTTGCATTTAGATGTCTATATAACAAATTAGATCTGTCTATCTGTGTGGTTGGACAACCATAAGTCACAGTGAATAATAGGTAAGATTTTCTTTACTTTTAATTGACATCATATTCATGTCATTTAACAGTGTGAGAATATCCAAACCTACACAAGAGTAATGTGTTGTCTATCAAGTGGAACCAGTCTATCTTTTCTTTTTCTTTTTTTTTTTTTTCTTTAATTACTCCCACACTTTAAGTAAAGCAGATGAAGAGACATGAAATTTCTAAAGGTATTCGCAACACTGTAATTTGAAGCATGCATTCAATTTTTGCACCCAAATAAACATCCACAATAGCGCCAGTCATTCATAAACAGAAAATGTGGTGACATTACAAAAAATCCCTCTCTGCAATGGAGACACTCCACTGAGTGCTGCAGCTCTAATTTTGAAGGAAACCTGTTCCTGCTCAAGAATTCTGCCTGAACTGAATTTGTGGGTTACGGAGTGTCATTGTGAAATCTGTTTAGGCTGGGTTTCTGCTCTGTTACTTGGTCCAAGTCACTCTGACAGAAAGTGTAAACGGAGGACAACTTCTTTGCCCAGAGTTTCTGCTTCAGGGAATTGAACCACAAATGTCAGACAAACTACTTTTTGTACATGACAAGAGTCAGAGGATTAAACTGATGTGAAAAATAAAAGGTAATAACCTACCAGAGTTGCAGTCATCTCCAGCGAAGCCATCCTGGCAGACACAGAAACCCTCCTTGCAGACTCCCTTCTTGCTGCAGTTGTTGGCACAGTACACCAGCGAGCAGTCCTCTCCCACATACCCGGGCCGGCACTGGCACGTCCCGTTGACACACAGCCCCTGGTCCGAGCAGTCATTGAGACACCTCCCGACCATGCAGTCTTCGCCAGTGAAGGACTCCTCACACACACACTCCCCATCTATACACAACCCGCGGCCCGAGCAGTCTGAAGGGCACCGGGGCTCAGAACAGTTGTCGCCTCCAAAGTCACGGTCGCACACACACTCCCCTTCAACGCACACCCCCTGGCCGGAGCAGTCGTCCGGACAGCGAGACTCAGAGCAGTTCTTGCCGGTCCAGCCTTCCTCACAGATGCAGCCACAAAGGTCAAAGCTGAAGCTGCCATGGCCACTGCAGCCTGGGACAAAGTCCAAACGACCTGGGGAAAAAAAAATTTTATCTACCGGTACTCAGCAAAATAATGTTTGAGTGTCCCACACGGTCAGCCTTAAAGGAATAGTTCGATATTTTGGGTAAGATTACATTTTGTCCCTTTTTAAGACGACAGCTGTCCCTAAATAAATGGGATGTCATTTACATCTAATCTGCTTCATGTCTACATGCCTCAACAGCCTTGATGGGAGAAACAGTAGTCAAGACGTCAATGAAAACCCATCTCATTTTGTGCATTCCTATCCTGCCACCGTCCTCCCCAGCTGCGCATTTCATCCTCATTCTGATTCAGATTGTGACTGCTGGAAATAATCACAGTCTCACCGTAGAGATGGAGCGTTTTCAGAAAATATTTGAATGAGGTGACAGTGTCAAAGAAGCAGATTCTTTAACCATAATATGTCCTATAACTCTATCCATTCCAGTCCCCTCATATTATAATGGCAGCATCTCCTGAATAGTGAACACAATTTTTACCAGTAGCAAAGGTTCCTCCACACCTTTTAGACTGAGAATGTGCAGCAGAATAAAGGAGTCGCCCTCCAGCATCAATATTCTGCTGTCGTCTATTTCACCTCCATTCATTGTGTTTTTTTCTGCTGGTTTTATCTATAATACCTGTTTTTTCTTCTTGCCACATATCAGACTGCCTGTTTTGAACATTTTTCTTGCAGTTCGTCATGTGATATCATTGGTTCAATGGTTGATATTATTATTTTTTAATTATTATATTCTATGATTGTATTTTTTGTGCAAATCCCTAGGTAGAGTGCCTTATACAGTATGAAAAAAAACAACATCCTCAAACTTTACACATACGCTTTGCTGTCACTGCTAAACAACTCACCCATGGCTGAGCTCTCTCCACAGCATCCAGATCCACACTGAGCTCTGAGCATGGAAACTTCTCTCTCCAGCATCTCCACTCTGGTGGCGAGCTGCTGGATTGTGGTCGTTGCTGTACAACCACATGCAGCTTTAGGGATATTGATGCGGTGAGTAAATGTGACCTGAACAAGACGGACAGCCTGGTTAAGATGTGCACTAATGCACCTAAGTGCATTTGGGCAATTATGGGACAATGTGCATTTAATTCATTTTAAAGTGATACTTCCCCCAAAATATATCTTTCAAGTATCAAACACTCACCTGTTGCCCTATAGGCTTGGAGAGTGGGAGAAAAATGTTTATAGTTTTATCTGTCTGGGAGAACTGGGGCCATATTTAGGTTTGATGGTAAGTAAGAAAATGTCTCTAGAAACTTCTTAAACCTGCAACATTATCCACTTTTACCCAACAGCCGGAGCAAAAGATGGGCTCCTACAAACAAGCTCTAGGGTCATGTTTGAGAATTGAGAGGGAAGTGGCTAAAATACGACTGCCTGGAACACGCTGAGCATATGAATGGGCAGTGGAGAAGTGGACTGAGCTGCAGAAATGGTTTCGCAATTTTCTGTGCATGTTTTAATCATTTTTTTCCCACCATGAAAACAGCTCACTATTGGAATCAATTTCAACTGACTCAGTTTTGGGCTTTCATTCTTCATGAAGGATCAAATCAACACCCACATTTCAAATCTACAGGGGGTGACTGTGACTGCTGAACTAGCACTTTCATTAAAACTGGGTAAAATAATTCATCATAAATATCTAAATGTAAATGACTACATCTGATGAAACAGATGTCCTTTAGAAATGTGTCTGTGCCACATGAAAGTCAATTAAATCGCCCCATATCTTATCCCCTGTTCACACATACAAACTCAAAGCAGCAGGCTGCCTCTTGCCTCTCACGAGCTTGAAGCTTTGGGATGTGTTTAACATAAAGCACATAATTTACACACTCAGCTCTGGCCAGACAGTTACGCTCTCCTGTTGCCACAGTTCTTGCACACAACAAAATAGTGCAATGTCACAGTGATGTGTTTCCACACATTGTTTTCTCTTTCAAGGCCTAGCTACTAAAGTTATACCACACTGAATGGGCCAGCTGGCTGAAGACGGCAATGATTTGCCCATCCCCCATTTATCTCAAGTGATTTACGTGGTGGAGTTGAAGCAGAAAACAACTTCTCTTTGTGCCCAGAGAGTCAAAACAACTGCAACTGGTTGTCTCCGCGCAGCAAAGGGCATTTACATGTTTATAAAAAAACCTACCTGGCTGTCAGCATCTAGTGTCTGCTCAGTATATTCTGTTGGTCCATTTGGATCCATTGGAGCCTCCACAGAAGGTCTGGACCCCAGCTCAGCACGTGAACCTTTGAAATGAAAAGAATATGTCTTGAAAACCTTGTCTCAGTGAACAAAAGGTGTCTCAAGGACAACGGATAAGATGGCCAAAGTGAGTTTAAACCCAAACACTTGATCAATCAGAAGACCTCACCATCACCTGGGGCAGGTGGTGCGGAGGCGTCCAGGTCAACAGAGCACAGAGACTCCAAGGGAACATTGATGTTGTAGACATGATTAAAGACCACAGGCTGCTCGCGCAGGGTCTGGTTGGCTGAGGAAGTGGACTGATCCCCCCCTGGGGTCTGTCTCCTCACTCTGGTGGTACGAACCAGCTTGTTGTCTCCTGATGGAGCAGCATGAGCGGCACCCTGGAGAGAGAGACAATATGAAAGAAAAAAACACTGCACGCGGTTTGGACTCAGGGGGTTCCAGTTGTTTTTCTCTTTTCTATCTTGTGTTTACAGAATGATGGAGTGAAGGCTAAGAAAAGAACCTAGGGGGACACAAAACAATATGACACTAATATACAGTATATGAAGGATTTTCTCACTGCTGTAACACTGACAAAGCAATTTTCGCATTAAAAATGTGGGTCATTTGCAAAAGACTGTGGCATCAGTCGAGTATTTTAAGATTGTGCTTTCTTTGTGTCTGGCTGGGAGCTCAGACAATTTCTAATATTAAATAAGCAAGTGATATTTCAAGGGGAAAGGAATGATAAGCAGAAAATATAGCCACAGGCAGACAAGTCTGAACACCACTGGTTCAACTCAGCTACGTGTTGCTGAATATGAATTTTGTGGATGTTAAAATATCTGATAAAGAAAGTTGTTCCAGAGTTATTGGTATGTGATTTCAAGCACTACCTGCATTAAATTAACTGTTCACCAAACCCAGTTCCCAAATACATGCTGAAGTGATGTGCACAGGGAAGCAGTAAGAATGATACTCTGCATTTAAAGAGTTTTGAGGGTGTGTGTCATTTTTTCAGCCCTTTCACAAACACAAGCATGAAAGTGTAAGAAACTGAGTAAACTGTGTGTTGTTTAAATGTTTGGTTGAGTACGTTCATATCTACAGTATTCTAAGGGCCAGGGAGTAGATCACCTGTTCAAGACTTCATCCACTGTGGAGTACTACCTCGCTGTGTGGAAGCCGGTCCTGGATGCTATTAGAGCTTAGGCTAACGTCAGCAGCTCTGTCACTCCAGCAACCACAGCCTGTCTTATGTTGTCCAAACACATGGTGCTGTGCTGTGAGTCATCTTAAAAGCCTTTACACTTGTCATGTTAAAAGTAAAGCCAACTGAAAATACGTACGTAAGCTAATCAGTGAAAGAGAGCTATGTTAGCATGAAATAAAAATCTGATCCTACATGTTTCCTTATTATACTTCAATTACCGGGACTAACCAGCTCCTTGCTGCAATAAAATCATGTTTCTTTGTCTCCATGTCTTCTACATGGATCATTCTTTTAGCACAACGTAATGTATGTAGCCATCAAATGCATATGTGGTATTCATTACAACGATCAGCCGCACATGTTAAAATGTCAGCCTGAAACAGCTCTTTCAGCCACTGCATGGTTAATCTGATAGTGCTCTGAGAGTGATTGTTGTCATTTTCCAACTGAGAAGCTGCTTTTGTCTACCTGTGTCCAAAATCAAGAACCTACTGTTTCAGAAATGGTGTTATCGAGGTGGGGGAGGGGGCAACACAAATGCAAACCTTTGTGCTTAACAAAGAGGGTCTATTTTCAAGGGGAAATGTAAATGGAAAAAACAAATATTAAATATTAAAAACATGCAAAAAGCATGTAGGTAGTCTGAAGCATCACCTCTCTTTGATTCTCAAACTGACCAGGACCGAATTTGAGTGGATTTGTGCCCAGAGTCAAGTGATTAACATGGCTGCCAAAAATAGTAGATTCCAAATAAATAATGAATATGAAAAAAGCCCTGGGCAGCTGCACAAAAAAAAAAAAAGACAGACAGGGATATTTTGTCTGAACAAATTTTACCTGTAAAGCAAGAAACAGAGCCAAAAGCAGGATCCAGCCAGTTATGGGCACAGTGGCCCTGTGGTGTTGCTGTGCCAGTGGCATGCTGGGAAGAAACCTCACCGTTCCTGTCCACTCACACCTGTGGAAAAGTAGCACAAAGGTGGGAGAAGAGAAACAGAGAGAATCATGAAGAAAAGTACTATAGTTGGTCCAGTGCAGTTGTTAATGTACCAACATGGAGACATACTGTATGTGCTCATGTGTGTCTATTATGTGTGTGTTTCTGTGCACGTGTGGGGACTCCCACTACCATCAGCTTATCCTCTGTAAAAGGTAAATAAATGCCTTTGATCTGATGTAAAATAATTGACTTCAGAAAGGAAAGAAAACTCTTTCAGGGATTATGGAACCTCTGAATGTATTTCACTGAGCAATACCAAATATTTGATCTTTCCACTTGGGAGGAATATAGAAATATTGCTCAGGGAGAGAGTTGATAGATGGATTTCAGTGGAGACATGGTTTGAGTGATGCCGCTGTAATCCCCCCTCCATTGAGTGGGGAAGTGAGAACAGGGACCCGCTGAAATAAAAGCCGCACAGAGGATGAGGATCCTTCAAGCAGACTGTCAAATAGCAGCACAGACAAGACTGTGTAGAGCTTTTAAGGTGGCTATTTGAATGTATTGAATTTTTGCAGCTGAATCAGACATCCTACTCAACCTGGAAAGATGTTCTATCACACAAGTATGGAGAGGGGAGGTTAAACAAAGCTGAAAAGCAATTATATCAGTAGTATGTGTGTGAGCTGCAGTAATTTTAAGCACTATTCCCTTGAGTTTTAACATGCTCATGCCCGTGCATGTGTGGGCAGAAGATGCTTCAAAGGAGAAGAAAAAAAAAAAACACATCTAACAGATGAGCCTGTGTAGTTTCTATTCAACAGCCGCTTTTATCACAACAATGCATCTCATGTTGGTGAAGCAGGCTATTTCACTCAGCTGGCGCCTTTTGTGAGAGCCAGATTGAAGTCTTCGTATCACACCTAACTGGCTCAGGCTTTTTTTTTTGATCATTTACGGTGGAAATGTTGAAATATCAGTATATTTGCACATAAATGAGAAACCGAGAGAATCCCAGTGTGTGTGTATGAGCTATGCATTCTTTTAAGTTTCTCTCGTTCGGAGTCAACAAATGTTTTCCTTCTGTTTGTCTGTTTTTTTTAAAATCAATGCATTCTGAATGTCCCAGACTTCCTGCTCACACACTGAAGATTTCTCACACAGTTGCACTTCACTTTTCAACATCTTTTGTGCCAATCTGAACACAAACTTCATTTCAAGACAAAGTAGAACGACCTGTGTGTGCACGTGCATGTGTCTGGTGTTGTGTGTGTGGTGAACAGAAACACATAAAGAAGGTTGACACATACAGTATATCATAAAAGACCCATCGGGGAAAGATAGCTGGTCATATGTTACAATCTGCAGCATGCCTCGCTTCAGACAGTGCTGTTAATGTTTTTAAAAATGACTCTGGCCTTGCTGGAATCAACTGCCAAGCTATGCCGTGCATCCAAAGCTGAAGAGATGGAAAATGGTCTACTTTGAACCAGCCCCCCCCCCCCCCCCCCGTCGTGCAGCTGCTGTCTGATGCGACACGAGCCGTTTATTTCTTGAATTCACCAAACAAATGAGAAGCGTGCAGATGGTGGAGGAGTGAGATGGACAAAGCCAACTGGAACTGTGTTGTTCAAAGCCATTAGCTAAAGCAGTGTCCCTTCGGCTAGCTTCAGTAGATGGCTGGGATGCATGCTTAAGAGATGTGATGGTGATAAATGGCACTACACGGATGTTTCACTCACTTCCTGCAACAAGCATGATAGAACATCGCTCTCGAGATTAACCATCACAATTATATTGCGTTTTATGATTTGACAATATACCAGCTGATATTTGATACTGGCAAACATTTCTGAAAGAGATTCTTTAGTCTTTATGGATTCTGATTTTTCACATAATTTCTTTTCAGTGTCCTGGAAAGAAAACAGCATAATCTGGTACAAATTGTAGGGAAAATGGTGATGTCCTTCTGAGAAAAGCTCTTTCATGTTCATCTGATGTGCTGCACTAAAACACTTTCTGGGAAATACTAGCAGTTAACTGGAATTATGTATTGTAGTGTTCCAAGTGAATACGGCCTATTTTACCTATGATGAGTAGTAAATTACATAATTACATAATTCTTTCCAGGAAACATGTAACTTGGTTGTTCCAGTACTGTGACTAAGATATAGACTTAGCAGGTAAAAAAAAAAAATGTCAGTGCTCTCTGGTGGACAAACTACAGCGTGTGAAGGAGACACTGGTTCTTAATGTATTAAACATGGATCCAGTGTGGACAAAAAAATCCTTTAAGTGATCAGAGGGATGGAAACTTCAATGTCACGACTGCAGCTGTATTACTTTGGTTGTGTATATATATTTTTACCCCCTTTGGCCTGACGTACAACGCCATGACAACAAGGCAACTCCATCTGCTGATGAAGACTGTGTGATAGGATCAAAAGCTCCAGAACAGCTACCAAATGGATGTACCGGTGGATTTATCTTGTCAGATGTCAGATCTTTGGCAGTCCTTTGCTGTATTTTCTTGTCGCTCATTGACTGATTTATGTCGTTGCCTGTGTTCTTCTGTTCTGACGTTACATGTTGTGTGTTTGTTGTTTTATTGGTTAATCTAACATCTGGCCAGAGGACAACATTTGACAATTTGTCTTGTGCATTGTGGCTGTAACAATAATTGAGTAAATACATATGCTATAAGCTAAAATTGGCTAATAATATCAGCCATGACAATATATCAGTCAATATTAGGCAGGCTTTATTCTATAGCAGTTTCTTGGACTTCTTCTCTACAACAAACAAATGGAGCTAAAAATAGGTATGTCATGTGATCAAAAGGTCATGGAAACATTTTATCTCAATATTGACAAAAGAGAAGTTTTCAAAGAGGTTCAAAGTCACAAGATTATACTTTAGTCACTGGGTCATAGTGCAGGCTGATGCCCACAAGCATTACCATGCACGAGAGGAGGTTTTTCATGGACCCTCAATTAAGGACAGACCTACTCGCTGAGAGTGAAGACAATCAACATGCTTCAGGCACTGAAGACTTCCTTAGTTTACTCACTTTCTTCCAGGGGAGGGAACACACACTCTTAGATGAGTGCATTAGCCAACACAAAACCAAGTGCACTGATACATACGCCCTCACATCTACATTACACTCAGATACATACACACGGATACAGACCAGCATGTGTACACAAGCATAAAAACACACTGAGTGGTATCAAGTGGTTCTTCCTTTCATTTTAAAATCAGTCCACCTGCCTTGATGGTAATTAGATCTGTCAGCATGCAGCTTCTCAATCTAGAGAAGCTTTTGAAAGGTGTAAGTACAAAAAAAAAAAAAAAAACCTTTTGAGAAGTAATTTAGCTGCATGGCAAACTCAGCGTGCATGTGTGTTCACGTTTTCCATTTATTCACAGGTAAATATTCGGGGGGTGTGGAAAAATATAAATTTAATGACTTTGAGAATGCTCTGAAACAGTGCTGTCACTTTATGTATTACCTGGTGATTTTCTTGGAAGAAATTGGATGAGTTCACCCCTTGTGAGGCTGAAATGAAACTGCCTGTTCCAATTATAATAAAAACCATCAGGGCACTTTATGCAATATCACAAAGGAAAAGGTAAAATATTCATCTTACACAAAGGAGGCCACTCAGCAAAGTATCCCAACTGTATCTGTATGAATCACAAAACCCCACATGCTTAAAAGTTTGATTTAAAAAAAAAAAATCACTTTGATCTTGTCATTCTAACTTTTTTCATCTTTGTTTGATTACATTTATCTCAAAGGTGGCTTTTTTTTTGTCTTGAATCTTTTACAATATATTTCCCTTTCATCCACAATGTGGTTTACGGGCAGGCGAGTTGACATGAACTGAGAACTGAATTAAAAAATGCATGGCATAATTACACTGAGCTACTAATCCAATTCTTTGTCATGTAGATGCCTCAGAATGAATCCTTTTAATGGGCGCTGTAGACACAGATGTGGAGCATCAAAATGTTTTGATGTAGAATTCTTAAAGCAATCACTTATCTAAATGCAGTTATTGAGGAGCATGCTCAGCCTCTCTACACATCTTGGGTAAAACAAATCAATGGCAGATATTGGAAAAAACATGTTGTTGGGAACATTAGCTACATGAAAAGTTACAATAGTGAGCTACTGAGCTAATGTCCCCAGAGTCAAACAAACACATACAGACTTATACCATTAAACTGGTGTCTCATCTTTCACAAATCCCCCAGAGGTGCAAATGAATAATCATGCATGCACACATTAGGGCACATAAAATGTATTTGATACGTGTAGACACAGGCAAGGCGAAAATAGAATGCGGAAATAGAAACATACCATTGATGAGGGCAAAAAAATCTAGCTTGAGGAGGGAAAATATACATCTTGCATTTTAAATTTGTACCTCCGCCTTTGATTTTGACATTTATGTGGATGATGTTGCTGTAATTCAGAGTCGACTCTACTGAACTTTAGAAAAATACATCAAAAGAAAGCAGGAAAAACTAAAACAAAAGAAAGAAGACAAACAAAACAAAGGGGAAAAAAGCCTGGTTCTGGAGACTATTGTTGGATTTATGAACCAATCCACTCTTACTCACTTGTGGCTACTTTATAACAAACTGTGCTTTGCTGGCCTTGCTCCTGATCATTTACTCCTGGACTTGTACCACCCACTAAATCTGCTGCTTGAGAGGGCAGGTTTGTTTTTAGCCAAAGTGGCTAGCTAGTGCTGTTTGGGGTCAAATTACTCTAAGACTCCACAATACTAACTCACCTGTGTTAGTGTGGTCTGCCATATGAGACTGATCTCTCATTTTATCACAAAAAGTCGAAGCATTTTAGATCCAAAACAATTCCTTGTGAGGATTGCCTGGTGATTTTAATCCAGAGGCTAAAAGGCGCTAAATTAACCTCAAAGAAGATGCCCAAAGACTCATCTCTTGCCCAGCTTCATTGACACTGGCTCTTCTCAGCCTACAGAGATATAAACTCGGCTGTGGTACAGTGTACAGCGTGCTCTTTAGACTTTAACTCAATGTACCAATTCCAACAACATAAAGAGCTGTTTTTGTGACGCACCATTGAGGCTTAATTTTCCTAACTGTGTCCGTTTGGCATTTTGGTAACTCACTATGGACTTTTAATGCACTGACGTGTGTGGAGAGGCAGAGCAGAAAGGGTGTCGGTAACAACCAGGGAGTCCAATGCAATTTTCACTTTGGGGATTACTGGGATTTGTGTTTGCACTCACCAGGTCAAAAGCTCACACTACTAAGGGTTTTATGCTGCTTTGTGGCTTTATCAAGCAATGCTCATGCTTATAAACAGATCCTGATTCAAAGGCTTACTTATGCTTTTTTTGTGGATTATATGTTGGCCTATTTGACCTTGACATCACTCTGTAAACACTGTATTAGGTGTACCTACCTGACAGTGGCTCCAGAAAAAGCCAAAATCTTAGAGGTATGACTTTAACAATGTGGATGCTCATTAGGGATTTTGATCCATGTGGAATCTATAATCTATCAGGTTTCTGTATGATGTTATTGCTGATTCTGGTTTTCCAGCTCTGTGCAGACAATGGATGTCACGGTCATGTTTGTTGCGTAATCTAGAGATGACTCACTGAGCTCTTATTTCCCCACTTGTGTCTCTCGTTCCTGGCTGTTTTCCTTTGACCTCTTGTGGTGACAGGTTTTTTATTTTTATTTATTTTATTTTTTTCTCTCACAGACAGAGCTGCCACTGACTGCATGATTTTTGTCTCTGTTTTTATTCACCGCACCTCCCATCTGGCAACGACCGCAACTCTGCTTAGATGACACAACTTGCTGATTTTAATTTTTAGTTGAGCAGTAGCTGTTGACTCTTGACCCTGTCTGCGTACTTAATACATTCAGCTGTGGTTGCATTATCTACTGTTTAGCGGAGCTGGCAGTTTGAGTTAACAAGCAAGTTTATCCAACAAAGTAGCTGCAGACTGTATGTCCCACACACAGGATAAAACAGTTTATTTGGTTTTGATCTTACAGCGGGACTGTGTTGTGACTGGCACTCATAATAGCGCAGGGGATAAGTGTTGAGCTTGAGGAGGCAGCATGTTCTACAGGGCTGGACTCAAAGTCCATCAGTTTTTTCTAAAGATGTTCATCTTAAGAATGGGCCAAAAATATACTTTAATTTCCCTTTCATGTGCACAACAGCTGGTTACTGTGGATTTTAGTTACTTTTTCTGAATATGGGTACATATGCTAGGGACTAATGGTCATCTTGGATGGATTCATACACGCTTAGTGCTCTAGTGAATATTTATGGTGTGTGGAATCAGCTCAAAATAAGCAGTTCCCATGTTCATCAAAATGCAGGAACATTTCACCCAGTGCAACAACGTATCTCAATGTGTTTTTAGTAGTTTTTGGGCAACAACAGAGGTCTATGATGTCATTATCACTATACTTGAAATGATCAGCTGATTAAAAGAAAAACAATTGGCAACTATACTAATATTTGATTTGTTGTTTATGGCTATTTTTAAGCAAAAAAGATGCATCAATAATGAAAACAAGTGTTAGATGCAGCCCTAGTAAACACTTATTTGAGAATCTTTTTATTGTTGGAGTTGGTCTTTTCATGGAATAAGAAAATATAGATCAGGAAAACATTTATTTTCCTTTGATACGTTTCAACAGACCAAATTCTAATTAAAAGCATCTTTGACAATATCTAAACAGAATTAGACCCTGTCACTAAACAATGAACACAAATGTACATTTTGTTGCATTTTTTCACAGACATTATTATTAATACCTGGCACAGAAAAGACAAGATGTTAGCAAAAGTCAGGGCTTTCCATGGGGGGGTCTAATTTCAATGTGTTTTCTGAGAAAAATGTTGTGGATAATTAATGTTGGACTTTGACTTTGAAGGTGAAAAATGGCCACACTGTTGTCAACAGAATTACCCTGGGCTTCCTGGTTCTGTACAGCCCTTTCTTAGATGTCACTGGAGGTATGAAGAGTTGTCTTTCATGACTGCGTCATAGGAAGCAACAACAAGACAGGTTGTTATTACCACAAGAGCATTAACAACTGCTGTGAGTGCTACTCCCTCCCTCATCCATAATGATTCCCCCGCCACGGATGAGTGAAAGGAGCCACGACTAGTGGGAGTGTATTGTGCTTGCAGCTCTTCAGTGAAGCAGAGTGGATGGCAAAATTGACAATGGGTCATGACGTTTTCATTCCTGTGGGCTTTCTTTCAAAATGAGCTGTGCCGACTGCATTTACACCTGGCAGAGCACTGTCAGAGGTGCTGCATTAACACACTGTTTTCATCTGAATCAAGCATTCATATACAGACAGCATTTAGTGCACAGTGTAAATGACATGGAGAAATTTAGCCTGGAATTTGTAAAGATGGACAACAAGTAAATTTATGCAAGTTTATTAGATTTATGATAGCGTTTCCTCAGTTCCTGTTATTGTTGTCTAATTTTTATTGCTTTTATTTATTACTTGGTCATTTATTGCATGGTTGTTTATTGAGGGGGCTGTTTGTTATTGCTTTAATTCTGTAAAGCACTTTGCGTTACATTGTTTTATGAAAAGTGCTATACAAATAAAGTCTGATTGACTGATATTGATACTGATTGACAAGTATTAAAGTATTAAATATTTAAGGTGGACAAGTGAAAAAAAACATGAGTGAAAGCCCATGACGAGAAAATAGAACGTGTGCAAAGAAAGAAATAGTACAAAAATATAATTACAGAGTGAGAGTAAAATGACTACAGGGATTTAATGATGAATAAGAAGTGACAAGAGGGTTCAAGAGATACAAAAAAGAAAGCTGAAGAAAAAATGCAAACAGCTCAACAAGCCTCTCTCATCCAGCCAGCTGCATCATGAAATGAGACCCAGCTACTGAATGCCTCTCCTCCCACACACTGCTTGTGATCACAGCCTCTCTCTGTAAAAAAATAAAAATAAAAAAATAAAAAAGTAAAAAAGTGTGTAGGTGTGTGTGTATCAATGTGTTTTAGCAGTTAGGGCCCCACAAGAGATTAACATCCCGATTAGATTATGCAGGGATATGCACTGGAAAGCTTCTTTAACTCTCACTGTGTGTGTGTCTTGCTGTGTCCATGACCACAGGGGTTTTTAGGCTGCTGCCTCCCAACTAAGAGCTTGCGGTCTGCCCTGTAGACATATAGTATGTCTCAATCTGCGTATGTGGTCTCCTTCCTCTCTCTGTGGTCCTAGGGGAGGAGTTCAGTGGAACAGATAAGTCAGCCCCGGGAGCAGTTCGCTGTCACAATCCCTTTACGAGTCGAGAGGAGGACAGTGAAAGCGTTTATGAAGCAATTGTCTTCCGTAATCCAGCTGTGATGGCAATCTCCAGTGCCTCCCCAGCCGCTGAGACACAGAGACACACAGTCGGCCAGAGAGACACTGCGATCAGGGGCACTGAGTGCGAAGGGAGGCATCAAGTACTGCTTCTGGTTTAAGATGCTCCCTGCTCTGCAGCGTCATAATGTGGAGTCAGGAGAGCGGACAAGTGGAGAATTTTCTGCCGTACTTACACTTTCTTCCTCATGATTTTATTCACCTCTTTCAGAAAATTACCTTTGCTCTCTCCTGGTCCATCTTCTCTTATTTGCCGGCTCTCATTTTTCATTATCTCTTTTTGTCATTTTCATCATCTCCTTTTATCTTTCTGACAGGGTTTTCATTTTCTGTCTTTCTCTGAGGATTTTCTTTATCCCAAAAAGTCTTCTCTTTTTTCTTTTTTTTTTTTACTCTGCACGGTAAATCTGTTCTTCTTGAGATGTGCTGTATAATGACGCATTCGTGGCTGATTCTCAGGCTGAAAGTCACATACTGTAGAGATGGAAAGACTGAATTTTCTCTGCAATGTTCATTGCTTTCTCTCTCTCCTTCTGTGGCAGCAGCCCTGTTATCCCTTCCTTGCTCGCCCTATGGAAGTAAAGCCATAACCTCCATTTGCACAGGTTAATGTGCAGCCACCTCAACATGAACACAAAACCAATACCAGGCCTTTTTGCATGGGTAATCGCTCACTCACTCTCTCCCTTCTCTCACCTTCTTCTATTCCTTCACTGTCTCTGCTTCTCTTTTTAGCTCTCTCTGCATCTCTCTCTCAGTCTCTCTCTCCACCTTGTAAATTGGACTCTGGCAACATTACGATGCTTTTCTCATTATTCCCATCACTCTGGCCAAATTGCCTTGTCTTTCAGGACCATTGGGCTCTGCTCATTGGCTGCTCCCACAACCTGAGGGCTGCACAAGTCTTTTCCTCTGTCTCAGGGCTGTTTCAGAGCAAAGATGGGACCAAGAAATGGATTCCATATTACACCAAATAATACAACCTCGGGCCGCTGATGAATGCATGCTCCATGCTGTACACTACGATCGATTTAACAGGGGAGATGTAAACCAGTCTTCACAGGGAAAACTGAGATAACGTGCAGTAAAGACGTGCTAGACTGTATTAGATGTTCTGAAGGTGTCTTTAAATCTGTACCTCAGGTGTTTGCATTGTTTTTAATTTTAAGGCTTGTTTTTCCTTTTTTTTCCTGGTAATTGTTGATTTGCTATTAACTGACCAACAAGGAGAAGGCAAAGAAATAAAGGTAAAGTAAAATTATGTAAAAATCCTTCTTTTTATGTTTTTCTGTCCCTTTGTTTTTTATTTTCATTAGCAAATACCCTCAAGAGACCAAACACAACAATGGATTTATGCTACTAAAGATTGTCTTCACCCTGACATACTGTAGCTCATACCGCTGAGCCATAGAGTTCCACTTTCTTACAAAAACTGCTAGCAAGAGGTACTTGGATTGCTTCATGTCCCGCCATTATCTCTCTGACAAAAGAACACATATGCTCACACAACTGGTGGTTTGTCCTCACGAATGTTAACAGTAAAAAAAAACAGCTTTACTGCATTAATATGCAAATTTACGCAGCAAGGCGCACCAAAATCTGATCAGATCATCTACTCTATTTTGGGGAGGTATGACATTGTTCTTGAATTATCGTGTTCACAAAAGAAAAATCAGTTTCCTTATAATCAAGCTAATTAGCTCATTAATTAGCAAAGGTTTTTTATACCAACTCAATTTCTTAGCTTAAAGTGTTACAGAAATTTCTGGGAAATCAGTGTTCCCTTCATTAATATGCAGATTTATGCAAAATGGTGCTCTACAGTCTAACCAGATCATCTGCTCTATATAGAGAACCTGTGGTGAAAGTATGATGTTTTTATGCCATGTACCATGGTGGGACATAAAAACGCATAAAAGAGACCATTATGGTTGCATGTTCCCTGATTACATTTTACATGGCCATAATAAGCTGAGTTGAGTCAAACTGAAGTTCTGTAATCTTTTGTTAGTTACGGCAGTGGTGAGTACAGCAAACATGGGCCATGTCCTGACGAGAGTTTTATTTTGAAAGATAATGGTTAGATGAGCATCTTACATGTCTATCCTCTGGGGCCTCAGTCTGTGAAAGATGATTTGCAAGATGACAACCAATTCAAAGAAGTTTCTAATTTACTGTAATTTTCAACTGTATAGTCAGTGTGACCAGCAGTCACACACTGTGATTTGCAGTCTGTGCACTACTACAGTGAAACAGCAGATCACTGTTGATTTCCTGCATGATTGAATCCAACTGACTGTGTTCTCTAAGGTTTATGTTGTAGCTAATATTCAAACCTCAACAAGCAAAAAAAGAACGGCTAGTTAAATCCTGGCCCGAGGTCAGTCATGAGAGCGTACTCAAATGTTCAGGGTCTTAGTCTTGGTCTCATAGCTACATGTCTCTGAACTCCTTCCTGATGCTGGCTCAATCCTTTTTTTTGTATCAGCTCAGACTCACACTTGTCACTTGTCTTTCCTATACATACTGTACAGTTTAGCCTGAGCAGAAAGATTATTAGTCTCATTACAAACTTTCAATGTGTCAATTTAAGAGGTGTAATGAGACAAACTATGACTACAGATGCACGCTGACAAAGAGATTAAAAGAAAGCATGCCGAGCAAAAGAAGCACTGAAAGAGACAGACAGACAGTATGAGAAGAAAAGCATCGAATCAAATGTGGGAGAGACCGAATGAGATAAAAAAGCTACCGGAGGGGAAAGAGAGAAAAGATGAGAGAGATCTAGAAAAAGGGCACAAGAGAAAGAACAGACAGATGAAAGAGCGTGAGAGGACTGTAAAAAATTTAGAGAGTGGAGGTAAATGCTTAAGTCCTTTTTGAGTTCAGCCAGCTATGAGTCAGGAGGAATTGAAAAGATTTTTTTTTCTCTCACTGTCTGCTGCAGATGAATACCCTACCCATTGCTCCTCTATTCTGCTCTGACACAATACATGGCTTTTAGCAAACTCATTTTCCACTTTGGAGCTTCCTGCCTGTCATTAAGACTGGACAAAAAGTAAATCATAATTAGAATAAAAAAATATAAAGGTAGAAAGTGCACGTAAACTAAACCAATGTAGCACAGACAACAAAACAAGCAAAATGGTTCCTTCTTTTTTCCTTTTTTGACTGTATTATTTCTCATAATTGTGTTTTGTGATGTGTCATACTTTTTTTCTTCAATATTTTATGTGCATTGTGTGCAAAATATATGTAAAAGGTTTTCTAGGAAGCAGCGCCATTTTTCAATTTGTCAGTCCTTTATATGGTGCCTTCATAAAACACATCAAACAGCCTGTCTGAGTTCTATGTGCACTTGTAGTCCTCCACCTCCCTTTCACTTCCCTTCACTCAATTCTCTGCCCCTATCTTTTTGCTCAGGCGTGACCTGACACACAAAACAAAACAAAATATGGACAAAAATCTTCAAAAACCTCCCGTTTGTCACCTCATGAGCTGCTGTTGTCTACTGGTCTTTCTCGCTGCCTTTCCAGCAAGCTGTTTCTCTCCTTTTATCTTCCTCTTTCAAAGGCTTCAATTTCTTGTGGGACAGAAATGACAATGCATCCTCCTGTACCTTTCATATACAGTAAACAGGTGGGGGGTGGAAGGGATGGGGGGAGTCATCCTCCTCCCACCCTATCTGTTATTCTTTCTCTTCTATGATTTAAGGTGGGTTGAAATGACACACAAAATGCAGCAACAATCCAAAACCATAAGCTGCGCGGAGATGATAAAGCAACTACGAGGGATCAAAAGGATTGACACGTTCCTCTGTTGGTGCTGTCTGCTTGATGCCACGACAGCGACGGAAGAAGTGCTCCCGGCGCTCAGCAGGGATTGTATTCAATTACCAAATAAACAGTTCAATAGCAAAGGACCACAATAGGTGGTTATTTTAAAGCCTGCGTGGCATTATGTTTTATTGACAGGAATTATTACGGATATCAGCTTCTGTTTGTGGCAACATTGTCCCACTTTTATGAAACCTTTTTCTAAATCTACTGTCCTCATTGAAATGGAGAAATGTGAATAACACACTGCAGTGATAATAATGGTCACACATGTTGAAACAAGCTTGTCAATGACTTGTCAGTGTTTTTTGTGAACACAACGTGCCATCCTGGTTTATCTGAATTCAGGATTTTTGTGAAATGTCATCAGCCTGTACAATCTTCCTGTACTTGGTATTCTGCTTCTTTCAGTATCTCTCTTATGAAAATCTTTTGTATCTGTCAACACAAAGTGATGCTGTTGCCACAGCAGAGGAAGGAAAAAGGAACAGATATTCCAATGAAGCAATAGAGAAGACAGGAAAGGTCTTAAAGCTTTAGGAATATATACTATTAGTGAACTGATATTTAGTATTCAGTGTCTGTAGAAATGTAAAATAATTTGAGAATTTGCTGACCATTATCTGCAAATTCTGCAAATGTTGTTTATCAATAATCTATGAAAGGGAGGGGTTACATATCATGTTTTTCTAGAATCCACAGAATTATTTTGTCATAAGAAAAGAACCAGTTTTTCCCTGAAACTGCCACAATAATAGCAACTTTTTTAATACTCAGTCTGTCCCAGAAGGGTTAGATTGGTACAGCCTCCATTATTGACTGACATCTGGTTGAGTCATACTCTAAAAGGTGAATTATTGATCAAGCTATGATTGGACTCATAAGACTTCTATTATTGATTAAGCTACAAACTGTTGAGACATATTGGTGAACCTGAGATTGGTCAGACTTTCATCACTGAGAGGACGGGAAAAATTTTAGCCATGAAATGTAGATAAATAATCTGACCGGTCAAGTGTCTTGACTATCATTTTCAAGGCAGTATTGACCGTCTTCAGGTAGAAATCTGTGGGTACAGTTCCAGTCTCATTTAAAGAAGCTGTTGGATTTACTACATTTCCCCTTACCTTCAGATATATCACAACTTCATCGATCTTTAAGGGGGATTTAACCTGAGATTGTCAGAAAGCTTGCTTTTACAGAAGACTGGCTGTTGCCTGACTTCATTGGCTGCTAGTGCAATGAAAGACTCATCTAGAAACGTTATTCATTACCTTTAAGACACATCTTGGACTAGCGCCTAGCTGTATCTGAGCTTTTAAGCCCCTATGAGCCCAAGCACAGCTTGAGATCCTGAGGCAGCACTGCTCTGGTCATTTCACAGTCTAGACAGATGACTGCGGATTATCGAGCTTTCTCCATGAGGGCTCTGCCAGACTCTTTAAACAACCTGTCTAATGAGATCAAGTCAAACTCTTTAAAAACTTACTTTGAGGACTGCAGTGTGAATTGTTGCTGTTCTGTGCCTGGTTTTGGTTTTGACTGCTTTGTACTTTTGCAGTTCAGACATTGTGTACTTTGTTGCAACTTGCTTTGATGTCCTTTTTGGTTTTGCTTGAAGGTACAACTGCATTTTTTTTTTTACAACATTTACACAGGGAAATGCTCCTTAAAGCTGTGTTGATCCTGATTCCTGTCATCACCTTGTTTAATCTGCTTTATCTACGTGGAACACAATGAATGTAAGTTAAGAGTTTTTTCATGTTAACTTTGTAAATGTATCTTTAGATTGTATTTTTACTGTACCCATGTACAGGAATTTAATTTCTAATTCAATGTAGAGAGGAACATATGAACAAATAAGCCAAAATGGTTAATGGTTATTAAGCTGCTGTTTAACTGAGGGATCTGTCTTGCATTTCTTTATGTAAGAACAGACATTACAAAATGCACATGTATCAGTAACTATTGTTTACAAACTTTGAACGCTATAATACAAGCAAAGGCATTATTAAAGAGATAATCACAGTATAGAAAACCACTCCGGCAGCACAATCCTGTTTCAGAGGAAAGTTCATGTTTTTAAGAGGTTGGGTCAGACTGTTAAGACATCCAGTATTGATCGAGCTTACACAGGGTCAAATTGGTGAAGCCGCCAGTACAGAGGGAGGTAAGGTCAGATTGAATGGGTTATCTCGGCTACATCTCTGAACCAGGACATCAGACTGTGATCCTATCAGTTCCAGGAATAGCCTGGTGAGGAGGAGATACAAAGGTCCAGTTCATTAGCAGAGAGCCTGTCACTGTGACGGACCGCTGTGACTGTTTTCAGCAGCAACATCTTAACCAAGCAAAAGTAGAAATAGTAAATAATAATAATAATAAAATGTTTCTTTGGAATGAAACTAGTTGTGATAAATTTGTGAAAAAGTGGTTGGCATGGTTTGGTCGTATGTTAATAAGTTTTTCTTATTAACATTTCATAGGGTTATCATATTCAAACCTGCTTAACTGTGGACTGTGGAATCTCAGTCTAGGTGGTGCTACAGTTGCAAAAGACATTTCCAAGAGCTTTTTTTGGCTACACTTCCACCCAAATCTTAAAACCATTGACAACATAATCTTTTGCTGTTGCTGAACAATTTTGCTCCTAGAACCAATAAGGTCTGCCTGGCAAACTTTTGCCAGGAGGGGCCCCAGGGCTACTTCATTAAGAGAACATGCAATTCACACTACAGTGGTGTATCACCTTCACTGAAAACATAAACATAACAATGTTAGGAGTCACTGTCCAAACTATATTTGCTCATGTTGGTATTTCAGTAGGAGCAACGTGTTCCCACCCCATCTCATCTTTGATCTAAATATAAATTCCTCCCTTATTTATGATACTTTTATGTCTCAATACACTTTGCAGTTACTATTTTCATTGTTGTTTTCATTGATTTTTTATATAGCAGGCGCTTGTAGCATTTTAATTTTTTTATTATCTATACTATGCAGGTGGTCTTTTACTGCTGTGCCACATCAGCGCCCCTGCGTAAGATCAATAAAGTTTATCGTCCAAAGCCATATGCAAGAAGATAATGCTTTTATAGTTAAGCATAACCAATATATGATCTTAAAGTATATTGTGTGATACAAACTTGAAATTGTCAGAGAAGCCTTTTATATATATACATATTGATAGTTTAATTATTGAGATAAATTTGTCTAATATATTTCCCAGATCCACCTCCACCAAAAAACACGTGTGTAAAGGAAATTGAAAAAAATAAATAAATAAATGAACAATACAAGTAGAACCAAGATGCATAATCCATCATATCATATAAAAGCTGTCTCAGGCAAACGTCAGTGAAATCCTGACACCTTATCTCCACATATACGTGGTGAAATCTGACTGCTGTCAGTGGAAGTTGAGAGAATTTCACATCCAGAGATTTTAAACTAGTTCTCTGGGGTCTGTCTGTCCTTACATTGCAGTTTACAGTCCTCTGTAACCTTCCATTTCACATGATTTCCTGTGTCATGTATTCAGGATGTTTACTCCCCTTTGTGGAGACGCATTCCTACACTGCTCATACATTACAGACACAATATAGCAGTTTAGTTGACTACGTGTGACAGTACAGTCCCTACAGACTATCTTCGGGTATGATGTCAATTTACACACTGGAGTCGTAGTCACACTCCCAACTCTTTTCTAAATGCTGAATCCATCTCTGCCTTGGATTTCTGAGTCCTGTCAAACAGTTCAGCTGTATGATCGGATGCATCTAGACAAGGCTGTGCAGAACACCTCTCTTTAGAATAAGGATCTGTGTTTGTCTGCTACTCTTCTGGATGCACCGCTGTCTGCTGGCACCACCGCCATAATCGGGATTGACACCAGCACACGAACCATAATCCCCATTGATTAGAAACCTAAGATCAAAGGCTTCCACTGCTGTCACTCTCACATCCTGTCTCCAGTCTTTGCCTTTCCTGCCTTTCCTCTATCCTTACTTAGTATTTGTGTGTGAATGTTTATGTATTTGTATGTTTTCTTCACCTTCTTATGCTCCTACGCCCTTGCTCCACTTATCCTTGCACCTGTTTCAGTAACCTTTTTACATACTGTAGAGCCTTTCATTCTGCTGATAACCAAAAGATATGCTCAATCAGAGCACATCAGTCAGAATAAACTGGCTCCTTCTGAAACACATTTCCTTCTACGTGCTACACCTCATAGTGTTTAGTAGATTCATAGATGCCAAATCATGGCTAGTGCTGCAGGTGGCTCACCTTCCCATGTTTAATAAGTGTAGGAGCAACTAGAATGGCACTCAGTGGAGTACATATCTCCTCCAAGGCCAAATAATCCTACACATCTGTCTAGCACTTATGGTAGAAAAATACAAGGAAGTAGTCAGATAACATAAATTATTTATTTGTCAAGATCCATACATTACCTACTGAGAAACTGACAAAAATGTCAAAAAAATACCTGCAGTGTTGCGGAAAAAGAAAAAATGCATCAAGACAAGGATTTTATATATATATATATATATATATATAAACTCAAACCACTCCACTATAAGAAATGTATGGGCCTCCTGCAAAACTGAGCCATGCTCACATAAACAGCACCACAATACTAACCTAACACAGTCAAACATTTACAGTTGCTGATTTGTTGGTTGCAATGGAACAATTCACAATACACATCAGAATTTAATAATGTAGAGCAATCAGATCACAGCTGTACAGAAAACAAATTCAAGTAGACCTTTTACTTCTAAATATCAAATGCAGCACGCTTGTAGCACAATAACATTGTTTTTTTTTTGGTTTTGGTTTTTTTTTTTGGACTTATTGTAAGTGAAAAGTTGCATTAAATTGTGTCTAGGTAATTAATATGCACACAATAATGCCAGTACTGCAAAGACTGTAAAAAGCAGTGGTCATGGAGCATTAGCTGAGAGCTTCTCATAATAATCCTGTTTATGCGACTAAAAGCTTTACTTTCATTATCCAGTTTGGAGTTTGTGGCGCATCCTGATGATCACTGTTTAAAACTGAAATCTGTGTGGAATAGCTCACTAGTCCGTTGTGTAAATAAGTGCAGTAGGGTCATGTACCTATTTTGTCAGATCCTAGGGCTGAAAATTTAATTAACTGATTAAGACACCCTAGCTGTTTAACCCATGTATAATTAGGCAGAGCAGTGCAGTGTATTCCCAAATCAGTGACTGCAGATGCACATATCATTGCTAAAATGAATGTGGTTTTTGATCATTACAGTTTTCGCTCTTTACAACTATTGCACCTGCTGCTGAGGAGCTCAATTTATGCTGCAATTACCTGCAACATGGTAAGGTTAGTAACATTAAAACTAATAGTCTCAAAGCCATAATGTCATAACATTAACGTCTAATGTTCCATCCAAATTGTGATGACTCGTGTACGCTAAATCAAAACAACTCAACCTTATCAGGCTAATTAACTGTCCTAAGCTTGTCTTGTCCTCATATAAGGCAGGTAAGGTTATCACAATGCTACTGTAAGAGATTCTTACCTTAAACCCCAGCGACAGCCCTCACTAGTCTTCACTCTTCTCAGGTGTCTTGCATGTGCCAAGCACAGAAGCCGGGAGCATTTCGTTTGGTTTTGTTTTTTTGTTTTGTTTAGTTTTTTTGTTTGTTTGTTTGTTTGTTTTTTTTTGACAACTCGGAAGGTGTGGCTCTCATTTCATTCCTTGTGACTCATGGAACAAGAACCACAACTTTTGTGGGTGTCCTCACAGACTCAAACACCCATCCAATTTCTAAAACTCACCGGATGTAGACAAGTCACATAAATGATTTTTTATTCAAAAAAAAAAGGAAATAAGTCATTAGTGACAGGTTTGCCCCTCTGACAATTGTCTTACACAGAACACATTTTATATTATTTACGACAAAATTTGCAAAATGTGCAATACAGTGAACTTGTGTAACTGCGCGTCAAAAGAGAAGGAGACCTATGGTTTGGCTGACTTAAGATACAACAAATCTGTGTGTGCATCATTGCCAACAACCTACATCAAACCAGGACAATTCCTCTTCTTCTCTTCTTCTGATAACAGATGGGGGAAATGGAACCTTAATTTTGTGCCAGTGTGAATACCAAGGCTCACATGCTTTCACAGCAACTATAACAGGGCAGAAGTGTTTATTACTCCCACACACTACACAACACAAAGTGAGATATATACAACTATTAACACTCAGCAGGAGGCACTTACTACAAGGTTCTTGCACTCCATAAAGTCTTACGAAGAGGTAGGACAAATTATGGATTTATTTCTTTTGAAGGTCTGAGGACAAAAATATAAAGAAAGTGGGTTTAAGTGATCAATAGTGTGCAGTATCTTTTGGTACTTTCACAACTATTAACACCTTCAAGAAAGTTGAACATGTACTTTAAACTGTAAACAACTGAACCGCTTTAGTTCATGGTGTTTTTAGTGTATTTGATGTTCGTTCATTTGCCGAAAAGGCAGCAATGTCCAGTTTATTGTTCAGCTTGTTTGGTTAAAAGTGTGAAATAATTTAACAATATTTTATCACTAATAGTTTTATTTCCACAAAGTTGAGCATGATGTTTTTGCAGCATGAAATTCGGCTGTCATCACATCACAAGTTTAAAGCCACAAAATTTTCAAAATGGGGTACACATAAAAAAAAAAAAAAGACTTGCAGCAAACAAAAACAATATTGAGACGATGTACCACCGCACAAACTCAGAGACTCTTTCTCTGGTTTGAATAGTCCTGTACATTTGTTGTGTGGTTGGCATTAGTCTTTTGACTTTGAAGGTTTATCTATGGCATTGGTGCATAAAAATGACAGCTGTGAGTAATAATCATTAATGTCGGGGGCCAACAAGATAGTTGTTGAGCAAAAATGGAAGAATAAAAAACAGGAGCCTGAGGAGATCTCACTGATCTACAAACAGAAAATTGCACACTCTCTCATGCATGTTTGCACTGGATGATTTTTGTGTCAGTTTTCTGAAACAATCCTCTAATGTCCTGCATGTAAACAGTCAATAACTTCGGTCTGTTCTGGGTTTAACTGTACAGCATCAGTCTACAGTCAGGTACTTATAGCTGTATTTGTCTTGGTTTGATGCTAAGCTTTACTCTGTATAACAATTTGTTATTAATACATTGACAACACTGTATTTAGATATTTACTATTTGTATTAGCTTTGTCATCTATGCTGCTGGGAATTATTATTAAGTGTGTTTAACGATGATGATACTATTGAGATTCTAAGTAACTGAAGATAAAACCCTTTTCCTATTCCACATTGATCATAAACCCTCAAAATCAGTTGAGAAATATAAACATCATGATGCTTTTTATCCAGAAAAACCACAGCTCTCCCGTTCACTTGTAGGCTAGTTATTTGAAGGCCGGTCTTGCCAGGTCCAATATGGCGGCGACGCTGACGTCCAATCCAGCAGCCAATGTGGCGTCGGGGTGTTGAAAATGACCAATGAAAGGAGCATAGACATCATCTATTGTTCCCGCCTCCAAAATCTCAAATTCTCTTTGACAAGCAAGTGAGTGTTGAAACAAAGCACGCGCTCATCACAGCTGCCTGCTCGTGCGACAGCAGGGGTGCACGTGGATCAAAAATGATCCCTCGCGTGGACGGTTTTCCTTTCGCAGATCTGCCCTGTGCACTTGCGTCACGCATACGAGCATGGTTTTTATGTGCGCAACTTTCGAGACTAATTTGACACCATAATGCTTTGGACAGGCACATAGACAGACAGGGGTGTGTGTGTGTGTGTGTGTGTGTGTGTGTGTGTGTGTGTGTGTGCCATGTGATAGAGAAGTGATAATCCATTTGTGTTCCTATTAGAAAGTCAGTGATAGTGATGAATACATACATGGAAATTAGCCCAAGATGAGGGCTAATTGTCTGATTAGATGTGCTTCAGGTTGATAGATGCACAATAAGCCTGTGCACATAAAGCTGTCATTAAGGAACATTGGACCATTAAATTGAACATTACACTATAGCCAGAGGGGGAAATGTGGATGTTCATTAATGCATCTCTAAATATAGGAGTGTGTCTGTGTTTGTATGTGCATGGGGTACCTTTTCTGCGAGTACGTTGTTTTCTTGCTGCCAGTCTCTCTCTGACTCTGCACCTGTCCAGGAGAGGGGGAAGATTAAATTAGCATTACACCAATTACATATTTGAACTGTTTCAAGAGTTCAGCGTTTCCTGGAAATGATTTGAAATGCTAATTGCCGGTGGTAAAGACGCACACGCTGTAGCACCTCTAACATGGCAAAAGTGTTTATTACTCCCACACAAAACACAGCACAAATCAGAGAGGGAAACATACATTTGAGCTTTCTGATGTCTTCTCTATCCCTTATAGCTTGGCAGTGTGTTTATACAAAAGCATGGAGACGTTATTATAAAACAGCAATTTAAGTTGGCACTTATATCGACAAAGCAAACAACCTCCAATGGCTTTCTTATATCCAGAGAGGAACAATAGGGCACTGCAAGAAAACTTAGAGCACACACACACGCACAAACACAGACACACACAGACACACACACACATATTCCAGTAAACACACAAACAAAAGCACACACATAAAAGCAGAAGCGCTCACAGAGGCGTAAGTATGTAGACTTTCCCCTGCTGTGAAAGAACAGGAACATATCGAGGCTCTTCTATCAACATGGAAAAAGGAGAAAGTGCTCATTTGCTTTCCTCGTCTGGCGTGCTGCTGAGGGTTTTTTGTTGCAGCACACCTCCTGAGGCACACTCACTCAAACACATAAACACAAACACAAAACAGAGCCCTGTTTGCTCTTGAGGGTGTCTCGCTCACCCTCTGACAGATAAAATGGCATGCCTTGCTGGCCGGTTGTTTTCTGCTCAGAGCTCCACTGTTAGTTCCTCAAACATAGTGAGATACAAGGATGCTCATCTCTGTTTGTCCTTCTCATAGGAGAAGTCAACATACAAATCCTGACTGTCTACATATCTAAATATTATTTTTGGAAAACGCATATCACAATGCATTTATTATGTATTTGTTGCTTGACATGCAGTATGAGGCCTATTACGATTTGACACAAACTTTCATTTAAACCCATGATGCAGCAGTTAGACAACACGTCTTCCAAACTGACTAAATACATTGTCTTGTATACAGTGCCTCTGCTTTTCATTATTGTATATGCATAATAATTTGGTTTAGACTTCTTGATTAAAGTTAGACATAAGATCATAGGTTCACGGGATAAAAAACTACCTTTTTTTGACCACAAGAAGACATTGGACATTCTATCATCTTACATAGTTGATAAGGCAATATAAATATTTACACATCCAGCAGACCTGGAGCAAAATTAGCATTCATTTGAAGTTGTGTGTCTGTCCATCCAGCGAATGTAAATCCAATATTTACTCTCCTTTCAGCTCTTTTTTTGGTCTCCACCTCCTGCAGAGAGAAATGTCTAACTCTGTAGCTGCTAAATGTTCTATTATGTTCACCAGCTAGTCGCTAATTGTGTTAGTGTGCAGTTTGGCGATAGGGAGATGGCAAACAGTGGGTTTAGCAGACCTTTTTTTGCTGAAAACAGCTGCCTGCTGCGGCTGGAAACAGCACTGTTGAGACTGAACTAAAACAATAAAGTTGTGAGCTTGACACCAACACTAAAATGCGCTGTAGTGCTGAGAGGAACTGCATAGTCAGGTAATAATTCCCTGTCAGTTCTTCACTAAAAGCGACAACTGTCACATGACACCTTTCACGGAGTTATCTGAATAATTGTTGTTACAAAAACATCAATTACATGAGCTTTAAAGTTAGAAAGCAATCTCAACAATTGGAGGGAAATGGAAAAATAACAGCTGCTTTTAAGTTGACGTCACAGGCTTCTAACCCGACCTCCCTAAGAGGTTCTGCGATGGCAATGGTAAATAGACTGCACATATATAGTGCTTTTCTAGCCTTACAGCCCATTCAAAGTGCTTTACAATGCCATGCCATATTCACACATTCACTCACATACATACATCACACCCGTGCACTGATTGAACAGCCATCAGTGGCAACTTGGGGTTCACTAACTTCCCCACGGACCCTTAAACACGTAGAGCGACCAACCCTCTGATTAGTGGACGACCCGCTCTACCTCCTGAACCCTTTGTCATCCACCTTTGTCTGTGACAGACAAGACTCTAAATACAGGTAGAAGGTCTAGTAGAGGAAACATGAACATAGGCTGTACTAAGCATTGAACTTTTTTCTTGTATTTGTCATTTTTCTTGTCCTGTGTGAAATCATATTGCAATGAAATCAGAGAATTGTTTCTGTATTATCTGCTTTAAATGTTAAATTGCTTTAAGTCCTTACACAAGATTAGTGGCATCAACTTTCCCATTACACAATTAACAGTATTTTGGAGATTTCAAGAAATTTTCAAAAGTCCTGTAGTATTTCTTCTGTGAGTAAACACTTTTGCAAGCTGTAACAGTTTGTGCATAGACCTATGAAAACAGTTCGGACTACTATGCACACACACACACGAACACAGGCTTTTTGTATTAGTTCTGTGTTCTGTGCCATCCCAGTGAGAGAGGAGAAAGTTACAGATGATCCTGTTTGTTTCCTCAGACTGCTTTGTAGCAGCACAGAGGAATGCTTTAGAATGTAAATCACATCATGTTCCCGCTGTTTTTTCACCGGCCCAGCAGCCAACCAAAAGCGCTGTTAGCGCAAAAAACAAAAACCTGAGCATACATAAAAAATGTAAGACAACTGAAATGAATGTGTATAATAAATAATTTGCATTCCTCCATTTTGGTTTGAACCTAACCCAACGATAGCAGCAAACTGAAGAAAGAAAGAAGTTGGGGATAATGGATGGAGGAGTACTCTTCGGATAAAACAAGAATGGGAATGGAAATCATAGTTTTGGCTCCTGAAGTCTCTTACAGTTCACACAGCATGGTGTGGAGGAGTAGGCCAAAGGGATTTATGATCCTCCGCTTGCTGACTTGTGTCACTGCTCCCATCTGCTGCCGGTTGACGTCCAGCCTTATGAACATACAATTATAAATGTTACTATCACACTCAGTAGAGAGTGATATATGGTGAGATTAGTGCATGCAGTATTGTATTCAATTTTCTTAGCAATGGCTGAATGAATGTCCTCTTTATTGACTTTAACTTTGTTGTTTTGAATTTATATAGTTTTTCTATTCAAGCATTTTTATTTGACTCTTACAGAGCGACCTTGGAAACACAAAGCAACCTTTTGGGGTCAAAAGGTGAGGGCTTCCTCTAAGTGATCTCATTGATTTTAATGATGCCATCTAAAACCCATGAGGCACTTCATTCACTAATGAGCAATAAATATTTAGTGAAAATTTGACAAAAACAGATACAAGTTCCAGGGGCGACCCGGTGGCCGAGTGATCGGGGCGCGTACCACGTGAGCGCAAGATGCTCTTAGCAGGCAGTCACCGGTTCGACTCCCGACCGGCCCGACTCTTTCCTGCATCTCATTCCCCTCTCTCTACCCCCTTTCCTGTCAGTCTCCACTGTCCTGTCAAATAATAAAGGCACAAAAAGACCGCCCCCCCCCCAAAAAAAAAAAAAATTTAAAAACAGATACAAGTGTAAGTGCTCTACATTTTATCTACAAAAAGTTTCAACTCCATTATTTTTTTTAATAAATCACATCCATCCCTTCACCCTCAGTGAAACATTATGGTTATTATTAATATAATATTATCTTTCATCTCAGACATTTACCTGCTGCAAACTGTACTTAAGTACAGTGCACTGGTGGTTGTATACCTGACCTCGACCAGCTTCCAATATAATTTTACACGTGTTTTAAAGTCACTGCACATATACCTCATTCTGCAGAGTGAAGATCAGACAGCCAAGTGAAGTAACAATAACCAAAACACTAAAGGGAGTAAAGCTGACCATTCTTCAGGGAGCTGGCATCTTTACGGTCCTACAACTGCATGGAATGCAACTGAGTCTCTAAAATCTTACATTTCAACATTCCTACATTCAAAGTATTTTACTTTGAGTTGTTTCAAACTAAGGGTGCTGTTATATACCAGTACTGATGACAACCATGGTATCTAAAAAGAGAAATACTGATATAGTGCTATTAATACATATATGATAATACTGTGATCTTTAGTTTATCAGTTCGTCTGGTTGCCTTTCCCTGTTTATCAAGTGTAACTGTTTCTTGACCTCCTTACTCTCTTATCAGCTTAATTCATTTGCCAAGAGAGAGACAAAATGCACAATAAACAAAGTTAAAGATTAATTAGAAATTATTATACTTTTTATATATACTTTTTAGTAAAATTTTCAAAATAATAATGATAATATTGTTATTGTTCATTCTTTTGGCAACAATAATTGTGTAGTAAAAATCTGATATTGTGAAAGCTTAACTTCAAACTTTCTGAAGAACAGAGCATTGAAAAACAAATTTAATTTTTTTACTGTGCACATAAATCTAAAAAACACAAAGCTTTATGTGCATTATTGTCTCTATTTCTAAACCTTAACATAATTCTATACCAGCTGCTGGAGCCACTACATAAATCATATTGGCTTATTGAATTGAGGAAGTATGAAATATCTCAGATGATAGATAGTTGGTATTTAGCCAGGATGGCATACAGCCACTTGTGAGTGTGTGTGTGTGTGTGTGTGTGTGTTTTATGTGGGTGTATGCGTGTGCGTGTGAGAGAGGGAGAGACAGAGAGAGCGAGGGAGAGGGAGAGAGAGAGAGAAAGAGAGAAATGCAAAAAGGCAAATTGACAGACAGAGAGACACAGATTGAAAGACATCTCCTCTCTCTCGCTCTCTGCCTCCGCCACACTGGACTTCAATGTACCCTACAGTGTGTTTGGATCTTGTGTGTGAATCAGGCTTGTCTCTCAGTGTGCAATTTTTTAATCAGTGGATGATCCCATTTCCTTTGTGTTGATGCAGCAGATGGATTCCCTCCCACTAACCATTCATCACCTGCCACACCAAAACCTGCCTTTGCCCCCTTTACACAATGAAAAATGGGTCTTAGACCATCGTTTTCCTCAAGAAAATAAGAGCCATTTACTGTGTCATCAAACAGGTTTCATCATGTGGCCCAACTGGAGCTTTCGAGCAGAAAAAAGTTTTTAGTGTATTTTGTGTTTCACAGCACAAAATGAAAGGGAAAAGATGCCAAAGGGCAAAGGGAAACTTTGCTCCTTTCATCATCAGACAGCGAAGAAACACAATAAAGAGGAGAGACACACCATTGTTAACTTTGTAGAATATGTATCAGTATTAAATAATTATCATATTTAGCCTTAATTAATTGTAAATATTCATTTATCAACATTCGCAATTAGAGTCATACAAATATAAACACCTTCAGCCTGACTTTGCCCTTAAGAACCATTGGAAAAGGCAGACACAATCAATGTCCCTGAATAACCTCAATTTATTGATAAAATTTTGAAGACATCGAAGTTGAACAGGGTCCAGTAGGTTGTTTTTTTTTTTTTTTATTATTATGGTCAAATATAAAGATGGCACTGACCTTCACATTTTAATGAAGACAAACTGAAGGGATAAAAGAAAAGTCATTTCTTGTTTTGTGATGTCCTTTTACTGAAATGACTTCAATACCAGTGAATGCCTCATGTTTAAAATTATTCCATGAATAATTATGTACATGATAAAGAGGGATTCCATTTAGGAAAACAATGTTCATAACTCATGCCAACAGCAATGAGGATAAAGGAACAAACGTAGTTTTTCGCTTTCTACCCAGGTAATTAGTCAATAGTTAAATTCACATAAATGTGTTTTGACTGCCAGGATTTAATTTAGAAATCACTCCTCTGTGTCAGTACAAATAATGAGGCTAACACCGTTAGTGACACTGTTAGTGCAATGAGCTCATTCATTGGAGTAAGGACGGCTGAAAATGAGACATTTGTTATCTTTGCAGAGCAGGAAATGAAATTCAGAGTTAACTACACTTACAAGAGGGCTACCTCTGTTGCTTAATGTCCGTTTGAATTAAAGCTTCAGTGACTTGAAGCAAAACTTTGGTTTGCAGTATTAAGTTCAGTGTATTCAGTAAAAAAAAAAAAAAAAAAAAAAAAAAAAAAGAGAGATTTTGGAAATGTTTCATTCGTGTACGACACATTCAGTTTTAACCTGTTCTGTTAGTTCAGGGTTTCCCACAGTTTATTACCACAACAGCACGCCACCTGATCCGAAATAAAAGACATCTCTGCTATTTCCAGGAGAAAATCATATGGTTGTTACATATTTACATTAAGTTCCAGGGACAAAGAGCAGAGGCACTACATCACGCAGAAAAGGTCACATATTTAATGTGAGGGGTGATTGTTTAGACCATCTTCTAATGACTAAATCGATCAGGATCAGTGTGATTCAGTTCGAGAGGTGACAGTGATCGATCACCACCCTGCACATGTGCGTAATTAGTTCATCGGAGCAGCATATTGCAATGACAAGAAAAACAAAATCCCGAGTTTTTGCAACCTATGAAAAATGGATATAAATAAATCAGTCAGTCACACCACAAAACCAATCCTGAAGTTGGAAAGGACAGGCATTATTAGACACTAATGCCTTTATGTATTTGCAACATTCTCGAAATAACAATAATGTGTCTGCAGGGACGGTACTGTTTGTTTATGTAAAATAACTGACTGTTAAATAAAGACAACAAACTGTGAGGTCGTGCATGTTTGTGTATTTAAATGCTAAAATGGAAAAGTAAGCAAATATTCAAATTTTGTGCAATCAACATGATTATATTGTTTGAGCCACAGCGTTTAATTTAGTCCCACACATATATTACTTGTACTGGCATATAATCAAATCAAGTGTGTATGCTAATGCTCTCTGGAATACAACTACATTAATTAATTTTTTCCAAAGTTTGTTTAAGTTGGTTAAAGTCAGTAAATGTCGCTCCAGGGATGAGGATGCGATATGTGTGCGCGCAAACATACACACGCACACACCATCATATGCACAGACACAGTAAACAAGCAGACGCTACATGGAATAAAACCCACAAAAAACACACACACACAACCAGAGACAGACATACAGCAGACTGCAGGCCTCAGGCACCATAAACCCACTGAATCACCTGGCCTTCATGTTAGGCTGTTAATCATGACAGTAATCGTTGCCGCGGAGACAGACAGAGGAGAGATGGCCAGAGACGGCAGCCTGAGAGAAAGTCAGCAATAGAATACGCTGAACGAGTAAATGAGCGGGAGTGTTGATAGTGCAGATCCACAGGCTATCTGATGAATCTGCATGTCAAATAAATAAAAACAAATTAGAAGACTATGAATCAACATCTTAGCATGGCAGGTTACAAAGTAAAAGCCTTGGAGTGGAGATCAATAAAAGAAAGCACACAGGTGTGGAGGTAAGGGCAGATTCATATTAATCCAGGAAGCAATAACCTCCATAAATTACTGGTTTAAAACTGAGACTTCATTCATTTATTGTATCACATGAAATAACATTATCGTTACATTTAGACAAGATAACAAATGAATGCCACTTATCCTGAATTGAGTAATACATTTCTCCTATATATAAATCCCTCTGTGAGGGTTTAACACATCATTATTTGAAACTGTAACAATACCTGAGGCAACTTCCTCACTGCTGATGGGTATATGGGTATATTAGTTACCTTCACTGAGGCTTGTCAGCGATGTTGGAAAAATGTCACACCAATCAGATTGTTGAGGAGTCTTGGTACAGTAAGTGTGAGACAATTAACATAGGCCACATACAACACCAAACCTTTAACTGAAGCTGTACATCATCTCTGTCCTGTTCAAGACACCAAGACATACTCACCTGCAAGAATTAACAAGACTAAAACCTACAGGCCAGCGGCTTGTTAGATTTACACAGTAATGAAGACCTAAGATATTCTTCAGTGTTCAAAGAACTCAACTTAATACTGACTTTTCTTTTTTCTCAATCTCTTTTGTATTTTTGTTTCTTCCCAGACTCTTACATTGCTGCTCTGTAAAGTGCTTTTATATCACATATAAGTGGCAGACAAGAGGTTAATATACCAGTCATTTAAGTTGTCAGATCCCTGCTGTGAAGCTAGATACATTAGATGAAAAGCTTCATTTACCTTTCACAGCCACATTATCATAAAAAATGTAGGACTTTACGTGAAATATGTGACATTTCATAGTCTTTGGTAGTCAGGTCTATTAGGTTTAGAAATAAGACTCTACATTTAAAGCTGCAAGCTATGTTTCTCCTGCTGCTTTGAATGAACAACTGCATCAATCAAAGGGATGTAGAGAAGTATTAAAAGCTGAAATAATGCGCTACATATCATGGCTTCAACCTTTGCAACAGCAAAAGAGAATAATAAGCAGTCTGTATGTGTGTATGTTTAAGTACAGATGTAATGCATGTAGAACTAGTCACAACTTAGCAGCCTAAACTTTACTGAATAGAGTATAAAAATAGTGTTACAATCTCCCTTTTCAAATCAGAAAAGAATCAACTCACCTTTTTTCTTGTCAGTGTGACCTTGCCGCAAGCTAATGTGTGTTGCATGCTGGGTAATTGTTACACTGTGAAGTGTCACTAACTGTTATTCAATATCAGATCTGTGTAGAGCGATTGGGAGACTTTAACATCATCTCTAACCCACAAATGAATACATGAAACAAACATAAACACCATTTTTACATCATGATCAAGATTTAAGACACTTTTTTACTTAAGTCATCTTGTGGCTCCTCACTGGAGAGTTTGCAAAATCACTGTTTATCTCAATACACCCAACACTTCACATTCACATAGCAGTAGTGGATGGAAACACGCATTAATTTACATTTTCTGGATGGAAACCTGATCACTAACACTGACCAACCACCACAGGAATAAGAGAGTGCAGAACAAATACCCAATTTCTTTGAAAAAAAAAAAGTGTCATATTAAAATGTAGTTGAGATTAGGATGAGAAAATGATATGCATGCTACCTTGCATATCACTGCATATCATATTATCAGTTAGATTGCAGAAATTTTACTTTGGTAGATTAGTGTAAAAAGGAATGCACAAAGGGTCAGGCTATTGTATCCGCTCGGACTGAAGTGATGCCACTATTTGCAGAGAAGAAAAATGAGTGTCTTTGCTATCTTTTAGCTGCAGAGCAACAAACACTGTCTCCTCCACTCACCCACATATACTGCATTTTACACACCAAATATTACACACAAAATCCCCACTTCCCTTCACCACTCGGTTAGTCTCTCGCTCGCTTTCTACATCTATCTCTTGTGCACACACACACACACACACAGACAGACCGACACACACACACACACACACACACACACACACTCATCAGCCTTTAAAGACAGCACAGTCCTTGTCAGAGCAGTGCAGAAAGGTTAGGTCTCCAGGTCTGGCTGCGTATATCCTGGAGGATGACTGGGATTGTGAAGGGAGCGTGAGAAAGAGGTGGAGAGCACTACTCAGTCAATTTGTATTGAATCTCACTCCAGCGAGGAACATAATAAGCAAAACAGACTGAAGGGATAAAACAGGCCTGTGCATTTCTTTATGTTTGAAGGAAAACTGCAAACTGGACGTACACTAAATTGTTAAATTGCTTGAGAGTACCCTAGATGCCAGTTGGAGCCTTTGATCAAAAGAATATTTTATAAAGCAATGAGATTCTTTTATTACCTAATAATAATTTGATTAATTTCAAACCATTACTTTTTGCTCAGGTAGATGTGAACTCAAAAAGAAAAATGGAAGAAACAGTAACATGTGCAGATACCTTTTATGTCCTTGATGGCACATAGATAGTACATAGACATAAAGACCTATTGTGTAAACGTTGCACCATTTAGTGCCATTTTGTCCAATTTCACTCACCACAGAGCAATTATAAGAGCAGACAGCATATCAAAAGAAATAAAAAACCAAAAGAAGCTAAGGATGGCATTTAAACCTTTTTCAAGTTTGCTACAAGTTATGTAAATGCAGACTTAACCATGGACGCACCCTGCATGTTGAGCAGGTACAAATGTATAAAACCCAGAAGAATACTGGAATGAAATTAGCAAATTTGGTCCTAAAAAGGTTATTCACATTCCAAATGCAGCTCGATTAGAAAATGCAAGCGTAACTATGGGATAATTTTGCAAAAATGTTTAAGTTGTAGTTCTTTGTTTAATGATCACATTTAAAGAACAGAAAAGATTTTCCAGCCCAAATTAGATTTTTGGACTGCAAAGATAAAGACAAATAAACACATAAACAGATTACCATTTCAAGTTACATCACATTCATAGGCAGACTGAAATTCAGTTTGTGGTCTGCCAGGTGTGACTCAATCCTGAAACATGGCTGCATTTACAGTAGCGGTCTCACTCGGTGACGTCACCAGAGCAAGTGGAAGCAACTACACTTTTCCATCTTGTTTGCATCTCTTTTAATTTTTCAATGCCTGTCTCATTACCAGAGCCACCAACTGAGACAGAGTAATCACACAAATCCAACACACACACACACAAATCCAAGCTCAACATTTGTGAATAACTGTGGGACACAGTTGTAAAATCACAAATAGCATCAAAGGAGGGTAAAATTCATGCACAGAACTCATGCCCTTTTGGATTTTTTAGTTATGCTAGTTGCAAAACTTCCAAAATATGGTATATATATATATATATATATATATATATATATATATATATATATATATATAATTTAATATATAAAATAATTTAATATATATTATCAACAAATCTGAGCAGATCCCTTTGCCAATCGTAAAAACGTACACATCAAAAACTGTAGCTACTGGTTTAAGATGGCTTTAAGATTGAATTTTTAAGAAAAGTCAACAAAACAGAACAGGTCTGTTTTGGGTGAGTTATGTCATGTGAATAAAGCTGGATTTTCTCCTCTCACGGTAGCAGTCCAATTAAACGTGACAACACATAACCAGCAGTTTGGCTCTTGGTTGGGACTGGCTCACTGAGGCATGATACAGCAGGCTTGAATACAAAAACAAAATATTTCCATTTCAGTTTTTCAAAACACTGCTTCATCGAATAGTCTGAAAAACACCTAATATTAACCGCATACATTTTTTTGCAAAAATTGAGGGTTTTTTTTACATGTTTCCTTTGCTCATTTTACAAGTTCACAATTTCAAATTGCATATCATGCAGGTTACTGGAAACACACCTATTGTCAAGACATATTATAGCATATAACTATCGATACTCCATTAGGGGTCTTGCACTTGTTTTGGAAAGAAGTGAAACTGTGAGATGAAAAGATGTTCCTGATTTCTAAAGCATTTAAAAAATTCTCACTGATTCTGTTTGTATTTCAGCCTCAGAATCTAAAATGAAAAGCTTCAAAGTAAAATCCTCATATAAAGGCCTTCATGTCAGATTATGAAATCATTCCCAGATATATTTTTGGTTTTAAGTTCAGTGCCATTCAAGTTTTGACACAAAAGACTATTATGTCTCAGTTAGTGCTGGCTTTTAAAATATTTAACAATAACTGTGATATTTCTTGAATAATTCTCGATAAATGAACATTTCAAGATGAAAACATCTTGCAGGTGGCATTTTGGTACACTGGTTTAACAAAAAAAAAATAGATCAGGGTTGGTTCAAATGTTCACATGGCTGCACCAGAAACAGTGAAACAACGGACGAGGAGGATGGGACACCAGTAGCTCTACTATTCACAAAATATCCGTGAATAAATAAAATGGTTCAGTCTGTGCTGTTGATGTAATCATCTTCAACTGTTCTTAACTAAGTTTCAAGGTCTTAACGCAGTAACATATTGTCAAGTTGTGACTCATATTTTTGGTGGTTTTGAGCTTTTATTTATTGGGCAATTAGTCCTGTAAAACTGCTTCACACTGATACAAAGTCGATCCCTAAATTGATTATAAGGCGCCACAGAAAGAAAGATCCATGTTCGACTCTGTCAGTGCTGCATATAAACTATATTAGTTTGAGTAGCAGACTTTCCAATAATCTTGGAACATGGCTCTGCTTGCCGATGAGCAAAGCTGTGTTTGGAAAGTGGGCTTTGATAAAAGTTTTTCTATTACCTCAGTTATTCAAGCAAAACCAGTGAATCAACTTTGCATGTTTCATTGAATCCCAGGAACCTTTTCATACCTTTAACAGTCATCTGCTTGAATACAGATTCTTATTTTTCAGCCAATAAGGCTTTCTGTAGGAAATGTTTGAAACACTGGTGTGAGGCAAAGGTGCTGTATGTTGTGAAAGTAGGGAGTGCAGTGCTGGTGTGGTGAATCATAACACAACATAAAGAGTATTTAAATAAAAATACCACATGTATACATTTATTTGTTTTACTTTGGCAAACTATGCTGTCACATAGTAAGCAGCAATGCACTTAGTAAGAAAGTTGTTTAATGTCTAGATTTAGTGATGTCGTTTTAAATGCTGCAGTTGCCTCGTGTTCATGACAACAATCTCTCTGCATTTTGAGTTGAGCCACTAGTTAAAGAAAAGCACACTCTGTCACACAGCCTATGCAGTGTGACTCATGAGCTTGCAACTATCTCGAGATGTTTTTCTTCTCTGGATGTGATGTCTAACAGCCTGGCCCAGTTAGCCAGACATGTCTGTGCATGAAACTGACCTAACGATTTAGCGGTGAACTCAGACTCAAAAAATCCAAATGTTATCTTCTGAAAAACAGATGAGAAATGTGGACTTGCTTCTCTTCTGCCTTGTGTTTCTTTATCCCTTCCTTCCTCGCTCACTCTCCCGAGATGCCTATTTCTGTGCTGTCATCTTGCTTCAACGCCATTCGAAACACAGAGAACAGAGATCAAGAGTGCTTCTGCATTGATACTTTTGCTTTGTTATGACACTACATTCTGCCTCAGTGCTCTTCTAAATGAATAAGCCACCACACGTACACCCCCGTGCGCACACACATAAGCACACGCGCGCACACACACCAACACACGCAGTATGACAGATAGCTATGAGCACATAACTTGATAAGAGATAATTTGTTATTCTGAGACTATTGATTTGTGAGTTATGCAATGAAACAAGTCTCTTTCAGAAGCATCCCTACAGCAATCAATTTTAACATGCTCCGCCATTCACTGCATTCTAATGATATGATCAATACATCTTCTGTGCTGACTACACAGATATGTGGTGCCATTACCCAGAGAGGAATACACATAATCCAGGGGAAAAAAAAACATGACAAATACTACAAGAACACCACTGTTTGTAGTGTTTTATATGTGAGGATCCTGAGACGGAGGCCGTGGAAGCACACGGCTCCCCTGAACACCATCCATCATCCCAACATCTAGGAAAAAGACGAATACATTATCCTATTTTTAGGGAGGTATTTCTACATTGTGAGGTTACACTATATGCCCCCATTATCTTGCAACAAAAAAATAATGGTACAGTGGATATGTAAGGTAGCAAATTGTCCTATCAGCAGGGAACCTCATTTACAGATGGGGTCACAAGTAATGGAAAGTCATTTTCACTAGGGGCTGTTTTCCATGTAGGATGGCTACAGTGCTGCCAGCTCAACTAGGACAAATGGCTGCCTCTTCCCCAAATCACTACGGTAGCCTGGACTAAGTAGCTAAGTAGCCCCAGCTGAGTTTGGTTTGGATGCCAAAATGCTTCACTGACCATAGCAACAGTGGTCTGGACAATCTGCAGTATGAATTACACAGTACATTTACAAGTGGTGAACATCAGGTTTCATGAGGTTCTGCTTTTTTATTAATCTAATCTATTAATTTGTGTGACTTTTTCAGTCAGAAAGTTTACAAATACAGGGTTTCATTGATTCAACATTGTAGTGGATATTATTCAGGGTTATAGTCCAATAAAAGAAGACACCCTCAGTAATAAAAAATAAACCCACAGATTCTTAGTGCAGGTAATGATGGCAAATGTGGTGGGCATAGCGCTGGGAGATGGAAGACAGACTTTCAGACCGGAAGCGGCCCTGTGCACAGGCGGCTGAATTGATGGGGTGTGTTGTTTCAGGTATCAGTGAGACATGAAATGCAATCCAGGAAGTCCTGTTTCAGTAACAGATCCATGTGTTTCAACACTACACAGATGTTCATAATACTCTGAGACAGGGTTTTACAACAGTAGAAATATGGTGTCCTTGTTGCAGCTCAATCCACCAGTAATGTGTGTTTGCATGTATTTGATTGTATTGTATTTTCAGGCTGCGTTTTTCATGTAGGGCTGAAGTCACACATAGCCGATACAACAACCGCCAGCTAGCTAATGAGTGACTGGCTTGAACATGGGAGAGAGAGAGAATATGTGGAAAGCTGAAAGCTGTCTTAAGTGGACGATGTAGAACAAAAAGAAGTTGCTTCTTGCACTGAGTAAAAACTGGGAAACTAGAACATTTGTGAATGAAGTATAAACAAGAAGTGTACTGTAGCTCTACAGTTAAGTCAGGAAACAAGTGAGAATAATGTCCTCTTGCTGATAAAACACTTTTCTTCACTTGTCCTGAAGCTTTAGTTGATCCGACAGCAACATACACCAGCACACCTCACTACCTTGCCAGCGATTTTAACAAGGGTAAATGCCAGTGCGAGCGACTAGCACTGTTATAACCTGCAGTTTATGTGAGTCTGGGTTTGGGTGTAATAAGATAATCCAGAGTGATGCCCTGACCTGCTAGTGTGGGCACTTTAGAAACAATGCAAACAGATTACACAGCAGTATTTGCATCATTAGTGTGATTCATTTAATTTCATCCCTCATGCCTGCAGTGAATGCCTGTAGTGATGCCATAGAGAAACAAAGAAAGCAAAAATATATCTATGTCGAGACCCGGGAGACCTGCAGGAGTCCCCCAGCTTCACAGACCTATAACTAGGCCTTTTAAGCAAACTTTGAAGTATGTTTATGTATTTCTGTGGGTATCACACTAAAAGCATCCATGCCACCTAGATTTTACTTTAAGCGAAGCCATAACTTGGTTGTGTGAACTGTAAAACTCAAGCTCTGTCATTATTGAACAACAAAAGTTTGATTGTGAGACAATTATCAGTAGTTTCAGTAATAGAGTAAGTTGGAAGACTCTGTAATGAGTTTTCCTTGTACCTCACAAATGATGATGACAGTGGTGACTGGTGATGCGCCGTCCGGGCACATTAATTAGAAACAATAATTAAATGGTTTACCTAAATCCCTTCGACCACAGCCAGGCTGTGGATGTCACAGACGAAACATCTCAAAAAAGTTAATTTTGTGTTTTAGATTTTTTTCTTCTAAATGCCTAACTTCACGTTGTGCATGACAAACATCAGATTTCATTTGATTGCAATTTACTGTTTCATTCCATGTATAAAGGAATATTACATTTACTGTTTTGAGCAGGTGTTTATAATGCGGTCTCAGTCAAACCTTCAGACAGCATCGTATTAGCTATTTGTTTAAACAAACACAGATTTGAGTAATGCACTTGTCACAAATATCAAAAATGGCAACCCTGTCTTTCAGTGGCTCTGATTCATAGAGGAGGAACAGTGACAGTAAATAAAGCAAATTAAAGCTTCCTTTGAATTAAAATTGTGAATGGTTTTAACTAGATAATGAGCCCCTCTTAACAGTTAAGCAGTAAAGCAAGTAATTGCTTTTTTCATGGACTCAGATTTTGAATTTCTATCATGTGGTGAGACTAACAAAATCCAATCACACGGATAGCAATTAAACTCTTCAGTGAACTTCTGACATGGTTCACTTCCAAGGTAATCACATAACTTACTGTGATCCATACTTAATTTCCTCTCAGGACGTCAATGATGTTTTCTGTGTGTAGTGTAGCTAAAGTTTTGTTGAGGCCCTGTACTGCTAAAATGTACAATTCCTGCAACTCTGTATTACAACCAAGACCTTTTGCAGTGCAGGATGAATGCAGTGGCTCTGTGTGCATTAAAAGGCAACTTCACTCCACAAACCTTGAAGCCTAAAGGAAAGTAATATATTCTCTGTGAGAAGTGAATATTACAGGTCAAAGTCAACAAGAAATCATGTGCAGTTAAAATATGTGAAAAAGTAAAATGTGAGATGAGTTCACTCTGTTGCTCATCTTTATGCTATGTTGTTTATTTCACAACAGAAATCTTATTATGTAGCACAATACAGAGAGACTGCCAGACTGCACATTGCAAGAACTCTCACTTTCCCTTATTGGACTGCCTTTCCATTTCTCTCTCCAGTGCCTGATTTCTCCAAAATTAGCAAAATATTATCCTAATGTTGAAATGCTCAAACTTCACAGCAGTTGAATTACAGTGTTATTATACCACTTCAGTACCCCCCTACAAGTTCAATTGACCTCCAATTCCATAGAACTGACGTTCTATGTTGTAAGTTGTACACTTACACAAGCAAAAATAGCATTATAAATGCTGCAGATACTATAGCCTTGTTAAAATATGTCAATTATTCCACAAAAGCAATGGTGTGTGTAATATAATGATTTAAAGTTTATCAAAAGCATCAAAAATTTACACAATGTTATTGCTGTGGTGTTGAGAAGCGTGATGTGCAGTTGTAAAGCCCAACCACAGACCTTGAGAAGGACATTGTTATTTGAATGTTTTAGGGCACAGGAAAATAATGGGTTTGTGTTCAGTCCGTGACAGCAGGGTGGAGACAACTACAGGAAGGATCCAAGCAATCCTTTTGATTCCCTGCTGTTTCCATTTCTCAGTCTGTCAGAGTCACCGTGCAACCGACCTGTCCAACAGCAAGAGTGGATTGCATTACTGGACCGGTCACAGCGAATGGCTGCTGCTAACAAGTTGTTACTCCTCTCTGACCCCTGTTTGTGTGCGTGTGTGTGTGTGTTGTTGTTGTTGTGTGTATGTGTTTGTGCGCATGTTCTTGTGTGCATGACCCTGAGTGACTTGTTCCCAATAAGGAAAATGAAATCCATTGTGGGATTTTTTCCCCCCGAGCGAACCATTTTCTTTTATTACTTCACCTGCACTTCCTTGAGCCACTGGGTGTGCTCCCACGCTACAACCAACTCCCAGACAAGCATCGGCAGCATCTATCTTGTGGACAGAAGTGCTGAGTGGCTATTACTTCTCAGCAGACCACATAAAAACCACAGCAATTAAATGCTAGTGGGCCATTCGACTTTGTCTTCTTAGAGGGAAAAAAAAAGGGGAGATGAAAGTAAGTGTGAACGAAGGGAAAAGAGAGACCTCAACTGATGCTGCTCACCAGTGAGAAAGATCTTTATGTCATTAGTTTGAAATGGAGATGGAGGAATTAAAGAGTGTGAAAGTAGCTGTGAAATTAGTGCTGATGAAATACAGTACCTGTTCTCAAGGGGACGTGAGGGAGCTCTTGAACTAAGGTACAATGGAGAGTCAAAGTAGACGGCAGCATGGGAGTTACAGTGAGGACCTCCACTTTTAACTAGATTTATGGGTAAAGTTAATCCGACCAGAGCTGCATTGTTGTTCTGCCCTCCAGAAAGAGGCTTAAATCATATTTTGTGCTCTTCAAACTGCTCAACTGAGAAATGCTTTTTGAGTCTCTTTAAATCTATTTTGCAAAACTGAATAAAATGGTCGAGACGGTCTGGCCATCTCTGTGTGACGTGTGTTGGATTTACTTTTGGACACATATTTATAACCTCCAGAGGCAGCAGTGGACACAAAGATAAAATAATGTACCGGCTGTCATAATTTTCAATTATTTCAATTATTCAAAGGTTTCCTGATGTAACATGATGTAACACACATGCATCTTCACTCTGTCCTCATGTTTGACTGAACATATCCTACAATTTCTTTTTTTTTATTTATTTCGTTTATCGCAAATGAACTCAGCAAATCTGAACTAAACTTTAACCAAGCGAAGCTCTGTTTTTCTCTGTGTGATGTAGTGACAGCGTTATTGCCAACGCTACAGTCAATCCTGCTACCGTTGTTGCTGCCACAATCTAAGACCGTCCTCATCCATCACAGGCTGTCTACGTACGTTCCGGACAACTAAAAATAAACGTCTCCAACCTCTCGGTAATCAGGATGTGGATGTAGGTGCACGATGCAGAAAAACCATGACGAGCAGTGTAACACCGAAACATACAAATGGCTGCCTGTCTCATTACCCAAGCAAATCGCATTAGATATCCTTCGAAAGCCTAGTATAGCCGCTGCGCTGTGTGGTCCTCTCTCTTACTATTAATCTTTCTATCCATCTCTCTCTCTCCGTCTCTTGATATGGCCATCGTTTTCTTAGTTAGCTTTTTTCTTACAAACTTTCCTTCTCCTTGTCCCTCCTTCACTTTTTGTCATTTGGCCTTTCTGTGCTTCTGTATCTCACTCATCGTCATTGTCCCTTTCTCTCTCTGCTGACCAGACAGATACATTCAAATGGAGGCTGAGGACAGAGCGTTACATTATTCAAACAGCTCAGAGGACCAAGGGTTAGGAACAATGATGATGGCAAATTCCCCATGAAAGCAGGCCATTTGCTGAGACAACAAATCCTAAAACCACAGTAAAGCAGGTAAGAGGCTACAACACTCAGGAGGAGGATTTAACACATTCACACATGTGGCAGCAACTGGGACAGAATCATCTGTTTTTATTTTTAAATTATGTTTTTTTTACCAGAAGATTTTATGGGACAACCAGCGTAGAACTATTTTATCCCAAGGGAACGGACACATTTTAAGCCCGGCTGCAACAGGCTGGGTTTATCAAATGATCAAGATTGATACCTTTGAGTTTTTAAAACCCACCTCACAGTTAGTGTTTGCTAGCATGTGCTGTGGGGTCAAAACCAAATGGCAGGTTAGCAGACAAGTGCTAAGCCTGGTGTGAACCTCAGTGGAAATACTGTACCTGTCACATCACAAACGTAATGTGGAAAACCAAGTGACTCGAACCAATATGCTGAACACTGTCCAGCTGCTTTAGAACATACTGTAATGGAGCCCTCAGGGTCAAAACACATCAAACACAGTTTGTGATTCACATAATCAGGATCCTGATATTTATTTATTTATTTATTTTTTAAATGGCAATGTTATACACAGGAGATCGAATGTAAAGACTGAACAGCTGCTTGCCGCTTCAAATTAATCCACTTGTTCCAAACTACCCACAACATGTTTACGCAACCTTTTAAAGGTTCAAGGAAGTTATGGATCAGTTTGTGCTGAATTTGAAAATATGAAAGCAACTCTAAGTGAACAAAAATAAAAACCAGAAACAAATATTATAAATATATAAATAACAGAAAAGACTTAAGGATTATATATTCAGGTTTACTTTTTTTCTAGTGTCTCTCTATATTAAACAAGCCTAAAGTTATGTAATGCTGGTGCTACCTTTGCACTCTTTTGAACTTGACATACTGTCATCTCAACATGCAATGTGAGCAGAATTCATTAACAGATAATTAAGGTCTGTATAGATCCGTGGAATCACCTTACATTTTGTTTCCAAAAACATTGAAGGCGGATAGCTGATTAATTGTGGCACTGTTTCTGACCTTCTGACATAGTGATCTGTTTAGACCACAGGGAGGAAAGTCTTGTGATTTTATCCAATGAGAACAAACAGTTTGCCAATAGCCTTTGGCTATCTCAATGTGCAAGTAAGCACAGTGTTTCCCCCGGCCGGATCAATGTGTCTCGATTTGGCTGCCTGGGCCAAAAGGACTGCAGCGACTTTCCTGTTCGTCAGCTTCCCAGACCCAATCTCATTTAATACATGCACACATAAATATGCACAAACACACTTGCATGCACATACGCACACATGCTTAAACTCAAAAAGACAGAGTGATGTCACAGACATCGCTGACACACAGACGTCATCCGCCCCCCTGGCATTTAGCACAAACGTCAAATAGAGTAGAGCCCTGCTAGAAATCAATAGGTATTTGCAACAATCAATGGCTGGGTTCCTATGAGAAGTAATTAGAAAGGCAAACATGCAGCGCTGCCTCCTTCCTTCTCTGTGTCTACCACTGAGTCCCAAGCTAAGTGCTTTTCCACCACAGGGTCAGAACTGCGGGGTTATATCTAAGTCAGGATCAAAGATATAGATGAGTTTACTTGTAATGCATTATAACTTAAATAATAGGAAATGAATAGAAAAATGGGTATGTTTTAAAGAAAGGCTACATTGTGGTTCCCTTGTGAAGAAATGAAAGAATATTTTTTTTTACGGTTTGGTTTAACTTAAAATCTTCATCCATCAGTACAACTGCACAACTGTTATCTTAAGAGACATGATCACGTAGGTAATTACTCAGTTTGGCACCTGCAATATCATTTAATCCACTGTTGTTAAAAGGCCAATGACAAGATAAAAAATGAAGGCATTCCTGTTTTACATGTCAAAAGATTTTGAATTATCTTTAGAAGATGATCAGCAAACCCAGCAACACAGTATCTGCTTTCATGCATTATGTTACTTTTAAAACTTTACTGACAGACTCAGGAAAAACCAGCATAGAAAAGGGATGGATGGATGGATGGATGGATGGATGGATGGATGGATGGATGGATGGATGGATGGATGGATGCTGTTTTTTAACCCTTTGAATGATTTGGTCTCCTCACCTGCACAATTAGTCTGAATGCATGTAGACTTGTGAATAATACCAATAACAAGAATGCTGAGAGGAAAGGTTTCTTCTATTGAAAATGTCTGGAATAACATAACTACCTTCAACCTATATCACCATACCAGCCCATCCTACGGCGCACTGCTGTACAATACATGATGCAGAGAAATTCAGAGATAGACACACTTGAATCAAATGAACCCAAAACTATGCTCCGAGGCAAATCAAGCAGAGCAGAATCATCACTTTATACTTGGTTTGCTAATTCTTGACAACTCTGAGAGGGCTTGTCTGCCTCGGGCCATCTCTGCAGCTAAAAAGACGGCTGTACATTTTCTTTCTGTCTAAGAGGCAAAATACACGTGTGTAGGCTCCTTGGATTAAACCATGACAACTGTATTTTATCAAAGCTGAGAGTTAAGAAACAAGTCAAGACACTGAACACACTGTACAAAAAAACATAAGAAGCATCTAATTGTTGAACTGAATTGCCCTGCTGACTCTCTGAATGGGAGGTTGGCACTCAAATTAAATACAGGTTTTTAAACTGCTGCAGAAGTTGGAAGCTAATACATCACCCCCCTGCTGAAGTGAGCTACACAGTAAACCCTTTGCAAGAAGAGTAATGGTGTCTCTAGATCACTGAGATATGCAGCACAGTGATTGCTCCTAAAGTATGTGCCCCAATGCTATATGTGGCTAAAGAGGGTATCCGGGGACACATACAGATAACAAATGGGCCTCAGCTTATCTAAAGAAAAATTTCTAGCACTTCACACAGAAAACCCAAGCTGTGATAATATAAAAGGGATTCAGGAAACATTAAAGACCAACAGGAAGAAGGTATGCAGCTGCCTCAATCAAAGACTCATTAATATGTGCATTGAAAATCAAAAAACAGAATCATTGTTTTTTGATCTTCTGTAGTCACATCGGGTACCGTGCCGAGATGCTTTTTACTGTGTCACACTCTTCCATACACTCATATATACAGGGGAAAGCATTATGCACACACACACGCACATGCACAAAGGTAGTGTAGCAGGCATCTCAAGTTGCGACTCACCTTGAGAGCACCAACCACAGTTGATCCTTTTAGTGTTGGTCCTCTGGTTGCAGCTGTCAACAGAAAGAAGAGAGGTTGCAGACAGTTTAAATATCAAGTGCCAAAAACACAGAGACAAAACTGTGCATAATCTGAGGGTGCTACACTAAGTCCTATAATTGCTCCCCGCTGAATAACTCCCACCCACATCAAATAAAACTGCAGAATGAAACTTTGCACATGGTGACTACCTATCTATTCTAAACACAGCAGCAGCAACAGACTATTGATTCAATCCCGTAGTCTTGATTATATGTTTCTGTGGCTCAACTCTTGTGTATTAATGAGAGTTAGGTAATTGTCAAGCTGCAATAATGATGTCTGCTCAATTCAAATAATCTTACTGTTTCTTTAATCAATACACTAATAAGTGATAATAAAAATTATCCATTTTTATCCATGCAAACTAAACACCCTAAACACCCTAAACGTCATTTGCAGTACTATGACTCTCAAGTAATATTGTTCTGTTGCTGTGCAGCCACATACTGTACATAAACATGCATTGCATTAGAGATAATTAGCATTTATAATGGTTTTGAAGGACACTGGAAATGATGCTCATTTTACACTTGAGACATCACCCAGCACTTGATACAGACTCTTGATAGAGGCAGTGGATGTCGGCATGGTTAGTGTGTGTGTGTGTGTGTGTGTGTGTGTGTGTCTTTGTTTGTGTGTCTAGGATCTAGAATTACAGAACACGACCTTTCCTATTGCATAAGGCACTTGTCTTATGAGCTTCTCTCATCATCCTAATTAGGCTGCCATATTGCTCCAGCACTTGGACTTATAATCAGTGTCTGGACAAGTTCAAGTGTTTATTAAACATAGCTTTAAACTATCTGTGTCTGTATGTATTGTTGACATATACATAAGCCTACGCACACACACACACACACACATACACACACACACACACACACACACACAGATGTAGCTTCTATCCATCCCCCTGAATGGTTTAACTAACCTGAGGCCATGCTGCAAAGCTCCACACTAAACCTGACATATCCAGGTTATATTCAGCATAAAACATTAAGTGTGTTAATTTACTTGTTCATACATTTATTTTTGCCTCAGTCTGTTTACAAGGTCAGACTTGAGCTTGAATTAAACATTTGTTTATCTCTTATCAACTGTAAAAACATGGCTATAGAAGCAAACACACACACACAAAAAAAAGCTGCAACAGAAATTAATATTCACAAGGACAGAGAGGGAGACCGACATAGACACTGTGGTACATTATGAAAGTTTGATTTTATATTAAAGCAAGAACAAACAAACTATTCAACATCTAGGTCAGTGAGATTCGATATCTTTTAGCTTGTTTTTCTGCAAAAATTCGGGGGTTTCAAGAAATAAATACAGGTATGTAACAATTGCAAACAACTGGCGGCAAATTATAAAACAAAGAATATCAAGGCAGCACAGACGGAGCTCCATATTGAGAGCATCTGATTTCTCCATTACTAAAATCTCACCAGAAGATGGGTAGGCGAACATGTCCAAGGAAAAATAAATGAAAAATGTTGAAAAGAAGCCAAAGTTGAAGAGACAGGCTCTGATTGTTTAGAAAGAACATACAGTTTTTGAGAGTTCTTGCTGCAGTAAGGTGTCCCGTGGAGTGACAGCTCACATTTCGAGAGCTGACAGAGCCAACCAGTTTACACTGCTGAAAATGAGACTAGAAAATGAGACTAGAAAAACTCAATCAGTGAGATGAATCCACAGAGTCAATCCAAAGTAAAGAAGATCAATTGTGAAGACTTAGATTAAGTTTTTTTTTAAGGGCATAAGGACCCTTTACCTCACAAATGCGCAAGTTATTTGGTATCTGTGAGTATCTGTTCCTGCATTCATGTATATGTGTGTGTGTGTGTGTGTGTGTGTGTGTGTGTGTGTGTGTGTGTGTGTTTGAGTGTATATATATATATATATATATATATATATATATATATATATATATATACAGTAAATTCATTTTGTATGCATACAATTTTAAGGTCTTTTTTTTAGGATTTATCAGACTAAGTGCCATCTATTGTTCTGCTGCATTCAAGATGGCACTGTGCCCAGTAAATCTGTTGGTGCATATCCTGTCTCTTTGCTTTGTTTAGTTAGGAGAGATAAAAAAAACAGCCTCTAAATGACTCAGGGAGACAAAGACATAAATAAGGGAATTTACAGATGGTGATTATAAATTATAAATTCCATTACACGGAGACAGAGAGAGGGAATATCTGACAGTGCTGACATGAATCCAGTCACATCTGCTGTCGCAGCAGACAGTGCATTTGGTGAGTGAGTAAGGAAGTGTGTGTCGGTGTGTGTGAGGTTTGGGAGTTATTCTTATTTTCAGAGCTTTCAATTCATCATGTCATTCAATCCTGGGGACATCCACCAGCTAAGGGGAGAGAGTAACAGAACAAGAGAGGGAAATGAGAGGAGCAGAGAGTGGGAGGTGAGACAAAGACAAAAATCAAAAAGATGAAAAGGGAAATATGACGGTTGGTTGATTTTCACACCAAATCCAAATCCCTGGTAACAGAAAAACCACAGTGACACGTACTGCACCCAGAACCAGAACACAGGCCTCCTTTGCCTTCTCACCACCATTAAAGTCTGGCACTGGGAGTAGACAGCAGCTGCTGCATGCACCACACTTTACACATGTACTGTGCGTGTTTGACAGCTGCCAAAACTGCTGCAAAGCACGGCCCTGCTCACCCACGTATACACACAGAAATCCATTACTACAAACATTAGGTTGACACAAGTCTGAAGAAGAATGTAAACAGAATTAGGTTCTGACCCATCACGTCCTTAAAAATTTGGGTTAGTTTTTCAGAACTTGAGCACAATGGGTAATGTATATAGAGGGAAGGAATTTATGTAAGAAACTGAATCAAATATACAGTACTGTTAAATATGCATGGAAACTTTTAATTTGAACTTTTTGTTATAGATAAATTTAAAATCATCCAAATATCCAATTTGCATTTAATTATGTAAACGCTATTGAATTCATTTTATCATAATTAGTCATTATCCTCTCAGGGAATAGAATCGCTCACACTCTCAGCAGTTTCAATGAGAAATGTTACAAAACTTTACTTTCTCTGGTGGATGGATTCATTACTGTCGTTGCCCTGATCATTCACACACAAGTGCACTGGCACAGGGACATAATTACCAATTTTGAGGGAACTGACTGCAAAGGATACAACTTTTTTTATTCAAAAGGCGAGTAATGAGTATCACATAACTTTTCTGTCAAAAATGAGCCCGACACTTATTGTGTGAGAGGAAGAAGTTCACCGAGCACAGCAAGGTGTTACAGCTTATTGTCAGTTGGAGGTATTAGAGGATAAGCTGCTGATTATGCTGCAGATCAGCCACTTTGGGCTCTTTAAAGTCGATAAAAGGTTTAACAGAAGTTTTCTACACATGATTTGAACTATTTTAGCATTTAAATACTTGTCAATAACAATACATTTCCAGATTTTCCAAATTTTAAGCAAAAAAAACAATAATAAGCCTCATACAATGCCATACTTGAATATTTTAGTCACTTTTGTTTCTATCTTTCACCTTTCTTACTTGTTGCCTTGTGCCCTCTCCGTCCCCCTTTCTCCCACTTAGATGACATACTGCAGCCAAAATGTCACAGCAGCTAAAAGTATTGCACTATGCATATTTCCCTGGCCAGCTTCAGACCTTCTCTCGTACGACAAACTTCTCAGCTATTTGTCCTCATTACAGAACAGCCACCGACTGCCCACCTTAATTCCCCCACCCGTCCCTCAGGAGGGCTCTTTTCCACCCCTGCCTGGCATGACTCATTTTAACGACCGCCACTTTGCCCCCCCATCAGCCCGAGCCGCCAATGCCTTAAACTCGGCTAGGCGAGTAAATCTGCCAGCTTTAATTAAAATAGCTTCTTTTGTAGCACTCTTTCTCTCTCTCCGTCCTCTTGTCCCTGATGACATAACGGTGCTGGGAACTTCCCTCTGCAGAGCTGACTCAAAAGGACTGACCCATGGAAAAATGGAGGTGTGTTGCAGTATTTTATGATGAGTCAGCAAGAATTAAGCCACATTTCATCCTAACTCCTCATCTTTTTGCTTTGACCTGGTTTCTTTTATTATCGTGGAGGTCACAGGTAGAGGTTCCACTGATAAGGAATGACTATGCATTATAGAAATTTGAAATATGCAACACAAGTCAATGAGCGAAAAACTTCTATCATGGTTAACTGTGCATGGGGCCCTTTGTAAATTACAATAAGTTTCTCGGTGTGTGGAGTGACAAGTAAGGACCTTGTTGTCTTTCAAGGTCAGCCTTTCTTAGGGAAATAACGATTTGTGAAGCCGAATCAATGAGGCTCATTCAAGCCGTTTTCCTACAGTATTGTTCAGGGACTAACTTTGGTGCCATTGATCAGCTGATTTATAGCTTGCATCTGTTCTGGGCTCACAGTGAATAGAGTAGAGCTGCTCATTACAGGAGAAAGATGGAGAGAAGAGAAGAGAAGAGAAGAGAAGAGAAGAGAAGAGAAGAGAAGAGAAAAGAAGAGAGGAGAGGAGAGGAGAGGAGAGGAGAGGAGAGGAGAGGAGAGGAGAGGAGAGGAGAGGAGAGGAGGAGAGGAGAGGAGAAGAGAAGAGAAGAGAAGAGAAGAGCGCATACAATGTCTTTAACAGATTTTTTTAAATGCATTTCAGTGTATCCAATTCATCACATATGCTGACAAAGCTTAACACAGCATTTTTTACTGTATGCAGAAACATCACTACGAGAAGAAGAAAAATGTAATTTAAAGTGTTAAACCAAGGAACTGCACTGGGCTGTGAGGAATATAATGGCCATAGTTGAGGCCCTATGACCCAAAAAGACTTTTTTCCATATAGGATCATTACTAACATTGGCGGACAGCCTGCCGTGAGCACCGGGACATTACCCGGGGGGCTGAGGGTCGTTTTGTCCTGCGCCGTAAACAGTCAGCTTTACCAGCGATAATATAACAAGCAGGAAAGACTTGACGGACCTCTTGCATCACCTCATCTGTGTATGACGGCTAGGTCGCTGAACTGCTGCGGCTGGCAGTGTGAGTCCACATGGTTGCTGCTGCGGTGCTGCTTCGGCCCTGTCGTTCTATAGCGAGTTTGCCTTTGATAATAGTCACCAGTAATTATAAATATCAATTGCTGCTGAGCAGTCATAAAAGTAAAGACCAGAAAGCATGTCATGTGATTTTTCTTTACCCTTGAGGGAGGGAGGGAGGGAGAGAGAGAGCGAGAGAGAGAGAGAGAAAGAGCGCGCCCTGGAAAGCTACTGCCCTTCAATGTTTTATTAACCTATTGATATAATATAATGCATTTATAGCCTACACAAGATTTCTGCTTTATTGACACATGTAGACTTTTTCCTTAAATAACATGCATTTGCAAAAATGGTCAAACAAATATTAATATATATATATATAATTGAACATAATTTGTTTCAAATTTGTTGGTCAGACACACATTTTTGTGTTCACTAATCTGGAAAACTCCCAGATCACCATAGTGGCCAAATTTATAACTCGTCTGGTACCCATTACATCAACAAATAGGGTTAGCCAACAAAATTAGCAGTCTGATGGTTTGTGAGAGGGTGGCCTGGGATGCAGTTAAATTCTGAATGAATTATTGTTTCAGTCTGCTCCTGATTACCATAGCAACAGCTGTAAAATATAAATTAATTTTCTGGGCATCTAAAACAACCCAAAATTACTTTTTGTATCATCAGTCAGTCTAATTAAATGTATAAAGACTTGAAAAACTATATCAGCAAATTAAGCAGCAACTAACAATTATCTTCACTATAGATTAATCTGCTGCTTATTTTCTTGATTGATCAATTAATTATTCTACAATATGACAGACACTTTGAAAACTCCTGTCACAATTTCCTGAAGGCCAAGGAGACATCATGAAAATTGACTTAGCAATTAATTGATTATTAAAATAGCTGCCTGTCGATTGACAAATCGCTTAATTATTTCAGCTCTACAGTAAATTATTTTCATCCCATTTGCGTGAGCAGGGAGCCAGCATGAGGTCGGGCCACACTGTGGGTATAATGAGATGAGAGCTGGATACGGCGCTGCCACTCAGCCTTGCTGCTAATTTCACCTAGTGGACACTCGTAATATTACAACAAAAAATTAATAAATAAAACCAGAAAAGTCAGTTTTATTTACGTGACTTCATCACAACATAAAGCTGAGTGGGAAACCAGGGGTGGGGCCAGCAGGGGAAACAGTAATGTGCATGTGCAGTGGGATGCCCAATGTGGAAGTAAAGGCGGGAGCCATCTATGAGTCCAGTTTTCAGATTCTGTTATATATCCAGGGCCCAGACAGAGGAAGTCTGTGATGTGCGCACGTATCTCTGGGCCCAAAAATGTCAAAGCCTGAGGAGGCCTGAGAAATTGTTGAGCCACATGCACTTGGCAGGAAACATACATCAGAATAAATGGGATACCAGTACTGTATCCAGTTATTTTCATGCATTGTCAAACTGGCAATGTAGCAGACCTCATGAAAATATTACAATATTTTTCATATTTTGGGATTAAATAAAATACCTCTGCCTGTCTCCACCCTCTCTGAAACTCTGTCTTTCCTCACCTGGTTCTATCTCACTCTTCTCCCCCTCTTTTCCATTTTCCTTCCTCTTCTTTCTTCTACTCATGAAACAGCCAGTAGCTGCACTAATACACCACCCTCCCTCTCCCTTCTTTCTTTTCTTCTTCTCTCTTATTTCCTCTCTTTTCGTATCTGCACCCCTGAAGGGGTTGTCTGTCTCCTAAGCAGCTGAAGCAAGGCTTCCACTGGTCTGTGCCTGGCCCCTATTATCAGAGCATGACAAGGAGCTGCAGTGTCGACTTGTCAGCCTAATAAACATCCTTTATGGCACCCGCCTGGGTGTGTTTTGAGAGGAGTCAGCCAGCCACCAAGCAGTGGACCATTGATTTCATGGATGGCACACAGCGCTTACACTTCCACCCGTCTATTATGCACTGGACAAGCTGCAATTGTTTTGCCATGCACAGCCATACTCATGACACTCACACTCCTAGAGGCTTTCCGTTTAGTTTGAGATGGTTTAGAGAGAAAAGCAGAAAGGGAATGAGGGAGAATTAAAGAAGTTTCTAACACAGGCAAAGTATGGCAGCACTGGGAGAGTAGTACATTTAATCACAGGCTGTTTTTTTAGATCTTTACACAAGGCTTTTTGTAACCTTTGTTTCGCAGGTCAAGGTCAATAAGACTTTCACACTTTCTCTTCCTCTGAAACCTAATCCCTTCTTTTCTTAGTGCGGGAAAGGTAAGGGGTCATGCAGCAGTAGAACAAGCCTTTCAGTCGCTTACTATAGTAATCAAACTTTTTTTTTTTTTTTTTCCTCCAATGGCACTTCAGCTATCCTGAGTAGCTGCCAACATTAACTGTTCCAAGAGCAAACTGAGAGAGACAAAAAGATGAGTGAAAGAGCAGAGAAACAGAGAAAGAGAGTTAGAGAGAATCCGGCTCTCTTGAGTTTAAGTGGATCACTAGTTCAGCACCACGGACAGCGACATTTCTTGACTACCAATCGCGGAGAAGAATTGGTGCGAGTGAGCCAAAATCAAAATGTGCCTCTTTAACCTTTGTCCACTAGCACGTTATAAATATTCATAACAGGTGGGCAGGCAGATATGTCATCTTGGCAAGCAAGCAGCCTGGGCTCAGACTGAAAGTTCATTAATATCAAACGCAGGTCTGGAAAATTATAAAATATTCATCTAATACTTCAGGTGGCACACAAGCCGACATGTGCTGTTTTGATTTTCAAGCTACGAATCAGTCAGTGGATGTTTCCAACGTTTAACATAGATGTGAGACCCTATGCAAAGCCTCTGATCTTTTTTTATTGTTATTGTTTTTGGCAGTAAAAAGATCTCTCAGCTGAAAGCATAATGCATCTTGAGGCCAGTTGCCTGGTTTTATTGAATGTTCACAGAGCTTGTTTATTGATCTATGATCAGTGACAAACAGGTCACCTTAGTCATTGCAGTTACAGCAACCTGGATGACGAAAAACTGTTTATATCACTTATGTCAAGACAGTTTGATAAATACAACCCAGGAGGAAAGACTATTGGGAGCAGGGTAAGCTACTTTGTATTATCAACGGCCAATCAGGAACAAGCAAGAGGAGGTCACATTCAGTCTAATGTAGCTTTGATTGTATTTGCCATCTTCTGAACTGGCCGTCTGTCACGATGCAATGCAATCAGCAGCAGAGCTTTGTGAAGCAACAGCAGTAAGACAGGCAAACCTGCCAACCCATAAAACTGTCAGAGCGACCTTCACTTACCCTCAGTATTGATGGTCCAATCATATAGAGAATATGAATTAGTACCTTCAGGGATTTCTTAAAATGGGGCATAATTCTTGGATATGTCTTAAGAAAGAGGAATAAATCAGGGTGTGACTTTATGGCATCGCCCAGAGAGCTGTAGAAGATGAATTTCAAAAACACGTTTTCCTCACTCATCCCAACTGTATAAGATGTTGTGGTTAGAATAGTGATTAGAACATTGACATGACCAACCGACTACAAACCCTGCACACATAAAAAGCAAATATGTCTTTACTGTATGTTATTTTTTCCTTCCTAGGTAACAACTACAACTAATCACATGATTTGTATGGATAAGACATTTTCTGATGGTGAATTGCTGGTCAGCATCTCAAGTATTCATCTTGTATATTAAGGGCTCTGCTAAAAATGTGGGCTCCCCTTAGAAAAGCACAATAAGAGCTTTACAGAACAGCTCAGACCACAGATTCATCTTTTATCTTCCTGGACATTTCCAGGACTTTTGTTATTTGCAGTAATTTGGATTGAAACGAGGCAACAGTGCTGTTGGTTTTCTCTAGTTAAAAAGTTCAAATATAATCAAAGTAAAAGCCGGAGACTTTTTCACTACAAAGTTGTTTTGCATTAGATTATCTGTCCTCCACAACATGAAAGCATTATAAAACCACTGCCAGTGGCTGTGCTCTCTCCCTTTTTGTTCAGCTTTTCTATTCACCATCTTTAGCTGTTCCCACTATAAATAGATGTCAGTGTCCATTATTGTTTCTAGACTCCTGAAAGACCCTGTAGTACTTTATTCTCTGTGCCCATCACTATCTGAGCTTTCAGACAGTGAATGTACCCTTCAAACACTAATATTTTATTAGTGCATTATTTTGAGTTTCTTTTGTAGGATCACCATCACAAATGCGCTGAAGAGAGGTTACTTTCTTTGTAAAATGGTGGACAGTGATGTACAGTAAGCAGATTGTACAAACAAGCAAAGCCGCCATTATGTTCGTTTGGGATTTCTGTAAATGTCAGTGAGCATGAAAATGAGGGTCTGTCTTTATTGGCAAAAATTACTCAATGGGCAGCTACAGTACAACAGTACAGTTGTTATTTGTATCATAACTTTGTCGCAGTTAAATTGTTAATTTTGTTGATTAATCACACTTTCACCAATTATTTAAAAGGACAGTGGAAACAAGGGTATTTCTATTAACAGTTTACCTGATCTTCACCAATACACTGTGTTTTATACTTTGACCGGTAACATTTCATGATAATTGAAATGCAACAAACTTTAAACTGTTTTAGAAATGGAGGAATATATGAACAATGGACCAGAGGTCATCTGAAGCGTGAGAGATGTATTTGTGAACATTTACTTAACTTATTATTATTGTATCAGGAGTACACTCTAGCAAAACCAAAAACTGGACATATGTGAGTCAACAGAGATTTGGAGCATTTCATCTGTTTTCTTTTTTCTTTTTTTTTCTGTGTATTTTTTGTGGCAGTAGGGTGACAGAGTTTTCTGCTATTAACTGTAGCACTCTGAAAGCAAGCAATGAGTCTGCATGGTACACTCACACAAAAAAACATTTGATTCTTCTCCTGCACAAAGAACATCTCTCATGACTCATATAATGAGCTTTCATTCTGTATTTTAAAAGCAAAGATCAGGCCAAGACAACAAAGGACTTATATTATAGTGATGGTTAGGAGGATGGCTAAAATGGAAAATCTGAAATGCTTTTTTTTTTTGTAGGGCACAGGGCATGTTCCTCCTATAATTGAATGATTCTGGATATGTGATGCATTGTCTATGATGATAAGGGACACAGACTGAATATAAATAGGTAAATAAAACATGAATGTCAGAAACTAGATAAATGTATTACTTGTCACGACACAAATGTGGGAACAGTGAGAAAATTGCATGCACACACACACACACACAAGAATAATCATCAAGTACATGTTTTAAGTACAGTTTTTTTGTCAGTGTTGTCAGTGTTGGCAGTTGAGTGTGACAGTTTGGTAATCGCAGCGACGGGGGCAGGATATTGGATTTAACTGAAATGCAGAAAAAATGACGTATTTTTCTATCCAATCCACTAGCAACTCTACTCATGGCTTAAATGTACGTCTAACACACACACACACACACACACACGCAAAGCAGTGTTTCTCTGAGCCATGACAGCAGAGGTGCTTGCTCACTCGTCAGCTCAAAGCCGAAACACAGCACTGCTGTCAAGAAAAAGCACAGCACAGCTGGTGGGGACCTAAATATGGACAGGTTCTGTCAGATATACAGCAGCGACTGAGTAGTTCATTTATGTTTAATATGAAGACAGTATCTTTTGTTTCATGCCTTCTACTTATTCTATTCCTCTTATTCTTTCTGTGAAGTCCAGATGTGTTGTTTGTTTTTTTTCTCCACTTTGTCTTCACCTCTCTGCCATGCAGAAGTGCTGCACTGACTGCACTGGTCCTCCCCTGGTGAGATCTCCCATCACAGCCCGGTAGCCCTGCCAGGTCTTCTGACAGAGTGGTCCTCAGGCTTTCAGTCTTATTCCTGCTCAAGGTCTTTTCTCGCCTGGTTGCACTCTTTGGTCAGGTGAATGACTGAACAACTGTTTCTTTTTTCTTTTTACAGAGGCTATTTTGCTCTTTTGAAGTGCCATTGTTTGGCAAACGATTTTTTTCATCATCCAGCAAAGCTGTCTAAAAATTCTATATTCAGTTTAATTGGCCTCGTGCTAAGCTCTGAAATGAACTGATCATCTATAAGCATAAAGATATGTCTTTTTATCATCATGACCTGAACTGGAATCAGGTAGATTCAGATGGTAAATTAAAAAAGAGAGTCACTGTAAAGACTTAAAAGGTGTATTAAGGTTATATAATGTTCATGACTCTATTTAGGATGGAGCCTTTCCAACCATAAAAAGCAGAAAAAGCCAAAAAGGATGAATCTTGAGTCAAAGCGTGTTGGACATTAAGACCAAAACACAGCTAAATTTGAGTAAAATTAAACACAAACATGATTCTGACTTTGACTATTTTTTTTTACATTGCATTACGTATTCTCACTGACAGGCAGCCAATTTGTCAGGCATATGTTTAGAGATTTCAATGCCCCCTTCTATAACAGCCGAGTCATCACTGACCAGCAATCTGTCATCCAGTCAGCTATTTGAAAAGAGTCCCAGATGTACATCCGCTTTAAATTCACAGAAGCTTGATGAATGGCTCTTTTGACATTGTTAAACTACAGTTTCATTGATCTGAACTGTTGATTTATTGATTGACAGGATGATTAATGAGCACGAGGTGGGTTTAATCAGGTTAAGATTAATTTCAAGCCTTGTTACAGAAAATCTTGTAAATGCCATGAAACATTGCCTCATATCTGAAAACTCTTGATACTTGAAACTTGAAAGGTGTTGCTGCTTGTTTTAAGATTGGACAATCAATCACTTTGTCAGAGAAAGTACCAAGATGTCATTTTAATCAAAAACTGGATATTTCATTTTGGAGCCACACGCCTAATATCCTGTGCCTTCCCAAGGCCAGAAATTAAATCCTGAAGCTGCTCCATTGACAGTGATTAAGGGGCCATCTCTGTTAACACACCAACAGCAGGTCAATTTTATGGCCAATATGGACAGATGTTGTACTTCAGAGTGTAAACATAACTCTGTTTGTCCTCCATTCTCTATCAAATAGCAGCTTCTGACTTTTATTTGTTCATTATATGGTACTGCACTTTCTAATATCTGATTGATTTTTTGATACAAGGTCAGTTGCGGTCACAAAACTGGATCCAGTTCACCCGTTGTGGCAGCCACGCTCTCTAATGATTCACGCTACATCATTTCAAATGCTCCATCAACTTGCCCACATCACATGTATCTGGCTGAAACCCCCCACCAAAAAGAAACAAGAGTAAACAATGCAGAGCAACACGGACTGTGGCCACACGTGGATCCTCTGAGAGGAACACAAGATCAATGAGAGCGCTTTTTTTAAAAAACCAGCAGGGTTGTCCTGCAGCCAGAGGAAGAAATGATCTATGTAGATCTCATTAGCCCCCTATGATGACAGACGTACGACCAAATGATTAATGGCCAGCTGGAGAAACAGGAGAATTATTGACGTGACCTTTAGGGATGCCTCTGTTCAGGAGTGAACAGACCCCCGTCTTCCACTGAAATGATACACTTTGACATTTCCATCTTTTTCTCTTTGGCCTCCCTCCCTCTCTCTCTCTCTTTGCTCTATTTCTCTCTCTCTCTCTCTCTCTCTTTCTCTCTCTCTCTCTCTCTCTCTCTCTCTATCTATATATATATATATATATATATATATATATATATATCTTGAATGCAGTCCAGGACACCCATAACACAATACTGTCTGCCCTGGTCGGCTTTTGTATTCTACAAAATGAAAAATATATAATAAAATTGTTCAGAGAGGTCTGACGTTTTGCACCAGAATTCATATTATTCTGTCCATGTTACTGTATTCTGTCAGTATTATTCTGTACTCATAGTGTCCATAAAGGAGCTAAATTCACCTTTAATGAAATCGTGCTTGAATAGTCATCTGCCAATTGGATTTTATGGACACATCCTTTGTGGAAAAAAAAGTGAAAGTCAATAATGGCAGACAGTGTCATCTCAGATGATGAGGTTTTAATGATGGGGAGCCATCCAGTCACCTTTCCACAACCCCCAGAGATAAAGGACCACCGACGGTGAGCAGGAACGTTGAAGGAATTAATTCAACATTGTGTGTGTGTGTGTGTGTGTGTGTGTGTGTGTGTGTGTGAATGTGTGTGTGTGTCCGTGAATGTGTGTGGTGGACGCAGGGAAGTGCAGGCAGGTGATGCAGATAAGAAATAAAAAAGGAAAGATGGTAGGAGAGGTGTGTGAGGAGGAAGGAAGCAAAGGAAGACACAAGACAACGACCAGTGAACTATCTCTTTCTGTATATTTCCATTACATACAAGAAGAAATGGTATAAAAAGGGCACAAAGCAGTGAGGAAGGGATAATGAAAGCGGTATAGGGATGGAGAGGGTATGGAAGAGTGAGGGGAGGAAGGTGGAGGTGACGGGATGAAAATAGAAAGATGCAGAGGAAAATGGCAGACATAAAGGGGAGGAAAAGACAGATGGCAGAGAGAAGGGCCAAAAGACCAGCAAAGATGAAGATGAGGAAATGGCGAGGAGCATTAATGAAGGAGGAGTGGAGGGTGGGAACGTTCACTGCCACAACACCACACAATTAATTGGTTTGAACACATGCAGATGTTTGCATGTTGCCTTAGGCCCATACTTACCTCTGCTCTTTCTTTGCCTCCCCCGGCGGTCCATATCATAATCGATCGGGGGAGCTGCTGCACGATTCATCTAGCTCACTCTGAACATCCTGACCAGCCGGCCTCAACTGGAGGGACTCCAGAGCTCCAGGGTCATTGATTTGACTTTCTTCGAAGGTGGTGCATAAAGTATTTTTAACAAGTCAATGTGCAATACACACATGCACACAGGAGCAGAAACTAGCCTCTTTTTTATTTTTAATCAGTGCAAAAATATGCCTGTTCTCTTGAATATTAGATGTTTTCCATTTTTCATATACTGTGCGTGTAAAAACGTGCGTGTAAAACAATCATAAATTTGCAATGTCACATTTGCAAAGCCGCCTGAGTTTAATGTTAAGATGCAGCTGATTTGAAAAGGCTGTTTTTGCATCTTTGTCTGACCTGTTCAGAGTTTAATCTCCATTAATATTTAGCCATACTTGCTTACCGCAACTTTCAGCTCAGCTTGTGTTTATGCTGCACACTTAACAAGTGAGGAAATGTCAAGGTTACAGGGAAAAGGTCTTGGACAAACAGATTACAGGACGAGCATAACAAGAGTTTGAATCAAATTTTGTTCCACCTCTTGGCACAACCAGTTAAAAAAAAATTTATAATACAGTGAGAGAAAGAACAGTATTAAAGAACAATCTCTGCCCCTCAAGAAGCAGGACCTTGTCCAGAATGTAAAGCAGATTTGGAGAGTAATTTGAACAAGACAGTGAAACTAACTAGGCTGCATGTGAAGAACAGGTCCTCACTCAGATGTGTTCCGAATATTCAACTCTTTAAATATAAATCTATTTCAAAAATAGACTTAATGAGGAAAAGTTGGGATGAGACTGTGGATGCACCAAAGCTACTGTTACACATTATATTAGTTAACTATCAACGTGGCCTTTAATAATACAGCAAGCCAAAATCAATGGAATACACAAGCAGGTTCATCAATCTACCCCTTAAAGGAACCAACCTAGAGGAATGTTTTAGACCATTAACTGCAAATTGCGTATACTTTGCATTATTGTTGACAATTTTCTAGGCAGCCAGTGTGGTTTTGTTTTATTTCACGGTGTTTGGTAAATCAGCTGGCAGGCTTGAAACTGGTTTAAGAAACTTAAATCCATCGCAGCACACATTTTTCTGTCTTTATTGTTTGGCCTGTTTTGTTATCATTGTCGGGTCCTGCAGCTGCTGCAGTTCAAAAAATCACCTTGGGGCTGCATTCAAGGACATCTGAAAAAATGGACAGCTTTTAGAAAGACCTGGTTTATTAAAAACTTTAATCTAAGGAAATCGTCAAAAGGATTTGGTTTGCTTTTGTATTAAAAATGTGCTGTTGAGCACATCATTGTCATTTAATAGGCACCATAGAAACAGTTTTTGCAATGGATGCTTAATCAATTATAGGAAGTAAGTTATCCCCTTATCCACAAGTTATCATTATTATTTCTAACCAGAAAGTTATAGATAGGATGGTTTTCTGCGAATAATCATCACAACACTTTCAGAATAACAAACACTAAAGCTTACGGAGATTTATCATGATGTTTTTTTGCCTGGAGTTACTGTGATCTATTGTAAGGCTTTAACTTTATTTGAAGTGTATTTTTATTAAGCTATTCTCATGTCCAGTCTCCCAGAGGCCGTTGTCCTTATTGACAAGCAATACGGGAGTGATATGTCTTACCTTTCAATATAATGGGAGGCCTGGGGCTTACTGGTGTGCTCTGCCAGCTCGGACACGCTCCGTAATATTTCTGGTGTCGTGAAATTGAGTGCAGGTCCCAGCTGTGTCGTATCAACATCTCTGTCTTTCCATCCATCTTTTCTCTGTCTTTCATTTACCGTTAAACAGAGATGCAGCAATACTACAACAAAGCATGGAGGGCTTGGCTTCATCTGCTCAGGCCTGAGGAGTGCAGCTTTATCCAGTGGGGGCTTTCAGGGCTTTCAATTTCGAAAAGGCTCTATGAGCATGTGGTACTGTAGATATGCAGTGAGGCCTTTGAAAAGAGCCAACATAAATTCAGACATTCTGGTTAGTTGTGCAGTACCAGTAGTGTTTAATCAAAGCCTAACTATATGTCAATACTTCTTTGAGATGTTTTTTTAAAATATATTTATTTCATCTTTTTTTGCCGTGACTCACTAACAACACGGTGCCTCTGAAGAGCTTTATGAGAAAAGATTCTGATCTTTTGCCTATGACAGGTACCTAATGAGAAATAAGGTTACAGTATATGAGGTGAAAAGTGCAAGAGAAAGATCCCTCCTCCACAAAATACAACAACTGACAAACCAAAATGACAAAAAACAAAAAAAGAGATTTACTCAACAAAATGGATGCTGTATAAACACGTCCATCTAAGAATTCCATGGTGAGCAAGATAATCCAGGCAAGTTCAGCATAACCAGGATATCTTTTTGTCATCTGGCTTCACTAACCACAATCACACTAAGCAGTCACACCACGGTGGTTATCAACTCAGTAAGTCAACCCAGGTTTTCCCAAGTGTGTTCACATAAAAGTGGCACCGTTTGCAGAATATGACTCTCAAACATGGTTCATTCAATTGGAAGACATCGATATGCAAAGGCACAATGAAATGGCTTTGACATTATTTTTCATCCAACAGGGGAAAAAAATGGAGAAGAGAAGAGGGGGCCCTCCTATGAAAGAAGTGAACCAGCGTCACAACCCGTCAAGGCGTTACTGAGATTTGTCCACAAGAGCGGGACAGACGGACGGATAACTCGAAAACAATACGCCAGTGGGAGGCATAAAAAGTGTGTGGAGATGTAACAAAACAAACTGTGGACTAGTTCAATGTAGTTCAAACCCATATAGCATATTCCCTAATCTCCACCCCACCCAGGATTCAAAGTGTTGCTGTCAAAAAAGCACCTTGAATTACAATCCGACAAGATTTCATTAAGTTAACAAATGTAACCATTAATGTCCATTCACTGCTTGCACTTGCTATGACAAACACCAGTTAAGAAGTGGACAATGGGTCGATGGCACTGATAAATGGCTCATCTTGCTCCCCTGAAAGGTCAGAGCTCTTATTATTTACAACACTGGATCTTTGTCATGGTTCGGTGACACTGACCTTGCACGGTCCTCAGGTCCCTCCGTCTGTCAATAACTGTGGAGTGCATGGGTCTTCATTTTATCACTACAGTTAAAACACTGGAGATTCACGGTGTACATATAAACATGTTGATCCACACGAGCACATACAAACACACACACAAACCCACACACTAAAAACACAGAGTATATCTCAAACCACTGGAGTGACCTTGGTCCACATTAACAATAGTCCTGGAGGAGCAGACCTCATTTATAAATCCTCTGAGAGATCCACAGTGTATTTTTGTTATACTTCATGAGCACATGTATACTACACTAAAACTCTGTGGATCCTTGCAAACACAATGGAGAAGACATATATAAAGATAGGAAAACTAAACTTGCTTGACTAGTGTACATAATTCATACAGTTAGTGACAAAAAGCCCAAGGTTGGAAAGGCAGCTACCTAGTTGCATTGTGTGTCAAGCTTTCACTGTGATGAAAAACCTGGAATTATTGCCTATAATTATTAGTTTTTGTTCTCACAAGGATTAAATGTTGGTGACACAAGTCACAGTGTGAAATATTTTCACATATACTTTCCCTGTCGTGTATTCATACTGAGAACTTACTCTAACACAGTGTTAGAGATTTACAAAAGAAAAACTTGCTACATGCTTGTATTTGGACAAGCATAATTTGTAGTTTTTATATTGTGGCAACAGTACCAAGATGGAGAGGACAAAGAACAGGGTGATTATACTGACTACTCCCATCTGAAACCTGATAAACAAATATATGGTGTTATATTCATGTGTATCAACATTTTATAAAGAAAAGACATGTCTGTAGGTGGTTTCAATAAAGCCATGAAATGACAGGCTTACAACAAGGTGAAAATTATGTATCAATCCTTGTAGCATGAAAGCACAACTCCAAAAGCACATTAAGACAATTTTCAGTGACATTAAACACTACAGATGTTCACTTTTCAGTCAGCTCACACATGCACTTTACCCGATTAAGTCTAATTCAGGACCAATAATGGCAGTAATATGATGCCTTGCTAGATTACTTTGGCTAGTTTGTGAATACAAGGTATCAATCATCCATCCTGTCCCTCCATCCTGTTTGTCTATTGCCGCTGACTACGACTGATGATTCACGATAATGATAATTTTAGGATTTGTCTAATGATACTGCTGAGACAAGCAATCTTGGCAGACTGATGCTGCACCCTGTCATTACGTGCGAGGCCACCACAGTTCACATCGGCTGGATCTTCAATGTCAAACCCCTAGGTGTTGTTTTGATTTGGGACAAAACATGTCCTTGATGAGTTATGCCCCGCAGAGGCACCCTTTGGATTTATGGGTTGCATCCAGCTGCCTGCAACATTGAAAAATGGCAAATCAGCATATAAATGACTGCGTTATTGAGAGTGCTAAGAAAAACATCAACCCACAAGTCCATTATATTAATTGGAATCGCCCTCGCCATGGCAGGCAATGGCTCCAGTCGGACTAGGGTCGAGTGGTGATAAATGAAAGGCCGGAGTATGAATACAGCCTTGGCCAGTGATACAGCAGAACATGTGAACAACTGCTCCCTTTTCTTTATACTGACCTTGTAATTAATCAAACAGATGCAAGGATGGAGGAAAATGTGGGAGGAGAAAGGGAGGGTGAAGTGGAGGAGTGGGATTTAAACCCCCTAAAAACAGACTACACAGGGAAATCCTGAGTAAACACCAGCATCGTCCACAGTGCTTCCAAAATGATGTTGATAAAGAGATGAAATATCACAGAGATCAGGGGTTTATCACTTTAAACCGAGGATGCAATGCAACTTGGGAATTTAGCTTGTGTTTGTTTGTTGTCACAGTTGGTAACTGTGTTTCTCAAGCTTAGAGCAGAGGACAGTGGTGACAGGCTCTGGGCTGAGCAACAGCTGAAGTCTTTAAGCTTTTCAAATAAATTGTCATTATTCGTGTTTTAAGTGTTATTTCACCCACAGAATTGAATTTCTTAATTTCTTAATTAAGCATCAATTAGAGTATGTGAAAAAGCAAATATTACCAAGACTTCTTCACTGCCGCCCTAGTAATATGTGTTTTATGTGATTCTTATTGATTAATATGTACAGTATCTGCCCTAAAGACCTAAACCCTAATCTTAAGGTATATAATAGTTACATATGTTTCTGAAGGTGTTACAGTAGCTGATCCCTAATAATGAGACCCAGGAATAATTGGGCCCAAACAAGCAGGAAACACCAGTACTGGCAGCAGCATGATACACCACCAATTATAGGCAGACAGAGTCAGAAAGACTGTGAACACTTTGATGCACCATGTCCACTCTGATCCACACAGGCGTCAGACATACTGTCACACAAACCCAAGACCCTCAGCAAATCAGGTGGACCCTACCCTACCCCTACCCAATTTGACTGAAGAATAATAATATGGACCCAACCCAACTTGGGTCCCAGGGTTCTTGGTTATTAGGAACTGACTCTTACGTGATATCCCTTCATTATTCACGGTACGGACTTTACACCGATTACAGCAGCCTGACATCATTCAAATACAAGCTCCTTTGTAACTTTAAAAGAATAGCTCTTTGAGAGGACCACATTCATTTTAATCAGTTTATTCTTCTCAGACCTCTGTACCTGCTGCCGAACTTATAAAGAGTGAGATTCCTCTGTTGTGTAATTTAATCCTCGGCAGTTGGCCAACTATCTCAATAAAGGGAAAATATTATGCGAAAGTTCCAGTGCCGAGCAGCCCTGAGGAAAAACAGCTCATGATGCAAGAGTCCCAATTACGCTTATTTATGTGAGTCAGAAAAATGTAGCTTTATACTGTATACAGCTCTGTATACTGTAGGTATAAATATTCAGTATTGTGAAAAAAACTGAAAAAGAAGCTCATAATATATGCACACAAACCCCAAGGATTGTTTACTTTGAATCTCACATCTAAAAATTCATTAACTAACAAGGTTAAATATTAAAATGCAGCTGAACAATTGCATATTAATTTATTTGATTTATTTTTGCAATTATAAAAATTAATGGATTGTTATATTGTGACCTCCGGAATCACGATCAGCATTAGAAAAAATAAAATTAAAAAGAGGAAATGAAAAATTAACAAGATAAGAATTAAAAATACAAACTGGCTGATTTCTTGTGCTTTTTATGCTTACTAGTTTTATAGCTGCTCTTTACCAATAGCAGCCATTATTCAAGAGGGCACTGAACAGAGGGAGAGATACAAGTTTATTTAGTGAACGCGAGAGATTTATTTCAGCTCCACAAAAAAACAGAAATATAGCAGAGCTTTACAGCAAGGCCATAATTCAACCATGAGAAAATACATTCATGCACAATCTGATGCATTACAGGAATTTATAATCAGTTGTGCAACACTGGCCACTGATAAATATGCAGCTCTCTGGGTGCTGCGGTGTGTGTTTCAACAGAGAGATTTGATGAACAGTATAAAGCTTGTGAACGTGAGTTATTATGCGAGGCAGTTGGGCAAAATGTCATCAGCTGATTAACTTCTGTGCATTTGATAAAGAAAGTTCTCACGTCCACGAGACACACACCGGCGGTGATTCAGGGGGCAAATTATCACACCTTTCCTTTACCCCCGCTTCCATCCTTCAATACACAAATACATTACTCTCTGTTGGGGAGAATTCAAAAGGCTCTTCAAAAGAACAAATAAATCTATCAGGTGCATCTATCAGACTATAGTCTTTATAAAACTGCTTTCAAATACATCACTTGACTTATCAGTCTTCATTTTCATCCACTTAACCACTGTAACCACAATACTTCTGTACTCATTCTTAAATCCTCATATTTTTCAGTCAAATATGATTTCAAAAACAAATCTAATGACATTTATTTATACAGTACAGGAGCTTTCAAGGTCACATTGCAACAGGCTTTATAATTTGACAAATGTTATTTCCTGGACAGAAAATCCTTTCTTTTTTTTTTTTATGAAACATCCCACAATAACAACAGAACTCTTGTTCTGGGGGTCAAAAGTTTTCTAATATGGAGAACTGTTTACAATAAAAACTTCATGTATTGACAAACTGTCAAGGTTCTGGCTGCAATCAGGCAATTTACAATTCACTGGCTCAGTTAGTTGAGGGCCGACATCTCAAAGAGTGAAGCTGTGTCAAAATGAGACTGGGTTTGTTTGCTGCTGAGCCTGAATTAGATTCTTACGGTTTTACAAGAGCATACTGTTATTTAGCATTCTCGGACCCCTTGTGGGTTTCAAACCCCAAAACCACCTGCATGTGCTTTTGCAGGTCGTCACATTAATTAAACCAGCACTTGCCTTGAATAAGCAAAGTTCATCCTGAGAGATTTTTACAAGTTCATGTATCCACATGTGCGCATATGCCTTCTTTTTGTGTGTGTGTGTGTCTATATCCATGCACCCATGCTAGTCTATATGTGTGTGTGGCCATGTGTTGTCCACTCCAGCCAGCCAGAGTAATGGAGCAGCCCCATCTGGACGTAACACATGCCAGACTGTTCGACCTGTCAGGGGACGAATGTGCTCCTGAGATGGTGTCCGTGTCTGTGTGTTTGTGTGTGTGTTTGTGTGTGTGTGTGTGTGTGTGTGTGTGTGTGTGTGTGTGTTTGTGTGTGTGTTTCTGAACTAGAGAAAGAGGCTGTGAGTGGTCAGCCAGGAGGAGAGGCTGAAAACCTGCACCTGTTACCACTTCTAAGATAGTCAAAAGAGAGTGGTGGGATAAAAAGAGGAGAGATACATTAGAGAGTAAAGAGATGGGGAGACAGATAAATGGAGAAAAAGCTGGAGACAGTGACAGCAAAATGAAGAGATGGAGAGAGAAAGAGGAGGAGGAGGGACGTGTTAACAGGGTTTGTTTGCCTGTCTGTGTACTTGCCTCTATCTCTCTGTTGTGTGCTTTGTGGATCACAACAACATGATCAAGGCGTAACTTTATTATGGTGGCAGCTTTTGGCTGCAGTTGAAAAGACTGATCAATTTGGCTTCTCCCTTCGACGTAGCCCTGCCATGCTGCCCATGACTCCGCAAAACATTCAGCTGCTTGGCAGCACAGAGGGGGCTGGCGGGCACCGAAAGAAACGAATTGTAGCTTTGCAAAATGAGGACTGTAGCCCAGTGAATGAGCTCATTTTCTGCCCCCTCGCACTGTCTCATCTGCATTGGCACAATGCGGTGCTGTGATGTACACTCCAACACAGAGATATCTAACTTTTCAACAAAAATTATTACCAATTTCTCATTATAATATTCATAAATTCATAGAATAGAGCCTATAAAACAGGAGGAGGATTAAATAATCAGGCGGGACTGCTCTCCGATTATGATTTAAATGTTCATGTCTTTTCACCGCACAAGTTATCTCTGCATTTTTGGGGAGTGTGGACTCATTTGAGGATGCAGAGCTCATAAAACTTGGATAGATAAGAGAATATCCAGCTCATTTTTTATACCAGGAGTACAGAAGCTGACAAAAATAGAAAAGGTGGCGCTACCAGTTCAATAGACTTTACAGCCATAGGAAAAGAGCTTCTTGTTAAATGTCACTTGGACATAGAAGTCATTCGCTCTTCGTTTCCAAAGGGCCTTTCCAAAGCCAAACACACACACCTGCAACAAACCTGGACTGAACTCAGTGTCACAAAGATATGCTCACATTTTCCTATGCCCCTCATATTCCCGTCCTCACAAACACTCTCAGGCACACACAAACTTAAGCTTGCACGTGCACACACGCCCCTTGTCGGGCAGAGTGACAAAATGGAGCTGCTCAGGTGGAATGATTTACCTGTTGAACAGGAGGATACGGTTTCGGGAGGCAACATTTTTCACCGCGGGCTGACACCATCTCCCAAAAAGTCATAAAGAGACAGGGCACCATCCAGATAGCAAGCATAGCTCATTTCTATGACTGCGTCCACCTGGACTTTACAGTGTTTTGTCTCACACTGCTGGATTGCAATGTCTGTCATAAATACAAGATAAGACAGGGAGACACCACTGTTACACTCATGTTAAATCCCATATTTAATGAAGCTTCTCTCTAAATGTCCGCTGTCTTTATGTCCTAATGGTGCTCAGTCTAGGTTGCTGTAACTTACAACGATCACGCAACTCTCTGAGAAAGCGACAGGACTTCATCACCTTTATCAACATTATAATAACAAAGACTCATCTGCAATTATCTTTTAAGGAACAGTTTGTTTCTAAAATGTGACGCCGGCACCACTTGAATGTGCATGTAAGCAGTGTTCACAGCACAGCTTTGTTTTACAGCTCCCTAATTTGATAATAACTTTCTAACATTTGTATCATTGTTACATTTTTATTAACTTATTTCAATTTTAATTATCTTGCATGACCCACAGAGATTTTTAGTCAGTGCAGCTGAAAAACATTCAGTAAAATTTGTCTACAGACGAGCATTCAATTCAGGAAATTTCTACGCAACTAAACTTTCTTAACTGCCTCAGAGTTATCCCTCTATTTTCCTGATAATTAGAATCATATTTCACAGTTTTTCTTGGGAAATTTCTTGTGGAATTATTTGAAAATTACACAGCAATAAAATAAATCTCCACCCAAAAAGCTTCTGTGCAGCACTACATACAGTTTCTAGCTTGATCAGTTCCCGGATTTTGTGTTCATTAAGTTTTGTTTGGTTTTTTTTTTTGGTTTATGTTCATTGAGGTGTTTGTTAAACAGTCTCTAATGGACCTAATTCATGCTGTAAAAATAAAAAGGCATTTATACATTTACATATGATTAGTGTTTAATGAAAGAGAACGAGTCATGTTCTAATCACATTTCAAAACTACACACACACACACAAAGGAGCAATCGTAACCCTCAAGGGCTTTGTTTGTGCTTCAATCCCGTGTTCACCTGAGCTGAGCATGTAGATGAGGATCCACAACAATGAACACTCCACAGTCCACTTTCTACTCGCTAATACAAACTTCAACTTTGTGAAAAATGTCTGCAATCAGCGCTCGTCTGAGGTTGTATCCAACACCTGAAGTGCAGTTTTGTCTCTCAAGTTTTCATTTTCCTGTTGCTTGACTTGACTTTGAGCATCAGCATCAGGCTGATTCCTAACTGCGATCCCGGCCACTGAACTGTATTCACCTCTCCTGTCTCTCACTGAGGCTCAACCTCTCCACTTAACCCTCCTCTTGCGCTCTGGTTTACGACCACTGAGCAGCCTAAATTGTCGCTCCTCCGACCCTGAACTAACAGCACCAGTAGGGGGTGGAGTCCTTTCACAGTCCCCAGTCACAGCCTGAGAAAAGACAGGAAGATAGAGAGAGAGAGAGATCCGGGCACACTGTTGGTGTCACAGAGCTGAGCTACAGGAAAGGGCCAGTTGGACTTGCCGAGATGAATTGGCAGTGTCTGATTTGTTACATGATTTGGCCGCCATGGCAGCAACACAGCCTCATTTAAATTCATGCGTGTTTTTTTTAAATCCCCGCCTGGAGTCGAGTTCAGAGACTGGATTTTACTAAGTCCATGGATGCTTGTGATGAGCCAAGAAGTCCTTTTCTGGATATATTTGCTGTCAGTTACAAACGTGGTTGGTAAAGAAATGTAAGATTTTCAGCACATTGTCTCGCCTTTTAAAATGTTTAATTATTATGTTTACCAGTGTTTCGCATATATAAATAGGGCTCATTAACAAATCTGCTTTAAAAAGTTTGTTTTGTTTATTGCTATTCATTGTTGGTCCTCTGACAAATGACTCATCTGCTGAACAGCTTTTAATGCACAAAGCAACTGAATTGCCATTTTCTTTTACAAGAGCAACACAATTTGCTCTTTAACAAAATGGCTGATGTTCAGCAGATTATCTCATGTCTCTAATGTCAGTGCTTCTCATTAGCACATAAATGTGACACAACCCAACAAGTGTTGGCCACAAAGACACAGACCAGCCTGCATCCTCCTTGACATCTTTTCCTCTGACTCTGATGAAGTCACAAACACTCTGGACCAGATGCTAATTGTAACGTAGAAAAAAAGGACAGCCCGGGGCAGTTAAAACAGTTCAACTTTAGCAGGAAATGTGTGTTCATTCAAGTTAATATCCTTCATGAATAGACAGAGACAAGAGAGAAAAGGAGAAAGGCTGGTCCATACATTGCTAACTAGCTTACAGCTAAGTCAGTGTACTTGATGTTGGTAGCGAATAAACACAAACTACACAACAGTCCACTTGGTCAAATTTGTGCAAATAATAAAAGCCAAAAAAGTGATTCTGAACAGCTCACAATATCTCACGTTGAGCTTTGCAGGAATGTCACCATCACAGCTCCGGGTGGCTGGCTGCAGTATATGTCATAAACCCCGCCCCCTCCATGTTAGCTGGCAGCACATGGGGCAAACTAACAAATTGAATTGTGAATTACATTTTTCCAAAGATGGTTTCTGTCACCTTTGGTAGTTCTTATCATGCTGATGTACAATATGATATGAAGTGTTCATTATTCTGATGAGTTTGGTTTTAATTGTTACTTGCTGCTATAAATGGGAGTGCCATGATTGACAGCTGTGACTGACTCATGATTAGGTCAAGCTGCATGTATGGGCGGGACCTCGATGCCACAGTTCCACTCCCTGATCACTACTGTGCAGACTCTGGCTCAAAATGACTTCACCAGCAGGAGATGGCAGCGCACATATCGGGGATGTTTTGGCTTCATTTTTGTACAGGCGACATGTCATCCATCATTATATACAGTCACTGGTGTGTGCACACTTGCTGTATGTTTGAATTTTGAGAACCACAACATCGTCGTTCAACACATGATGGCAAACAGCCTGACTAGTGGACACTAGTCTCTCTCTCTCTCTCCCACTCACTCACACACACAAACACACACACACATAAACACACATCATTTTCAGCCTCCAGCACACTTCATCTAGGTCTGACACCTGTTCCCATGGCAACACTATCAATAGGAGACTGAGCAGGGTCAGCAAGTCTCTCTCTCTCTGACGCTCTCTCCTCTTTGCACAGGTCCTGACATTTGGAGCTCTGTCTCACTGTGTACATGTTCACCCTGAACAACTTTACCTGGTTGTACATTTTCTCATTCTATCGATTTCTCTCGCTCTGTCTCTTGTTGTCTCTTGTCCAATCAGGTCTGTCTCAAGCATACAGACATGAATGCAAACAATCTACACACAGACACACACACACACAAAAAAACTTATTAAACTGGACTCATACTTTTTTTTAATTAAAAAAAGTTCTCTGTGAAAGGTTGAGGGTTTATCATAAAAGAAGTTGAAAAATAAAGTTTATCGTGATAAATCTGAAGCATGTGCTCTGCATATTTTTGCTTTTTTTGAATAATACATCAACATTGGTGTCCAAAACTGCTTTTCATCACCACAATCACCATAAATTAAAATTAGCAATTTCACAATGGCATTAATCTATACCCATATACTATGAATTCACTAAATGTCAACTAAGCCATGAGTAATGAATTAAGAGGAACATTCAGGGATTTATCCAACTGGAACTCGATTTATTGAAATGAGTTGGTGGATTAGCAGAGATGGGCATAATTAAGAAATGAATGCAAATGCGTAATGGGCTTTTTCTTTCTAGACAATACATAGCTCCTCAACTATAGTACTTTAATTTAAAAAAAGTATGAGACAGGAGGTGGTTGCAATGTTTCTCTTTCTGTATGAATGTGCTGTTACTTTTTCCACTGAAATTTTTCAATTGATATTATAATTACAAGATACATTCAGTTTTCTAAATAGCCGTGTCTGGTACAAACTGATGAGGAGTCACAATAGTGTCAGTGTTTGGAGGACAGGATTAACTGAACTTTCATTTCATGGAAAAATGCAGATGGATAGAACTGGAGTTAGAGTTGTTTGCCTCAACAACAGCAGAGTAAATCAATCCCCATCCACCAATGACAATCAGGACAGGAGAGCCCGCTCCATCTCATGCAATATGCAAAGTGCGTGCCATAAATCTGGGGACGGTTAGGGATGTGTCAATAATAGTGTCACTTTTTCTAAACAAGGAGCTGGTGTTGTGGCCTTAGCTAACCCAGTTTAATCCTACTCCCAGCGGTATACTGCAGAGTTGACCTGAGTCGTACACTTTGTAGGAGAGAATGCCAGTGGCTGTCAGACAGCCACCTGCCCATGTGTCTCTGCCTGGGGAAGGGCTGCCAGGCCAACACCCACTGATTAGGTTATTTCTGAATCTGATTTTCTCCTCACTTGCACATGGATTTACAGTTTAAAGAGGAATAAGAGAGGAGCAGTTTTGCTAAAGGAGGGACTATCACAGGAGAAAATGTCCTCTTCAGTCTTTTCCTTCAAGTTGCCCTTTTGTCATTCAAAAAAAGGGCAACTAAAAACAGGTCTAAACTTACTGTATACCTGAATGGCAACTAGAGATGTCAGACAGCACACACCCAACACACTATAAAGACAACCGTTTGCATTTTCTTTTCGAAATGCACTCTATATCAGTATGACAGTCCCTTTTCTCAATGTCACAACAAATGACTTTTAACAACAGTAAGAAATAGCTGTCTGTAAATAATCCCCAGCTCTAGGCTTTGTTTTTAATTGAATATTATTTAAAGACAAAACAATAATTCAAACATCCATATCTGGTTGCTGAATAATTACAAACCCTTGGTTTATAGGATTTTGTAGCCTGGAATAATCTCATTTATTCTAATAAAGGCAAAGAGGGCAGGCTGCCCTTTTTCAGATTTGTTTTTTTATTATATTGCAGACCTCACATACAAAACATTAGTTTCATCTAAACCAAATTCATTTTTACTGCTGAAACAATTTATCAATTAGTCAATCTACATAATTTTGATGATCATCAAATGATTGAAGTCATTTGCCATGAAAAAATGATAAACATTTTCTAGGTCCAGCTTCTCAAATGTGAAAAGTTGCCGCTTGTCTGTGTTTTATATCAATTCTGTTCTCCTTCGGCTTTTAGCTTGCATCTTTCTTGCATGAATCTTCGCACGTATCTTCGCACTGTATCACCCTATTTCAGCTGCCACCAATGCATGATTATTGCTGAGCGACCCGAGAATGACAGGTTTTCCACAAGTGACATGATTAGGTCTGGTAACGTTTATGTTACTCTCTTTTGTTTAGCAGAGCTATAATGGAAGGCATAAATGGGCACGGGAAGTCTGAAAAGGCAGTACCCTGCACTTCTGTCCTGATTGTTGGATTTCCATGAAAGAGGTGTGTGAGGCACTCGGACATGTCAGGTTGTAGGATGCATGCCATGTCATGGAACAGGGGAGTAGAGGGTCATTGCAGACAACTTCCAGAAATTGTGTAATTTTAGTGTTAAAGCAACTGTTGGGAAACATGTCATCATCCAAACCGCAGCAAATAGCTCCACAATTACAAGGTTTCTTCTCCATTGTCCGACTGGCTATGGTGGATTCCAGATATCGGTTCAGGATGATTGATGGCAGCAGTGACGGAGGTAAGCTTTCTTCATAAGGCTTTGGCCAGCAACTCCGTCATGATGCCCTTGACCTCCCACCAGATGCACTCCTTACAGGAGCTGAAGAAGCAATGACCTATGTATTTGTGGAAGATGAAGCATTTCCCTTGCAAAAGGATATGACGAGGCAATTCCCTGGGAACAACTTATCATCTGAGCAGAGGATTTTCATTTACCACCCGTCTCAGACCCAGAGGACGGCGGAGTGTGCCTTCGGCATCTCGGCAACCTGAAGTTTCTGAAGTTGTGGTGAAGGCGGCATACATGTTGCATAACTTCATCCACGGGCACTATGCTAATGAAGACAACCCCAGCAGCACAGCCCTGTACACTGAACCATCAGCTGGGATGCAGAGTATCGCCCAGGTTTGTCACCTACTTCACTTCCTCTGCCGGTGAAAGTCTCCTGGCAACACGCAGCTGTGTCTTGATGTGTCATCTACCATCCCTCTGCTGACCCAATATATTCTCAACAGGCCTACACTATCAGTTTGAAAGTAATTTGTTTTTACAGTTAGATGTGTTTGGTCAACAGCGACCAACACACTGACAGGTATAATATCACAATACCACAATGAATACATTTCAGGTGAAATAACATAAGGCAATGCCACACTAGTATTTACAATGATTTTAATAACTGGATTATCAGAAATTAAAAATATTTCAATAAATCATTGAAATATCATATCTTTGGCAATTCATAATAAAGCAAGCAGAGTATTTAGAATTTGAGTATATTCAAGAAAATTCACAAGTATTAATAATTAAAGGATTTTGGACTTGGCATTTACAATCATTTAAGGACCTGTGTTTAGTAGTTGTCTGTGCATGTGTGCATGTGTGAAGAATTGAGAAGAATGTGAGTGAATTAAAAAATTAAAAACTAATCCTGGTAGCAAGCATCTTACAGCAAGGATCAAGCTCATGTTCATCCTGATCAAGAGAACTGTTTACTGTTGCAAATAGTTTGTCTAACTCAGTCAACTCTCTTCCTTGCTCTGCCCTCCCTCCCTCTCTCTCTCTCTGCTGGTATTTGGTTGTAAAGGAGTCTGAACAGCATGGGGTGAACTAGGTGGGGGACATGCAGGTGTGCCAAGCCATTCAGATAACCTGGTTGCAGACGGTGTTGCTACAGGTGTAGGAAACACAGAAGATGGCTCAGAGGTCCCAGCTAGTGGGTGTTAACACTGAGTAATAGAATAATACATTTTATTGATCCCACACTAGCAAAACACACTTGCTACAGCAGCTCAAAGGCCAAAACTACTAATAGCAATTGCACAAGATAACAGCACAGTGAAATTATATGTAAATAAGATATATATAAAGAATAAATTCACATGATAAATATGTTGTCTTACTGCAATAGCGGTGACACACCTAAATAGAATGGAACCATAATTAATTTCATTAATTAACACCTGTGTTTACCCTGCCAAAAATGACCACTGCAAAAAGGGCCCATTGACTTTGACAACATCACTCTAAACTTCCTAACTGGTCCCAGAGACTTTCTCCACCTACCTTGTGACACCATAGGGATTAGGAGAGGCACAACAATATTGCCCTGGCTGACTATTTCAAACACACAGTTGGAAGTTGTTGGTTTCTCCTTCATGTGTGGCTCAAGAAATGCCTCTGACTTGCCTCCTTCTGCCCGTCTCCATTTTACCCTCTCTTACCTCCTTTCTTTCATATATTTGTCCTTGAGATATTTCCGTTTTCATCTGCATTCCTCTAACAACACAGGGTAAAAAAAATGTTAACTAGCAGCTAATAAGTTGCTTAACATTAAACCTTAATGTTAGAAAATAGCTGAGACTACAGTTTGTTCAAATATGTCTTGCAGCTTGTCTCGGGGTACGCTGAAAGTAAACATTGAAAGTAAGCTAATGTTAATTTAACGCATGAACTGTACTGTATGCTTAATGAAAGCAACTTACCTGACATATCAGGTACAGCACTAATTTGCCACCAGCCCTACTGTTTTTTGTTCAACTCCAGTTGGTAAGTGAAGTTGTACAGCTGTTGTTTCCAAGCAACTGTAAATTTTTCATCACCACCACTGAAGGCCTGCTTCTCAATTCATTTTGGCAATGTGAAAAAAAAAATGCTATTGGACATTTTTCTGCTCTGAGTTGAAGTTGAAGTTTTTCAACTTGAGAGTCCTCCTGCAAAACCACATCCTGTCTGATCCGGGCCCAACAGGGAACATTTTCCTGTTGTAGCTGGTCAAAGTGGAGTCAGTTTTAACTACCTACTACAGTTAAGCGGTCCAGTGGTTTCCAACATGGGGGTTGAGCCCCGTCCAAAGGGGTTTAAGATGATTAATGACTGAACAGATTTCATTTCATTTTTATGGACTTTTCACAAATCTTTGCTTTTTTTGTGAAATATTGGAAAATCTGACCTTTTTGTATTTTAGATAGTTATCTAAATGAAACAACTGGACAAGTTTAGAAAGGTCTCTTTAAATTAACTGCAAAAAACTCATTGACATCTGAAACATGAAAAGGGGCTCAAACTACACAAGCCAAAAAGAAAGGTATTATTTTTATTAAATACAGCTAATTTTTTATGTTTTTATGTAAAATCTATATTTGAAACGTAACTAGTAACTATAGGTGGCAAGTGTAGTGGAATAAAAAGTGCAATATTTCCCTCTGATATGTACTGGAGTACAAATAAGTAATGTACAAGTAAATGTACTTTGTTACTTTCCACCATGCAATATTTTGTTTATTAATCAATTGTTTGATTGCATAACAGATAAATCAATAACAAAAAGAACTGCTAGCTGTGGTCCTACAATATTGATGGAAATCTGACAGGACCTGAGGGCTTGGCCTTAAAGGACCTTGAGGTATCGGGTTAGCCTTGATTTTCACCAAATTGTTATTACATGCATGTACGATTCGGCTGGGCTCAGAAAAATGACTGAGAAACATTTAAATTAAGCAGCAGACATCAGCGCAGACAAGAGAAGACATTATGGGGGGTTTGAATGAAGCTCTTAATACAAGAGGTGTGCTAATTAATGATGCATCATGCCTTGAAGGCTCTCACTGGAACAGCAAAGGAACCTGTCAACCCACTTCAGAAGTCTGCCATGTAATGTCATGCTATCTGTCCAGCTCTGCAGCACATTTTGATTATCTATCAGTGTGAAGTCTCAGTTGTTTCAATGACATGACTGCCCCGCTCCCTGATGTCTGCCAAATGAAAACAGAACAGTGCCATCCCCAGAGGAGCTTAATGATCCACAAACACACACGCACATATACACACACATCTATGCATGCAAACACAGTGAGGCGCGCACACACACACACACACACACACTAACCCACACAGAGACAGCAGCTTATTGATCACTGTCAGATCTGTCTATAGACTGGAAACAAGCCTCTAAGCAACACAAAAATTAGGACACTGATGATTTGTTAGTTAACACAGTCAGGGCTGACACCCCCCCCCCCCCCCCCCCCCCCCCCCCCACACACACACACACACACACACACACACACACACACATACATGCAGACACAGTAATTGACTGATATGGAACAGTGAACAAGGAGTTCTTGTCTGGTTTTGAATTATGTCTGGCGCTGGACAATTCTGGACAAGTCTCTGGCAGAAAAGACAGTGTGGGTGTCTGAGAGAGAAAGACAGAGAACAAGGGAAAGAGAGAATTAAGCATGGCAACTAGAAAACATTCAGGCGGAGAGGAGCGAACCGTGTGAACCTCACAACTCCCGCCCCAGGTCTCCATTGTGCCGCACAAGAGCCACACTGGTCAGACAAAGCCATAAAATATGAACGCACAAGCAGTGAATGAAGCGATTGGACTCAGCCAACGCGGAACCAAACAACGTCAGTCCTCTGGACGAGGCATCTCCAGTTTTTGGATGGTAGTTGAATGATCCCCGCCTGCCTGTCTGGGCACAGAACTAACTGTGAAACTCAGTGTGAAAGAAGGCGCCAGTGAAGTGCAAAGAGAGACAGGGAGGCAAGGAGTTAAAGATTCAATGAGAATAAGAGTGTGTGAGAGAAAGAATGAGGACAGATGCTGCCTCTGTGACTAACACCGGTTGTAACTAACAGCCAAATGGCACAAAGGAACAAGGGAATTAGTGTCCACAGTCACTAGTATTAACAGCTTGTCTCAGGTTTGTGTATCAGCAGAGAGTGATTAAAACAAGACATGAGGCAATTATCTAAATTGGTGAGCTGCAAATTATTCCAATTTCCAAAAAAAGCTGCTGCCAATATTGTAATTTTTTCTAATCTCTTGGAGCATTTTAATACCTTGTAAGTGTTTTCAGTTTCTTGCTTTTACAGTTTGCAGTCATCTTTTTCCATTGTGTTTTTCAATCCTTCATAGCAGGTGGTTAATTCTCTAATATTTTGTACTCTTCAAAAAAAGATGTCAGCATTTGTACATCTTTTGACTAATGTAATGTAAAAATGTTTGCACCATAGGTTACACAAGCAGTGAAAACAATCGTAACTAATACTGTGCATACAACAGACATGAAACCATCCAATATACCAGCGGTTCCCAAAATAGTTTTTTTTTTTTTTTTTTTTTTGTCCAACCTGCATCCAGTCACATCAGATAACCACATTAACACCACATTTCATATTCCAAATGTCTTCTGTGAATTGGTTGGTATTCAATACTAATAATTACATAAAATTGGACACTGTTACAATATGTTTTTTATAAGTCTCCAATTTTATTTCACATTTAAATTCTGAAATTCTGACATTTTTGAGGATAGAAGTTCACAGCCTAAAACTTTGGCGCTACATTGTGCGTACATGTGCAGATTTCAAAGGTGATCCCAGGAGAAGAGGGAGGGGAGATGTGTTGGGATAGCAAAGAGTGAAACATATCAAGATAAAAGATGGCCCTGAAGGTGTGAAACATGGCTTTGAACAGAGAGGACGGGGGGCAAGCACAGGCATGTGAGTTTACAAGAAAACAGAACAGAAAAATCCCTTCTTTATCCAGGAGTGTCTCACTGTAATTCCGGATACATTTTCAGAAACCAGAGAAAAGAAGAGTTTCCTGTCCCCACAAAAGGTGACAAAAACAAACTGTGAAATGAAATATTTGCACCAATGTTTTCAATTGCCAAAGTATCATGCAAATGGAAATACATGACATGAATTAATTAAGTTTTTAATGTATTCCTTTTATATGCAGTAAATTATAATGCAACACTAAAGTTACATTGAAGCCTCCTTTCTGACCTCTTTCTCAAACATGAACTCCAAGCCTAAACTCTCCTTATGCAGTCATTCGGTTATGATCAAGATCATGAGGAACATTCAAATGGATGATCTCTTTTGGAGTAGAGCACTTGATTCTGTTGCATCAGCCACAGCAAATCAAATGCAACTAAAGTGTCCCTGAAGAGGAAGTCGACCACAATACTCTCTGACAGGTGATTTGCAGGAAAGAGGTTCTGCAGTCCTGAAAAAACGCAGAGCGCACATTCATACTCACTCTTGCCTCCTAGATTTTATTTCATGTGTCCATGCAGCCATGGCCTCTACACCCCAGTAGGTTGTAATGCTCCATGATTGCACCTTTGTGCTGTTACATTGAAAATCAGTTTGGGGAAAAAATCAGTGACCTTTGAATTAGTTTGACGTGAAGTGTAGTGAAGGGCAAAACATGGGGGAGACAACTGCATATCCCTCTGCATTCACTTATGCAAGGTCACACTTATGTGCATATGCATATGTGTAAACAACCTGCGCATATTAAGTATGATCTAAACCCACTAAAAATAGGTCTCATATGCAAAGAGATGAATAGGAGACAATGGCAGGGGCACCCGAGTTAACAAAAGGTGAGTGCAGAGTCTTCCATGTTCAGTTAATGTGTGATTTCACCCAATTTCAAGCATGGCTGGCTAAATAAGATTCCTGCATCCCATTTAAACGTTCCTCCAGAAATAACATTTATCCAATTTGTTTCATGGCTTCCCGCTTCCATGCTCTCATCTCACACATGCCTGTGGAAGCCAACTGGAGTAGTTTGGCTTGTCGAAAGTAAAGCCAGGCTCTGAAGAAAGGGAATATCTGGTCCACTTTGGGAAACATATTTATGGGGTAATCCAGCATGACATGCCTGGATAATATAGGAAATGTGATATTTGTGGAATGTATAGACTTGAAATTCAATGTTCTACTAACAATATGTAACACTCAGTTGTGTGTTGTGTATAATTTACACCAGTGTGACGCAGCAGGGAAGGTTTGCTTTAGGTGATACCATAAGATTTCAGGTAATCGCCATGCTCGGGTTTTTAGTTTCCCTTGGCCTGCTGTTCATCCCTCCCAAAGAATAGCACTTTTCTGTGCCAAACACCTTTTTATTCAGCATTTTTTTCTGTTATTACTTCCCTCTGAGTGACCATGGATGGTGCTGCTGGATGCAAAACCACTGCTGTTTCCAGGCACAGGGCCTATCTCAGCTGCAACACACGGCAAAACACAGAATCCATCCAGCTAACAACTGCAGCCCTCCCTATTCTGCTACATTCTCTGCACTGCTCATGTCGCTAATTAGAAATGAACTGGGTAATTAACCACCTTGTCTCATTGTTTGAGATGGAATATTTCTCTCTCCCACCATGCAATGCTTTTGTTGTCAACTTACAATGACATAATTTTTTTTTTTGTTTTTGTGTGCATCCCGCACTTCAATTCCAATTCGATTTACCAACAACTCAAAACAGCCTATATTCAAAACCGTCTCAAACTTGGGATAGATGTAGATGAGGCAGGAGGGAGGAAAAAATGGCACAGCCTGTGGTTTGTGATGGTTCTCTGCCTTATCACACAACACAGCTCTCTCTTTTGACACGACTACTTATCTCTCGTTACTGCAGCATTTTCACTTAGCACATAATAAAACCAAGAAAAAAACCAGTGTATCGCTCTGCAGGCAAGGCAAATCTTGTGTTTTCTATTACTGAGTGCATTTGGCATTTATATGGACAATTATTCAGTAACAGTGCAAACTATTACCTCACAAACCATCTAAAAGCAACAGGTAAAATTCAATGTTAGGGAAGTCAAAGGTTTCTGGAAAAACTTCAGGGTTTTGCTTCTTTTTGGTGCTTTAGAAACTTCTTTCTACAAAGGTCTGATTTGATGCAAAGATTTGACTTGATGTGTATTTAAAACACCAATAAAGGTCATAAAGAGCCTTTTGAAAGAGTGTACTCTGCAGCAAGGTTTCTCAGCACAGACACACTGAGTCCTGCTGAAATTATGGGATCACACAATGTTAATCTCTATATAAAGTATCAGTAGTCGTACTTTCAAGCTACAGAAAACACCAGAAATCAAAACTACCTTGTGGTTCACTTTGAAAAAAGAAAATAACATATATCTCCTTTATAAAAGATGAGGGCATGCCTCTAAAGTCAACTGTAAAAATGTATTGTGCTGTATAAATTATGTTTTGGCGTCGCTCTGTACTTTTTATTTTACCTTCAAGAGAACACGGCCAAATATTTTTACTGAAAGAAAGAATAAAAATATCTTATGGAATGCAGCCTACGTTTGGGGTTACAGATAAAGCCTGCAGTGGTAATAAGGATAGTTTTAATGAGGAATATCTGAAATTCAGTTGAGAAAGATCAGCTTTGAATTACAGTCTTTTTTAAGCCTAAGGATAGTTAGGTCTCACTTTACTCTCTGAAAGACTTTGACGCTTCCTGGGGCTGGTGATTTGGAAGCAGAAGGAAAAACAACTGTAATAGCATCAAGAATGATCTTACAGCAAATGGGGAAATGTGCCATTTTAAATGTGCTATCATCAAGAAATATCATCTAGGCTTAACATTTAAAACTCAATATAAAGTGCATCCAGAGCGCCACTCACCATTACAGTGTCAGTGCTGTAATGTTCAGTAGAGTCAAACATCACAACTCTGGCTTTCAAACTGGCCTCACCACCAAACGCGCATTATTTGTTAGACTGAAACACTTAAAAACGTTTAAAAATGCTCTGTGCCGGCCATGCCAATAATAACTGTCTCTGAGAATCAAAGTCAGAAGTAGTGTGACCTCGTTATAGCTCAAAAAAACTCTTAGATTCTCTAAATTTCTCAGGGAGCACGTCTGCTATGGTGGTTCGGTGTACAAAGCATCTGACTTTGACACCAGAAGCTGCTTATTACATCCAAAACTGTACCAACCAATGTTGGAGGACTTTGTCTGCTCGTGGTTTTTAGTTGTGGGTTATATTTGCCAGTCTATTAGAGAACTGGTTGAACTTTCTCAAAAGAGAGATAGTAATATAAAAACAAATCTTAAACTGTAATTAATAAAATTATCCAGACACAATAAAGTTTGTGATCAAGTTTATAATTAGGTCTAAAAAAAAAAGAAAAATTTAAAAAAATAAATCCGCTTTTGCCTTTCATCTAAATTGTAGCAAGCCAGTGACAGATTTTTCAATGAGCTGTTCTGATCTGTGTCCAACAAGCTTGATTAGAACAATGTTCTTTGCCAGTTTTGGCCAGCAGAATAAAAAAGGCCTTGAAAACTGACTGCAAAGTGTGACAAAAAAAGGGAAACAGGGAGAAAATGGGAGGAAGTGTGAGGGACAGACAGACGGACAGAGAGAGTGAGAAAAGAATAGTTCATTGTGTGTGCTCTCTCTGGGAAGACAGTCTTGTGTAATGAGAAATATTAACAGTCTTTTGGTCTTGTTAGAAAAAATCATCATCCTCACACAAAAGAGTGCCCCTAAAATCCATCCAACCAATGAATGGCCTTTATGAGGCAGGCGGTGCACAGGGAGAATTTGTTCACATACACATTCTATTTAGTGCAAAATGAACAGTTTTACCTGAAACATACTTCAGTACGACAGTACATCACCTCCTTATAGGTGAGTGTGTAGTTTCAAAACAAGAAAATTAATGGCACAGAAAAGACCCATCTCTTTCATTTTTTTTTTCCATTTGGGGTTTTTTATGCCTTATTATACTGTGTATGGAGGGTTTTGAATCACATTTACACATTTTCAGTGGCTGACAAAATATTCAGATCCTTTACTGACATAAAAGTGATAATTCCACTCTGGGGAAATGAATGTACATATCCTGCAATTACACTGTGACTTGAATGTAAATATGGAAATCAGCTAAATGTATTCAAACTATCATAAGTGTTCACTATGCAGGCAGAACGGCTCATGTTTCCATTTGATCACTGTACATTACTCTTACTAATTCTTTAACGTGTAAACAGCATTTTCATACATTCTGACTATTTTATATACAGTTGGGTAGTTTCATCTATAAAAATACTAACAATCCTATGATCCAGTGCCGTGGATCGAGATCAGCATGATACTGACCTTATCAGGGGGATCTAGTATCAGCCACAGACTGTCAAATGCAGTTTCTTTGTGTCATTACAAAAGTTTACTTTCAGTTGGTCAGTAAAGTAGCGATGTTGGATCGGTTCTTGGCATCTGTAAAAAAAATAATTTTGCAAAAGAATCTTAAGCTATAAAAAAAAAAATGGTTAATATAGCCATCAGATGAATGTTGAGGAGTAAAAGTTGTCCCTCTGTATGTAGTGGAGTGAAAGAAAAAGTTGAATAAAACTGGAGTTCTCAAGAGAGGTACAAACATCTCTGCAATACCTACAGAGTAAAATAGAGACTAGCTCTAATAGATATTACTAACCGTTACATTTTACATTTCAAAGATACAGAAAAGATTTACTTATTAAGACCGAGCACTAAATATTTGATTACGATATTTTTGGAGTTGTATTCCTCCTCAAAGTGACAGAAACTTATTTTTCCTTGTTTCTTCCCTGTAGCACATGTGCAAACTGTTGGTGTGAATGTTTTTTGCTAAAAATAAAATTTTCTTATTATTCATCCATTTCTTTCCACATAGCAAGCTCATAACTGGCATTTGTTTTACTGTCTGCTTGTGAATGCTAAACAGGAACCACGTTTAATTTTGCTTTCGGTGAGGTTGACATTTGAACACCAAAACTCGAACAAAGGAACATCTCTGTATCCCAAGTTGCATTTAAATATACATTTGCATCTGTTGCGTCATCAAGTTCAGTTGCTGGAGTCCTCACCCTGTTGAGGAATAGAAACACTTCAGGGTGGTAGTGATTATTATTGTATTTAGTTGAGTTTAAATGTTATGTTTCTTTTAATGTAATTCATACAGTGAAAGGAATCAGGGGTAAAAATCTCAAACTGTTGAGCATAGGTGGTTAAAGGTGAAGACTAACTACTCTACAAGTGTCTCAGTCCTTGTTTTCTACCAAAATAGATACAGTAGATCAAGACAGTTGTATGTTATGATCTAAATCTTTTAGTTCTTGCCAAGGCTGTGAAAATCCTTCCTGACATCTTTAGGAAGGTCTTTTTTATTTGATAAATATCAAGATGGATGTGACACTCGACAGTAGGAGAATGTCAGTTGAACCCCTCAAGGTTGAAACTCTGGCAGCGCTCTGAAGACCCTGTGCAGCGATGAGCCAAAGAATTTCTATAAAATCAAACTCGAGCTGTGTGTGTCAGATACCAGTCAGTGTTATCACTAACAGCCACAATGAATGGAAAAAAAAAACTATTCCAAACCTTTTCTTTGTCAAAGAAAACTAATTTCCAACCAGCTTTAGCTTCCCTTTCAGGACCCCCTTCCCCCTTTCTAAATATGACAAATTATTATACTTACTATTGTGTCTACATTTGTCACCTGACAATTTCATGAACTAGTCTACTCCGTAACTCTTTTAGACATGCTAGCTGAATGAGCTCAGGTTTAGTCATAAAAACAAGTGGCCTCAAAAGAGCTCATTACCCTGACGGATAGATAAAGTGTATCTGTAAGAGAAAAGCATTGAATTGGTCTTATTAATTTTTTCCCCTTTGAACTAGAAAAAGCCATTGAGAAGAACATAAATATGACAACACCATCATAAAAACCAGCTTTAAAAGACCACAAAATCTAGACACCATTTCGTCCCATTCGGTTGCTTCATAAGAAGGCAAGTGGTTGTTTGTTAACCTTGAATGCTTCAACAGTTTGAAAGCTGTTATTTACCATTTATAAACCACAAAAGCTTTAAAATGAGCTGCAACTCTGACTGACTCCAACATCTCCTCATAATAAACTGTTTAACAGCCTTTTTTTAACTTGCTCAACACAAGTTTACCCGCATTCAGCTGTAAGCGTTTGAAGTGAAGCGATGATTCATGACAGAAGACAAAGGTTGAATAAACAACTTTGACAGCAACTCTGCTGTTAAATTGCTCAGGTTTGGATGTTGGTTCTCTATTCTGCCATGGCAAACTGGTGGGACATTTTACCTGCAATTTTGGATTTTCGCAGAGCCCAAGACAGTCTACTCCAGGTTACAGAAGGTAATACACTGATCTTTAAAAAATGTTCTCTTGAGGAATGGTACTGTCAGACAGAAGGAGCCAGTCCTGTTCCTCGCTGTAAACTCCCCTTTTCAAGTTTTCACTTAATGATATCCTCAGGGAAACATGGGATCTCCTGGATAATTAAACAGTCCTGTAGGTCTGAGGTCAGTCATAGGTGGACCGTGGTCCAGGTCCAGACTCAGACATCATCCAATCCGCACCCGGACCTATAACCTATAAATTATTGAGAATTATTTAAGTTTGACAGAGCATTTCTATTTTAAACAATGCTGCTTTCCTAGCTCTTACAGCACTGATCACATGATGCCACTCAGCCATTGCAACTGCAGTCAGTGACTGAGATATGCACACAGGGGAGAGACAATAGTCAAGAAATAAGTGGGGAAAGCAGGGTAGAAAGAGGGGGAAAGTAGTTATTACTTATTACAGCCTTTACCTTCCTTGAAATGAGAGAAGAACATTTAATTATCATTAGAGAAGTTATTATTGATCATACCTCCAGTTTTAACAATTCACCTGATTTTTTTTTTAACAGGTTACACTTGAAGTGTTGACTTTTTATTGTCACATCATCTGTTTACTTACAGAGTTTCATACCCATCCAAGCCCAGAAAGTGCTCCAACTACCAGTCACCAACCTCTGTCAATGTAGGAAATGTATGGTACTTTTACTCATGTAACCCTTGACACACAAAATAAAAATGTTTAAGGAAAACATGCAAGCGCTTTAACAGATTCCCACAATAATTTAACTTACCAGAGTCACTTCTTGACGACTCCTTGTGGTAGCACCTATCAATTGCATAATAGGTGGCGAAGAAGAAGAAGAAGAAGAAGAAAGGTGGAATATAGGAGAGAGCCCAGACAGCAGGAGAAAACAAATTGCAGAGATAACAAATTTTGTCTGTCTGGTTCATCTTTGGCTTTTAAAACACTCAAAATCGCTAAAGACTAAGCGACATTAACAGCAAGGCAGCCCAGAGACGCTGTCCTGCACACAAGCATACACACATACACTCTAACGACTCAGCACTGTGTCAACAGCCAGGCTCTATATTTTCTGACGGAGAGAGCAGGTCTTTCACTCTCACACGCCGGCACACCTGGGCATGAACACATGACAAGGAGTGGACCGGTCAGCAGTCCACTGCTAATGGACTGAACATACATACACACACGGATACACACACACACACAAACACTTACACACTGGGCATTTTGTCATTTGAATTATAGCTGGAAGGAGGCTGAGAGAGTAACTGCAGTCTGCAAGTTTGGATACTGATATGTGACATAAATGTGTCCGGTTTAGAAAACACTGAAGGTGTATATCTGAATGTGTTTATTATTTTTTGAGAGACAAAAATGTGTATTTTTCATTATCGTGGACAATGAATTATGATAGAATTGTATTGTGACTAATTCCCACCCCTAATCACTATGGTGCCTGAAAAAAAGGTGCTGGTATTCAAAGCAAAACATCTCCCTGTTTCTTCTGCTTTCTGGTGTGTGTGCTTGTAATGTGTGGTGCCCACACAGATGTAAGAAAAATAACACTGGCGGAGACAGACAGGATCCCACACAAGCATATATTTGCATTTCTAACATACACGAACAAATTTCATTGCTACATTTATTAATTACCCTATAACCTTTCTTTCATTGCAACTAACCCCAACAGCCAAACACATACACACATGCACACACACATACACAGTGTCCTAAAATGTTGAAGCGGTAAGTGATTGTGTAGTTTTAAATTCTTAGACACTACATTACACTCACACACAATCATAATCTAGGACACACGTTCTCATTGCCTTCGATCGCTCTGTCAGTTACAACAGAGGAAGTCAGGGAGGAGGAAAATGACGGGAGTCAACAATGCATGCAACATCGATGTGTCCAACCACCACTGTCTGTATAAGTGGAATTGACTTCTGCTCATTTCCCAAATTACACATATCTGACTGGCCCATCGCTGCAGGGGTTATACAGGAAGCACAGGGACAGAGAAAGAGACTCTCCCTCACACACACTCTCCATTTCTCTGCAGGGAATCAATGATGTCTGCTTAATTATTGGGTGAATTTAATCAGCGGCACAGCAGTACTTACTGCCTTGTGACCCAGTAGCTGTCAGGAAGTCATTTTGTTTCCAACAGTTAGTGTTCGAATACCACCGCAATAATTAAAAGTACAACAACTTAATTGTTCCAGAGGTGTAGAGGTAATACAAAAACTACCTTCACATTGTGTTGGTTTCTCACTCAGCTATTCACCTACAGGTTTTTGACTGCCACTGACGCACATAGCAATTGTTTTTGTGAAAATGGTGCCACAAATGCCACAAATCTCTATGACCTAGACAGAGCACTGATTAATGATGCATAAAGTCTGGATTAGTGTCTCTAAAACAGGTAATTAACATGTCTAGCCTACTGAACTGTGTTCTAAAATATCTTGGTATTATCATCAAGATTAACTGTTGAGATCATTGCTTTGTTTCATGCATTTTATCGTGGGCTGCTTTGCAGTTTTTTATGTACCTTAACTGTGTAGCAACTTATCTTGTTTTTAATTGCTGCAATACAAGACTGAAAATAATGTTTATGTTATGTAGATGTAAAAGTCAAATAGTACTTCCTTATGATGTACTAAAGTCTGTTCTTATTCTAAAACCCCACAAATGTTATAAAATAGGCTACTATTCACTTATTAAGTGAAAATGGATCTACGTGTAATTGTATTTACCTTTGTTGTGCTTATTCAATGAAAGCTACATGCAAACATCTGTGGCAGAAATTCACTGCAGAAGGTCAGAGCAGCTGACCAAGAAAAGCTACTTCACCAAGCTACAGTGGTCTCTTCATGACACCTTTCATCCTACCTCCAAAACACTCAACTTATTCCAGCAGGGATCAGTGAGAATCTTGCCTCTGTTTTCAATGATGGTTTCATTTCTATTTTTTAGACAGCGGGAAAGAAGGAACACTCAGTTCAACCTGAAGAAACACATCAATCCATGAAAAAACTTGCTAAAGAAAGAAAGCCTCAGACCTATCTGACTTCAAGCCAAGCTCATGTTCCATAGTATATTTAGACAGCATCTATCATTACTTTGATTTTTTCACTAAAGCTTAGAAGGAACAGTGCTACATTTTGGGAAATATAAAATCATGTCTGTGCCTTCAGTACAGAGCTATCTAGCATATCTTAGCTTAGCATGACGCCTGAAAGCAGGGGGAAACAGCTGACCTGGCACTCTCCAAAGATGAAAATCCCACCAACCAGCGCCTCTAAAGCTCACAAATTATCATGCTGCATCTTGTTTTTTCATTTTGTCTGCATGCATAGTAAAACTTTCCAAAACTGCCACACACAGGATCAGATGATGAAATGGATGTTTGCAATGGAGATATGTGTGCAGCTGTTTTGATCTTTTTTTTCCATTTAATCCAAAACAAATCTAAAAAAAACACAGTAGTGCAACTATGTAACACATATATTCGTACATTACAATGGTATCAATCTTATCTAAAACTTATCTACAACTCTTGGCAAGAAAGTGATTAAACCTATTTCCCAAAACCTCGAGCTACTTCTTAAAACATCAAACTGTAGCACGGTTGGCACTGAACAACTGCACCCTGTCGGTGTTTGACATATGTGCACAATCCAAGCCTCATAATGGGTATAGCTGTTTGATATTAACAAACTAAGCACCATCATCATGACATGCAGTAGTGGATGCCATTCAACAAAATCAGACAACACCCTCAATGATGACTGCTTCATGGCCCCTCATTCAAAATCACATCCTTTAGAGTGTCAGGGGAGAAAAATGCAATAAATATATAAAATGTATTCACTGATGCAACAAAAGCATCTACTGAACAATGCTCAGTTACTCAATGAGCTTGTTTTTTATCTAACATATTTCAGCCACACATTTCTGCACGCTGCCTCAGTGTCTCCAATCTGATGACAATACATGGTCAAACAGTGTGTAGTGGAAAAAAACTGCTTAAACAGTTCCATAGCCCCGAGGGCACCTTATTGGCTTTCAGATGGTACCTCTGATGCATGTGGTAAAATTCAATGAAAATAGGTTGAAAAATGTCTCATCACTCTCCAAAGGGATGGATATAGACTGGGAAAAATCAATGGAAGGTCTGTAGAGTATGGGTAATATCATAGGTTTTGGGCTGCAACAAAACAACAAACAGAATATGTTTTTGTCAAAGACCTGAGATACTACATTGATTGTTGTCATGAAAAATTGTGTATTCCACATTGTACAATATGAATTGTCTAATCTAAAAATACAGTGTAGTAGTTGAAGAAGCCTCCGCTACGGCATTTACAACAGCAGATTCAAAGGCAGAGGTCCATGGGACAGGGGCATGTTTACCACTGTGTTGCATCACCTCTTCTTTAAACAACACTCTGTAAACGTTTGGGAACTGAGGAGATCAGTTGCTGGACTTTTGAAAGTGAAACGTTTTCCCATACTTGCCTGATATAGGATTTCAACTGCTCAACAGTTGTCTCCGTTGTCATATTTTTCATTTCATGATGCTTCAAATGTTTTCAATGGGTCACAGGTCTGGACTGCAGGCAGGCCACTTTATCGTCCAGACTCTTCCACCACAGAGCCATGCTGCTGTAATACGCGCAGAATGCGGTTTGGCATTGTCAGGCTGAAATTTGAAAACAACGTTGTCCGGATGGCAGAATATGTTGCTCCAAAACCGCTCTTCCTGTCCCTTCTCGTCCCTCTCTTCTGTGGCCCAGAAGACCATGATTTCCATAAAGAATTTGAAATTTTGATTTGTCAGACCACAGGACAGTCTTCCATTTAAATGAGCTCAAATGAGCTCAGGCCCAGAGGAGTCGGCGGCGTTTCTGTATGGTTTCTTCTTTGCATGGTAGAGTTTCAACCTGCATTTGTGGATGCAGCGACAAACTGTGTTCACAGACAGTGGTTTTCATAAGTGTTCCCGAGCCCATGCAGTTATTTCCACTTTTGAATCATGTTTGTCTTTGATGCAGTGCCGCCTGAGGACCCGAAGATCACGACCATCCAGTATTGGTTTTCGGCCTTGTCTCTTGCCTACAGAGATTTCTCCGGATTCTCTGAATATTTTATTGATCTTATGAACTGTAGATGCTGAAATTCACAAATTGTATGCAATTTTACATTGAGGAACATAATTCTTAAATTGTTAGACTGTTTGCCCACACAGTCTTTCACAGAGTGGTGAACCTCTCCCCGTCTTCAATGCACAGAGACTCGTGTGAGATATTCAACCAGGTGTTTTTTTAGCATCACACACCTTTTCCAGTCTTTTGTTGCCCCTATCCCAACTTTTTTGAAACGTGTTACTGCATCAAATTCAAATTGAGCAAATATTTTTAATAACACAAAAGAATTTCAGAATTTCAACATTTGATAATTGATCTTTGTTAAATATGGTTTTGCACATCATCACATTCTGTTTTTATTTACATTTTTCACAGTGTCCCAACTTTTTGGAAAACAGGGTTGTATTAAGGAGGTGATTTTAGAGTTAACAATGAAATGAGTTCAATAAACAGACAAATTTATCACTACTTGCATTCGCAACAAACATCACAGAGTATCCGTCATCGCACATGTGCACAGCACAAAGCTAGAACGTTAACCTTCAACCAGTCCATCTGTATGTTCTGTCCCTGATTCATCCATTACATTGCACGACTATCAGGTCCTTTTAGAACACTTGGTTTAAGGTAATTTATAATGCTAACAGTGCAGATCCCTTTGGGGTATGCCATAACCTAATGATGACAGACATGGGCATGTGACCAGACAGCAATACCACAACCTCCTGGAAAAGGTCAAATTTACATGCATTGAGTTCAAATTGTTTTATTGTAACAACACAGAGATATTGATTACTACATCGGTATCCATGCCCGATGATATTAAGCAAAAATCAGTGTTGCTCAGTCGAGCCAATTATTGGGTATATCTTGTGCAGACCAACCCATAACAGCTCCGTTTTGCATATTAAGTGGAAAATCTAATCTATCCGAATGCATATTCTATGGAAGTATGCAAATGGGACAACTGGAGCAGTTATAATTGCTCAGTGTGTGCTAGGAATGAGAATGGCTTTTTGTATGAGCTAAGGACATATTAAGTTAATGACACCATTCTGGTAAATGGCAGACAGATGGAAAGTTCACAGAGACAAAGAGCTGTCTTGGTCCTTAATCACACGTGCAATTAGCTGGTGTGTGAAGGTGCTAATTTGATTGGTTTGTGGTAGCCATGTTTCACTTAAAAAGTGTTATATTAGAGTCAAATAAGTCCTTATTCTGGGGCAAGAGCAACCTGCTGGAAGATATCCCTTTTTCATGACCAAAATGAAATTGGAATACAGAAATGCAACACATTGTGTTGCCAATAAGGGTGGAAATGGGCTTATACACAGTGTGAGAGGAAAAGTCAAACAGTAACAGAACAGCATTTCAGCTGGGGTTATGAAAATCTTCAGTGTTAGTATACGAAACCTTTTAATATTCTGTGTATGACGTGTGCCTTAACTCAACTATTAATGACAAGTGTAATATAGTTTGCTTTCTTACTATCCTGAATCGTCTCATCCATCTTATGCAGACATTTAATAATTCAAGATGAGGCTTAGTGCAAAAACACACTGGATGCAGCTGCGGAACATCTTGGTTTTCATTTTGGCGCCCATGTTAACAGGTTAGGGCAACGTCTCACACATGCCTGTGTGAGACGTTGCAGCTGTGTCACGTGACCTAGAGATTCCACATCTCACCTATTATTCACGTGTGACACATGTGGCTCCCAGCAAAAACAGATAGAGAAAGGCCTGTTATATTGACATTATACGAGCAACATTACACAAATGTTGACACCTTCCACTATAGTTGTCTATGTCTAGGCTGAAACTGAATATGTCACAGACATGAAAAAATGTAAATATATTTTTTAACCATTTTAACAGCTGCATGTGGAGACAGTGGCATTTTAGAGACATTTTCCGTCAAAAATAATTCAAAAATGAATTTATAATGAAGAGAAATCAAAAATTCCAGTAACCTGTAAACTCTATGTAGACAGACACAGCTGGCAGTAGCAGCGGTGAGCAGACATGCAGCTGGTGTGAACACACATGCTCCACAGCAGTTAAGCAACAGTGGCTGCTATGCAATGCAGGCAGTGTGTTCCTGGCATTACAGTATGACAACATTCACCTCTACTACTGTAGAAAAGCACACAGTGCAAAAGGAGAACTAGCTAATGTTACTGTCCAGGTAGATCAAGCTCAGCCGAAAGAAGAGCTGCTGGACTCAAGACTGTAGTCAGATTAAGTCTCAACCCAAGTCTTTCTGGTATAAAAAGGAAACAAATAAGACAGCAACAGGACGGCCTTCAATATACACGCACCTTGAATATTTAATTATTAGACCAATGCAATGAAAGGACCTGCTGTTGACTAGGGAAAAAACAATATTAACACAATTTGACAAGAAGGTCTTCACCCAAGGTCCACTCACTGGAGCTAAAAGAAAGCTAATAAAGGATAATAAAAGCTAGGAAGTGGACTTGCTGTCAAACTACGTTGTCTGTGTTAAAGAATTCACTTTCACATGGAGCTATTGAAACAGCTTTGAGATGAAAATATTCAGTGTTTTAATGATCAGCATCCAGAGACCCAAAACACATACAGTTGATTTGCAATTTGCTTAACGCATGCAGGACAAGACTTGGGACTTCGACTTATCTTAAATGACTAAGAGACTTGAGTTGGACCTGCCCCAAAAGATTTTTAAAAAGCTTTGGCCGCAAGGCTTTCCACACTGTTCTCCTCCTCTTTATCCACACTCATCCAACACACATTCAATGACACACTTGAACCGTCAAAAAAAAAAAAAACAAGAGTTTGTCTCTCGCCAACACACTGGAAACAAAAATTCCAGGTTTTCTTCCATTTTAAACATCAAGAAATATTTTTTACACACTTCTGTCCACTTGGCTTAAAATACGTATATATTGAGTCAACAGTTTATTAGTACAGTTAGCCTGTTTTTAGGATGACAGTTTGATAGGTTAATGAGGAGGGGAGCAGGCAGCATGCAGTGTGAGCCCTCTCATTTAAAAGTAAATATATTTTCGTGTGATTATCATAATGCTAATCAGATCATTTAATTTAAAAAAGTAATGAACTAATATTACACCCTTGTCCGCCATTTGCCTTATACTGATAGGAAAGAAGAAAAGGAGTAGAGGAGGAGGAGAATATATTTGGAAGCAGCTCAAGCAAAGGAATATATCTTCATGTCTATCATCTTTATTGTAAATGTGACTTTATTAGTTGAGTATCTTTAGGAAAATGTAAACTAGATTTGTTCCAGAAATCCCAAATGTTGAGTTTAAACAGCTTCACAAGCTACACAATTCAGACAACATCCTTTAAAATACAAAAACCCTTCTGCAGAATTGTAATTGTAATGTACCCTTTCCCTCCATCAATGGGATTTTGCAATTACAAACTTGCAAAAATGCAAATTAGACACATTTTAACAGAACACAGAGAATATGTACTTCAGGATAATTCATGTATTCAGGGCACACTGTAGGGACGTTTTCCCCTCAGTGTGCAGAGTGACTTCCCTTCCTAAATAAAGGTTACATCAAGACAGAGCAATGAAATAAGCATCAAAATGATGCAGTGTAGTAGCCTGCACTGTACAAGTTCAGATAATCCCCAGTCAGCCAGGTATCAAACAATGTCTGCCTCTCACTGCAGCACAGTTGTTCTGTAAACAGAGCCAGAGCATATTTACCCTTCAGCTAAAGGTGTCTCTTGAGCCAACATGTTTGTATATCTGAACATCCTTCACAGGCTGCCTGGAGGGGGCTCACGCCTGAACTTTAAGCTCTTCACTTCACAGTAGGGGAGAAAAAGCAACTAGTATGAGAGGTCACCTGGAACACTTCCTTCTTCGCAGGACATGCAAGCAGCAATGTGCACACTCATGACCTCACACACACACACACACACACACACACACATTTATGGGCCCATCCAGCCACACAGGTACACACCAGCACCCAGGGACTTCCACTGTGCAGCAAATATCTTGGAAAAAACATGTCTGAAGAAGAGGCTGAAAGAGATGGAAGACCTTTACAGACTATTCCCCAGTGCAGACACTCAGGTGGGAGAAGGAGGAGAGAGCAAGAGAGAAAGAGGGAGATGAAGGAGGAGAAAAAAAAATGATGGCTGCTGCAGGAGGAGGTGGATGTGCAGAGAGAAAGTGAGACAGAGTGAGAAAGACAGACAGGGAAAGGAGGAGAACACCAAATGTTAAGGAGCAGTTGAAGTGGAAGAATTCCAGTTTGGATTCAAGCTCCTTGGCTAATGAGGATCATTAACATGGCCTGCCCAGCCTCTCTAAACGCTGGGGAGGACTGGAAGATGGGGGATAAAAATAAAACCTCTCAAGCATATCCCCACAAGATTCATAAGGCAGGCGCTAGTAAAAAAAAAAAAAAAAAAAAGGTACAGCACATACTGGCTGCAGAAGGTACTTCTTAATAAAACACCACATGGTGTGAATCTTACCCAACAAGAACACTCGCTTGAACTCTGAACTCTTCAGTTTCTGTTTTAAGCACAGTGGCAAAAGAACCAATTTAGATGTCTGCGATTTCACAGGTTGAAATAAAGACCAAGGTGAGAATGTGTCTACGGTACTTCATGATATGATATAAATTAGGTTTAGATCAGTTTAAGTTTGTCTTTCCATAAGGGCAATTTGCTTTCGAGGTCCAGGATGGAAAGGGGAGGGGGGAAAAAAGCTACACTCCGCTCAAACAGTTGTAAAGCTCTTGAATCTTACACACATTATTTCAAGTGGGCTGTTCACATTTCTGCCCACATTTATGATCCTATCAGCTGTGTCATTTTCCCTCTCTTCACTCGCTGTTTAACACACAGTAAAACTAAAGCTCCCGAGAGGCTTAAAAACCAATCCAAGCTCCTGTCCTGCTTCTGCAAATCACTTGTAATATACACTACACCTCTTTTTTAAGCACTTCCGACCACTTTTACAGCATGATCAATTGAGTGCTTAAATCAGACAGCATCAAAACAGTTTGAAAATACAAATGACCTTTGTCAGTGATCAGGAATATAGCAGAGAGCTGCTGTCTTGGACATCCTGCCATCGATTCCTGTTTTTCCCATTCTCAGCACTGTCACTCTACACCAGTGGGTGGGCTACGTATGTGAAATTTACAGCATCTCGCCAGATCAAGCTTTCCCCAATAGCAAATACTGCAAACATGCTGTTCCATCAGCCCTTCTGTCACAGTGCAATTGCTTTTCTTCATTTATTTATTTTTTTTATTAGAGAACAGAGAGACGCTCTCACACTGCACTGCATGAGACCCAAGGCAGTCAGACAGACAAGTGTCAGCATAATTGGCACATTCATCCGTTTTCTGTTAATAAAGTGCTTTGTGGTCAAGAGATCAACAGTGAAGGCTGTTAACTGTTGTCTCTGGTTTGGGGTTTATTAAAAGAGCCCCAGTATTGGTCAGAATTACTATCAAATCGCCTTTTAACCCAACAAAGAAAATCTTTGTCAACATCAAACATTAACTAGCCTCGTTTTCACGGGGCACCAAGAAGGCAGCACGAGACTGCCATCTTAATTTGCAGTTTTATTTTGAAATCAACCATCTGGTCAAACAGAGGCAGAAGAGCTGAGCTCCTCCTCTAGCTCTAGTTAATGTGGCCTACCTTGCCAAGCTAACATTGGGTGTTCGACCTACCAGTGCACAACCAGTTTGTGGGTTGCTGACTTGCATTATAAAGCAAGGTAGAGAGAGCATGCGTTTGACATGACAATGATGACACTCGCGGTCTAAAGAACATTTTTCGTTGCTCCTTGCAGGTCAACCCCAGCTTTGCCCCTGGCAACCAGCTCCAACCAGCAGATGAGACCAATTTTGATAATGCAGTAGGTTGTTGAAGCACAATGTTACTGTCCCACCGTCCATCAGTATTATTACATTTCAAAAGTGATTACATTCTAACCTTTAAAATTATTACAACTATTAATTTTCAACAATTAATTAGAACGTGTATGAAAACATGGATGGATGACACAGCATTCACTTAACTCCCAATAAGCTTCCCTAAACTTTAAGTTTTATCCAGCTTTTGCTCATGTTTTAGAGGTTTTTAAGGACATTTCAGCATATCTTATTTAATACATCTGTGGAATCCAACAAAGTTGTGGTACGTGGTTCACTGTTGATGATGTAAATTATTTCAGGAAGGTTAGCATTTGAGGAAAAAAATGATGATACCACAAAATTATTTGGTCACTATTCTTTTGGCGCAAACATTTGGCACACTTTAATTTAGGCGAAAGAAAGAAAGAAAGAAAGAAAGAAAGAAAGAAAGAAAGAAAGAAAGAAAGAAAGAAAGAAAGAAAGAAGGAAAGAAAGAAAGAAAGAAAGAAAGAAAGGTAACACATTTGTTCAGACAAATGCCTGTGTCTGCTTCCTCTGCCTTGAAAACATAAATCAGAGCAGTCTACTCAGGATTCATCACACAGACTGAGGTGATAGTGCAGGAGATCATTCAGCTGCTCTGCTCAGCTCTGTTTCCACCAAAGTGTCTCTGAGCCATTCAAATACCACACTAATCATGTGTAACATCAAAATAGAACAGGTTGAAATGAACAATAAAACAATTATGATAATTGTTATCATGTTACTGTAACTGTACATGTACTATAACAGCATTAAATCTGATTAGCAAACAAAGAAAGAACCTGTGCGCGACGGATATGAGTGTTTGAGATACAACTAAAAGCAGAACAGATTTCTGTCCTTTCCCTGCAGTTTCTTTTCTGCTACTGTGTTTAAATCCGTGCAGTATCTGATGGATGACGCGATCACTAATGAGAACTGGATATGTCCACATTTAACTGTCTTCCTAACGATAACTAATGACGGTAGCTTAGCTAACACAATTAACACTGGCGCAGAGGAAAATAAAATTCCCCCAGAATCAAGTATTATGTAAATAATTAATTACCACACAGACGATTGCAATCTTGTTCAGCTGCCCATTGGCACTCGAACAAATGTGAATGATTTGAAGACACAAGGAAAGGAAAACAGGGAAGATAATCCTGGCACAGTGGGAATGTGAGAAAAAATTAACAAATACCACCTGCTCCTTAAGCAATTTATAGACACAATTTGAATTTGCAATTTAACCACTAAGCACAGGCTCTTATCCAGACTGACTTGCAACAAGTTTGCACAATGAGAGTAAGCATTTCAATAATTTTGTGTTTGTTCTCCTCTGTAACACTATACATGTCCATAAATCTGGTGTATACAGTTAAACTGTGCTGCGTGTCCTAGAGAAATCCTCCAAACCCACACACTCTTGGCTGGAAAGGACAGCATGTCTTTCTTCATCATTACAGATGGTATAAACAGAATATTAGAGCCACTGTACAGTAATCTGTCTTTAATTTGAATTTCAATTACACGATTTCTGCACACCCCAATTTTAAATTTAATGAGAGATGCATGTTTTATGAACAGCAGTTTCCACAAATGCAGTTACACTCGTATGGATGTCTCCTCCTAGCATGTGTGTTTCTGCATAAGAAAGAGAGACAGAGTGAGCAATGAACAGGTAAAGAGAAAGTGAGATGTAAAGCCAAAGACAGAGAAACCAGAGAGAGTCTGATGTATCCAGGAAGAGAAAGAGGGACGGAGAGAGAAAGTGATCTCTCAGATTCGGTGTCTCAGCTTAATGACACTGGGCCCACATGGGAGACAGGGGGAAAAGCTCTCTGCGAGATATGATGAATCCAAAGACTGATAACCTCAAGCCTCGCCGCTCGCAGCCTACACACACACGCACAGTCACGGAGAAAAAAAAAACTGTCTGAGAAATTAACTGCTCTGCTCTTCTGTTTACGAGGAAACCGAATTGGTGGTTTTCTCTCTGCTTGTGTTTCTCTTTTCTTCTGCCTCTTTCTGTCTGTCTGTCGTTTTCTCTCTCTTTTAAGGGCCAAAATTTCTCCACTGCTTTCAATACGGTGCCAGTACCTAACACTGGATGCCCAACCTATTCCCTTGCTGTGACCATGGACAGTATGTCTGGCTGACTTTGACAAATTAAACCAACTCGATATATGGCAATAACCTTCACAGGATGACATGGAGGGGAAAGAGGAAAGCCGTGGGTTTTCATCCATACGACGGATGATGGGACATATTGAGCATGGCGTGGCATTTTCAAACCAGGTACGGCATGAGAATACATGGAAATATGGTGCACATATGGACGGACTTTCTAAATGTCACCATGCTTAATAATAAGAAACACACTGAATTATCTGTGGAGGGAGAGTTGTTAATTAGACTTAGAAAGCAGTGGTCCTCAAGCTTTTTAATAACCGTTACAGCTGCAAAAAAGGGTATAATGTTGTAGGTGTATGACACGATAACAGTCACTGTCGGAAAAACTAAATTCTCCATGTTTTCTATGCAAATGTTTATCTGTTAGATAACTTTGAAAACTACAGCAAGCCTTTAAAAACCAACGTCTATTTCTGTTAGATGAGTTAAAGTGCTGTTTCAAACCAAAACCCTAAAATGTTCAAACTCATGAGCAACGTATTAAGAAGAAGTCATTCTATTAACTAACAAAGTAAGGTGTCTATTCAAAGAATAAACCAGTGGCTTTAAACAAATATCCTTCCCACGACAGATGTGACACATTGCCCCATGCAATGGTACCAACTACTTCATTCAGTTTTCTCAAAGCAGCTTTTATCATGACTCTATTAAATGACCCAAGTGGCTGCAATTCAGCCACAATTCACCTGTTACGACAAACATCTTCTGCAATAAACACAAACGCACTTTAACTACACATTCAAACACACACACACACACACATAAACACACGAACCAGCGGGAGGAGGTCGTTAAGCAGCTATTGTTGTGTTCCTCTCTGCTCAGCGTGATAACAGCCTGATTGATACTGAGGTAGCCCAGTTAATCACCTGGCAGGATGACCAGAAATGCACACCATCTCAGAAGTGATGCACAAACTAAATCACGAGAGAACAGGACACAACCAGCACAAAGACAAAGGCAAATTAATGTAGAACAGTGCATGAGTGAAGATACAGGACTCACTCTCACACACACACACACACACACACACACTCTTGTCACAAGCCAAATGCACCTGCCGTACACTCATCCCCACTCCACACACGCACAAGTTAACTCACCTGCTCTGAGAGACCAGCTGAAAGCTTTCAAATTGGCCTTGGGTAATCTTCTTCCCTCTCACTCTCTCGGTCCCCTCGGCTACTCTCTCTCTCGCTCGCTCTCTCTGTGGCAGTACATGGACGTCCTACGGGCCGCTCACCCTTCCTGTGTGGCTCGGCGCAAGTGCATCGATCTCTCTGCCAAGTGGTACGTGGTCCTGCTGTTTCCACAAGACTCTGATGTGCTCTCTCCTTTCCGCTGCTCACTCTGCCTCACACAGCTGCAGAGGGAAATATGAGGACGGGCAACGTGGTTGAGTGCTGCCCCTCTCTCTCTCTCTCTCTCTCTCTCTCTCTCTCTCTCTCCTCCTCTCTCTCTCTCGCTCTCTCCAGTGAGCTGAGATGCTCTCTCCCTCTCTCTCCAGTTATCACCCGGGTACTGTACGTTGCTCACTCCTGCTATCTCTTCACTCTGTCACTCTTTTGCTGAACTGAACTGTCTGTTATCTCATTATCTCTCTTTTTTTTTTTTCTCTCCACTCATACCTCTGGCTTTCTCTCTTTCATTATTGATCTATGCATCTGTGTCTTGGCTAGTGCAGCCTCTAGTGGTTGTCTGTTCTCCATGCTGCTCTGAATCAAATTTCACTCACAGAGAACATGAAGCTGTGCCGTGGCTGTGCTCCAGGATTTTAATAGGCACCAACCGTTGGTAAAAAAAAAAAAAAGAAAGACAATAGTCGTTAAAATATATACAACAATTCAGCTGACTAGGACTGCATCTAATAATTATTTTAAGAAGAGATTCATCTTTTTTGATTAACTGATTAATTATTGAACTCATCATATTTTCCCAAAACTCAGGGTGACATCTAATTCTAACTTGTTTTGTCCAACCAACAGCGATATAATCACATAAGAGAGAAAAAGTGGGAAATCTTTCAAGCAGAAGCTTAAACCACCAAATGGTTGGCATTTTTGCTTCTTAAATTTAGATTTTTGATAAATAATTGATAATAAATTACAGCTGGCATTTTCCGACAAAATGATAAATCCCTAAATGAAGAAAATTGTCTCCATATTAAACTAAAATAATTATCTCTGTAAGTGATTAAACTGAGGATGGTTTCTCCAGTTCGGAAAAAAGATAATACACTCTTCAGCTGTCTGTTTGCTTTTGAGTAAAGCACTTAAATGGAAATTCAAACTTGTTTAAGAAACCTTGTGTATACTGTTTTTTTTTTTTTTACTTCTGAGCCATGTCAAAAACATTTTTGCATTACCTTGTGATGAACAATAAGATTTTTCTGATTCCTGATTCTAAAACCAAATAACTTTTTTTTTTTTTCAGTTCAGCTTAATTGATTAATAATAACTTTAATAATATGACGACGTTCTCAATCAGGTTACAAGGCTTTAAGAGTCAAACAGAGTAAAAAATAAAATATTTTTTTTAACAAGATGACTGGTCAGTAGATCACACACAGCAAAGACAGGGCCAGTGCTGTATGGATTACTGATAAGAAGCATTTTTGGTTTCAGTGCCAGCACCACTTTCATACAACACAACACTACTGTAGGTATCTTAGGTTCTACTTGGGATGAAGCCTGACTTTTGAGCAGAATTGTTTAATTAACAATTAATTTACTAATCTCATGAGTCAATACTGGTGAAGTTAAATGGCAAGTGGACACATCTCTTTAACTGGGATGCGATTAGCATTTGAGATGTAAGCACACCTGAAAACTAAGGTGTTATCACATCAATGTGATAAGGAAGAAGACTTGGTAAAAGGAATGTGTTTTCAGTGATATACTTACACATGACACTTAGACACTGAACTTGAATAAGCATCGCAAGAGTCGTGACTTCCGGCCATTTTCTTATCGTCGCATCAGGTAGTCATTTATACAGCGCTAAGTTATTAGGGCTTGTTGTAAGTAAAAAAATAAAATATGACTATACTCCAAGCTGAAATTGGCCGGCGATTGGCGATTGGTTTTGAAGCCTCGAGTTTGCAATTTGGCCGCCGCCATCTTGATTTTTTGAAACCAGAAGAAACCATATTTGGAGAAGAGGGTGGAGCTGAGGAGGAGCGAGGGGTGGGGCTGACCTGAGAGCCGAGGTCACTGTGCCCGCCCACCTGAACAGCATCAATCTTTCATTCAAATACTTTTAATAGTTAAGAGTTAAAAGGGACTGCTCTAGATTGACAAGCCAAAATGTGTCAATCATACGTTAGCCACGGCCCGATGCATACCCTACTTTATCGTCTATTTTAAATTAAATGGGACTATAATTTAAAAAATGAATATCATGTTGTATTGACGAAGACTTGAAACTAGCGATTGAGACCATAAACTCGTTATGAAAACGTTTACCGGGGTCATAAACCAAGTGAGAAGTAGGGTCATTTTCTCATAGACTTCCATGCAATCGGACTTCTTTTTGCAACCAGTGGTCTCGCCCCCTGATGGTCATTCGATAGAATGCAGGTTTAAGGCACTTCCGCATTGGTTTCATTTTCCGGAGCCGGAATATATACAGTCTATGGATACCACACACACACACACAACTTTTTTCAAAAACAGTGAACACCGCTCTCAGTGCTGCCCCCGGTGGCTGGAAACTACACTGCAACTACACGGATGCTCCGGTATTGGAGCAGGTGGGAGCATCACCAACAGCCTCACCGAGGTCACCGAGGTCACGACATCAGTGCCAGACAGATAACATCGTTATCAAATTATGCCAATGCTTTTTCAGGAGGCACCTGTAAGTCCATTTAATGGAAGAAACCACTTTTAACAATCAATGGCGGCATTTTCAGAAAAATCAAAACCTTTGTAAGAAATCCTGTAATAAGAGATCATGCACAATGAGGCACACTTCCTGATAGAGCATGCTAATTAAATAAATACATTTCCCTGTCCATAAAGAAACTGTGATAATTTCATTGACCATGTTGCATTATAGGCCGTTATCAGGGAGACAGTTTGACATGTCACAGTAGCAGAAAGCACAGGTGGAAATATTTAGATGAATGATGTCTGATTTCCATTTAGCTGCTGCGGTTTCAGGGTCTCTGCACTGTTCGTTTTGCCTCACTGTCACAAAGTCATGGCTTACTGGGGTATTTGAATAGACTGCAGCTTTTGTTAATGGTATTAGTAACGTGTGCCTTTCCTGTGACAAGTCAAAACGACTGTAGTGAAAAAAGCCCATTCACATTCCAACCTCTGCACACCGTAAAGTAGACATTTTGAAGAAAACAACTGGCAAGAGAACATTTTTTTCAAACCTAGTGTTATATATTGCATTGCACTGATTCAACTGAAAATGCATACTTCTGCCAAGGCCAAACAATCCTTCACATGTCTGCGAGATATGGATAATTATCTACCATATTGTAAGAACTCACAAAATGTCAAAAAAGTCAGATTTTATTGTTTACCACCCTTTTATCCAGATCAGCACCAATGTCGCCTCTCATCGCTCAACGAGTTTGGTGCAAATTCATTCAACACAATTTGCGCGAGTGAAAACATAACTTGTGGAGGGAGGAGATAATAAAGTTATATCAGCCAACCACAAATACTAGTGGAGTTTTCCATGCCCACTGTCCACAGAAAGAAAGAAAGAAAGACAGAAGCTTTACAAACGTATTCAAAACTATATAAACCCCTTTGTGTGACCAGTAAACCAAAAAGATTTGTAATGTAAATCACAATAAAGACACTTTTGCAAACTTATTCTATTTTCTCCACATTATCATTCATTAGTTTGAGTGTTTATTTGTTTTGTATTCTGTTTAGATTATACCTTTTGTTTAGTCAGCACAGAAGAAATATCAGTTAGATTGTAATTGCATTTATTGATGTAAGTGTAGAATAAAGATGACCTAATTACCTCTTTTGTTTACCATAAGTGTTCTGAGCTGTAATGTTCATAATATTTTACTTTACATTTACAGGCTAAATCATTAGCCCCTGAATAGCATGGCATGTTTTCTGGATCAGTTTGTTTAAATGCAAAGACCTCGTGTTTTATGAACCAAGGCCAAGTTTTTTCAACACATGCTTACTTTTATATAAAAATGTTGTTTTTGACTGAATAACTTGTCTTGTTCTCAGTTCATCCTCACCAACCCTGCTGTGCCAGTTTGAGCGGTTCAGAGGATGAATCTATAGAACCAGCTCAGAATACACGGCACATCTCTTGATAATTGACTCTCATGTTAGGTAATAATGAGTTGAAGGGCCAGCATTTTTATTCTGTTGCGATTGCTGAAAAATAACACAAGTCTGTAAACTACTGGTCTATTGCAGACACAGTCAGATAGCACCACCGCAGACACAAGGTGCATACCTAATTAATCAACTGGTCAACTGCTGGGCTGCAAAGGAAAAACTATTTTTGGTGCATGTGTGGAAACTAAAGAGGCCAAGTGTTACTTTGCATCAGTGAAGGAAAATATTTGTAGGGAACTGGAGGTGCAGAAGAAAAAGTCTCAAACAGTGAGGACAGCAAAAGTGCAGAAAATGTGGTTTTTATTGTTACTGATTTGTTTGTTGATGTGTTTGTCAGGTTACAATAAAGAAAGGACCCAGGAGGAACACTGATGTTTCTTATTCTTAGTAAGTCACACATGTGTGTATGCACGCACACACCTCAACTTGTGCTTGCAATCTTCAATGCAACATAAGAGTTTAGGAGTATCCACACCACAGGAGATGAACCAAAAATACCTCAGGCTTTCCTACAAACAGGATAGATAATAACTGTGAGTTTGTGTGGGAAAGAATAATGTGCCTGCAGAATGGTAAGACGCTGGCCTAGATAGAGATCCATAGGGTGCCATTAACCAGGTATAGAAGGAGAACCTGATGCTAGCTGTCACAGTTGATGAACAGACTTTGGAGGAGATCAGTCAGTGGCTTACGCAGGGATCATCACAGTGAGCTAATGAGAAATGCTCGGCAAGAAAAGATAAACACAGTTAAAAAAATCACACCTCCGCACACACAGAAGTGCAGTGAGAAAAGTCAAAAGAGCATTTGCACTTGTTGTAACAACAGTCACGTGTTTTTTTTTTTTTTTCTTCACATTCACAGCTCCATTGTTTGAATCAAAGAGGGGAATCTTTATCCACAAGAAAAATGACTTCAAAAAAAGTACTCAGCAGTTTGAGTGAATCTGGGTGAATATAATAGCAACCACAGCCTTCCTAGAGATTAAAGAAATATTCCTTATGTTTTTAAAAAATGCTTTATTAGATCTATTATTTCTGAGGATCAGTTCTTAACGATGTGTATAACTAATCATGATGATAAATTTATTTATCAAGGTTTTAACAAAATTTGTCTAGGAAATATTTTCTGGAAACAATTCAATTGCACAAAAATGTGGAGAGGTTTAGGGACAGCAATCTTATCACCAGTGACATAGTAGAATACAATTCACACGCAGAATTCAGGTCTGTCAATTGGTGATTCCTGATAATACTTAACAGCTGGCCCACGATAATGAATCCGATCATAGGGAGATGTTGAATTAGCAGAACTGTTGGCAATCTTTGTTTGCATTGTGAGTGGTCAGCAGAAACTGCGGCATTCATTTTTCAGAATATCACGGGAACATGAGCAGCGAAGAGTTCAGCAGCACAGACGCTCTGGACTGCTCTCTGCTTACATTCATATTGTGATATGATGAGAGGGTGAAAAAAGCTTGTCAGACATTTGAGGTTAAAAATCCAACTGGCATGTAACAACAAGAAAATGGTGGTGAATAATATCACACAGAAGTCTGATATTCCATCTATTAGATTATACCTCTGATTTCTGTGGTCAAAAAAACTGTACTGTACTGGAACTTGCTGAAGCTGGACACAGTGTGCTGATGTTTACAGCTTGTCAGCACAGCAGAGCTCCATCCAAACCCCACTCTGCCTTGTGCATCATATGTGTAGCCTACTTTCTAATGTAATTTTAATGTGTTTGGTGGAGTGTTAGAGCCTGGGAATATAGCTGTCTTGAATACAGCTGTCTTTGGGTGCATTCACACAGACAGGCCCACACTCACAATAAACACAAAGACTCACCCAATCTGTGGAACTTTATCAGAGGATGAGATTTGCTGCAGTACTGTGAAACAATCTGACATTGTAATATATTGTGTTTTCTTCCGGGGCCATAAATGATGACCATGATTTCCAAAGTAGCAACAGCAATGCTGATTATTTTGAACAGCTATTTCCATGCAAAATGCAATAAAACAAGCTGTGCTGTGCAGAACTCAGCACTCACTGCTGCTTCAGTGGGTTTCCAATTTATTTACCTCTTGCAAGAAACATTTATGGTGGAATAAATGCAATGCCGATGACATTTTCCATATTGTACAGCCATTCATTGCATCGTTGTCATTTATGGGACTGAGAAAGTGGACTACTTCATGAAAATTTGATGGTAAGGAATGATTTCAATCACATGTAAATAACCTCGGCCTGTTTCTGCGGTGCCCTCAGCTGCTCCCAATATTCTTCTTCCTGCTATGTCATAAACAAGACTAAACAGGTCTTATTCTTTATTTATGCCACTGCATATCTCCTGGAGTCAAACTCCAGCCGATGCTGTCTGTATTTACTTGAGATTGGATGCCAAACTAAATAAGGCTTTTAATTCCACCCCACCCCCCCCTCCCGTTTTTTTTTTATCATTAACTTGGTTATCCTTAGCACTGTAAGCCCTGTTTTCCTTTGCTGTAGAAAAGTGGCTATTGAGAAAAAAAAAAGCCAGCATGCAGCCTATATGGTGAATGAATAACAACACAAAGCTATAGTCCAGGAAGCTAATTCCATTTCAGAACCACAACAGGATTGAGGACAGAGTCATTCTTCCTGCACAATGCAGCAAAAACAGTAAGGTTGTAATACAGGCTGAAGACCTTAGTTTGTCATAAACTAGAGACAAGGGCATTACAAAAGAAATGGTATTCAATTCTGTCCCTCGGAGTTTATGGTGTGTATGTGTGTGTCTTTACAAGGATCAGGGATGCTGACTGGCAATAAAGCCACCCACACTTAAATCGATAAAGCTTTCCCATTGTTTAACGTTAGTACTTGAGTGTGCCAATATTCCAATTAAAGTACGTCTGGTCTGCACAGAACCTGACGGTGAAAAAAGGGGAATCTCAACAAGTGACCTAACTAGCTAGCAAGTAGAGAGTTTGGCAGGTATAAAGTCAATTGGAATAAGAGAAAGAAAGAAAGAAAGAAAAAGAAATTAAATCCCTCATGGAACATGGACATGCAAAAACACAAAACAAACACAAAACTAAATAAGCTATAAATAGAACATAACACAAACAAAGTGTAGCGCATGAAACTGAAGCATAACAAAGGATATCAAGGCTAAGAGTTTACAGTTATGCCTGCAGCTCTGCAGGGCTGCACTTAGACATATTGGGGCTCTGAACTAAAGTATGACGTCCACCATCATAGTTTAGCATGTTGGCATGCTAACTAGCTCTAAATACAAATGTCAGTCAATATTTTGTCATAAATCAAAGACCTGGACAAATTGAAAATTTGACCTGATGGCGGAAACAGATAAAAGTCAAGAGATCACCAAAGATGTTACAATTCATCCCAAAGAGAACATGAACGTCTGTTTCAAATTTCATGCCTGTCCGTCCAGTAGTTATCGCAAGACAACATTTAGTAAAAGCGAAAGATGTCAACCATGAGTGTCACTGTAGAGCAGGAGGAAAAGAATCTATTGCTTACGCCAGTCTTAAGTATGCTCAAACATCTGTTAAATATTTCAATAGGTTCTTGTATTGTAATCAAAGATGCAATGAATTTTGGATGGATGAAGCTGCAATGGCTTCAGGAATGACCTGCGCAGTTTGTACGACCTCCAGCTGCAGGACAGACAAATGATCAGGACATCGTCAGTTTATGTCAAAAAACTGAGTGCTGAGGATTAGAGCGCCTTCAGAAGACAATTTTAGAAATAGGAACATTGTCTCAACATCTGTCACAAGAGTTTAATTGCCAAGGGAAAACATCCAGCCTTTTCTAAATGAAAGAGGAAACATTAATTTCTTTACTTAATTAAACATGAAAACGTTCTTTCTGTCTTCTAATTAAAGATCTACTGAGCTGGCCAACTAAAGTAATCTCAGGTGTCTGAATGTCTCTCCACACTTCATTTCACTTCTTTTTAGTGCCACGTCAGCACCAGGAGAGGGGTCTGTCACTGACTATTTGTCAGCACAAAACAAAGGGGTGGAATAGCTTAACCAAGGTACTTTGATGCTGGTGCTGTATATTTTTAGTCAAGAAAACCAGAAACAGAAGCAGATATGGAAACATATACACAAACAGTAAATGCATTGGGAAGTAAACACACACACAGACACACACACACACACACACACACACACACACACACACACACACACACACACATATAATGGGGTCAAACAGTCTTTAAACAATTAATGAATGACTGACACCACAGCATCATATTTAAATGTCACATTGTTTTACATATTGACAAACTTTGTGTCAACAATAATGTTTAACTATTTATATGCATTTAGAAATCATTAAATAATGTCAATAATACTACTTATTTACTTACTAGAGTTTTCCTGATGTTTCAGCCACACCTAATGGTATTGGAGTGAATAAGATGTGTAAATAGACAAATAAATACCTCATTAATAAATGTAATGAATGTGATAATAATAAGTAATTTTATAATCAATATAGTATGTAAGTATAATAAATACAATCAATAAATGACCTATTTTTTTTTACACATTTATGACTTAAAAATTTAGTTTTAGAAATACATTAATAAATTTGAGATGTGCTACAAAACCTTTAGTAAGTTCTTAAATACTTCTTGTTAATGCTATATTTTGGGGGGTTGGGGTGCTAAAGTAGAAGTGCAGTGTTACCCAAAGGAGCAAAAAACATATTTTCTTAATGTCACGGACTGTAAGTGCTTGATGTGATTAAAATATGTGTATACTGTAGATGAGGCAGCTCAAGCAGAATAAAAATGTAAATATAACGACACTAATCATGTGGATGTAGTTTCAGTGGTAAAGTGGCATGATGATGAAACTAATTTGCATGTGAAATGAATGAAGTGAAAGCAACCTCTGGAACAGGAATGTCACATTAAAAACACATCCTGTTTCTTCTGCTCTCTTTTTTGCCCTGTCGCTCTCTCTCTCTCTCTCACACACACACACACACACACAAACATACACACATTAACTCTATGCAGGATTTTCTGCATTATCCTGCTTGTTTGTTGCTTGTTTCTTATGGACTCTCGTGAAAGCGAGCAGGGAGTAAGCTGGCGAGCTCCAGCTACATTTATTATATACATATTTGATTGGCGAGTAATTCTTCTGATGGTGCAACTGTACTGCTGTGCCAGGAAATGTAAGCCTGCTATTTGGTCATAATCCACCAATGTATGGTTCCCTTTGTAAATTACAGTAAGTCTAATGTTTGAGAGGAACATGTATATATTACAAAAGACAAATAAATAGACAGACATAAAGACAGACAGACAGATGTAAGTGAAACTGTCATATACATCAAGAGCAATTCTGTATTTTCTAAGATGAAAACAGTTGCATTTTGTTAAAGAGGAACGAGAACATCACATTGACTGAAAGAATGGGTGTTCTGCCAAATCAGTGAGAACTTGCAACCCTGTATTTGTTAAGTGATCATGTTTCAAAACAGCTTTCCTGTCAGCTCCTGTAGATGTGGCCTTAAATTCCACACATCTGTTATTAAAACAAGAACTAGACTATTCTGTTCTCTGCAACTGCAAGATGGGTATTTTTATGTAGTTTCAGATGAATAAAGTATTATGATATCCTGAAATAACACATCAACAAATGCCTGCCTGTATATACAAGGCCATTTAACAATAGTCCAGTTCAGCCCTTAATGGGTTGAGCTGTCATCAGCCGTGGTGTAGCTGCCACTTCTCATGCTAATATATCAACATCCCTAGCTACCAAGTTCTTTCAATTATATATTTGATAAATTCACATCCCTTTTTTCCAGAGTCATAACTCAGCCAGATTGAAATATACAGCTATCATACCAAACTCATGGAAGCAGAGCAACTCACATTTCCCAGTGATGGTGATATCTCAAAGATCCACTGACAAGAGGCTCCTGGTTCAGAGTGTTAATGGTTGTTGCTGTTATCACAAATCTGACAAGGCATCTCCCTCTGTGTATCAGTACATTTATCTAATAACACTTACTGTATTTCCTAACAGGTGATTAAAACAGTACATTTTTTTATGTTGTCATGAACTTGTTAACTGGGTAAACTGGTATAGTTTGATACATCCTATGTCTCAACCACACAGTACGACACAGTGTTAACACTGTGTGTTGTGAACAGTGAATTGTCACTGTAAAGAAAACAATATGATATCATTTTTTCCACTAGTCACCAGTACTAGAAATATAAAAGTCATTCACACAGGGGCTCTTAATTACCAAAAATCACCTCAATCTAGTTTAACATCTCCACTCTCAGGCCTCTCTCTGGAGCTCTAGCTCCAGGTTGGTCAGCCAATCAGAAGAGGGGCTCTGAGCCTGTCTTTTGATGACTGTTTTCTGAGTAGTGCACAGCCAGGCCAACTACAGATAACAAGCTGTAGCCCACTACAGGGAGGTATGCATGGCTGCAAAATCCAAGACCATCGAGGATATCAGGGAGATGGGTGATCGGAGAGCTGGGACAGAAAGAGTGGAATATGGCGAGTGGATTACCAGGAGAAGGAGAAGGAGCACCTTACTCTTAATTTGCCCACCAGACCATGTGGAGTTTTGAATGGGATTGATTCGGACTGTAGACAAGAGTGTGTGATGATGGCAAATGGGGAAATATGCTGGGGGCATAGTTGAGGGTGGGGTGAGGCTGCTTCTTTGTGACATCACAACGTCACAGAAGTGCTGATGGCTCGTTTTAAGGCATAGTTTCTGAATATGAGCTGTGTGCATTTCTCTGTGAATTCAGTGCATTTATAGTGTCACAGTATTTATATCCCACTTCAAAAATCAAAAAAAGATGTGTAAATCTCAGTTTATACAATAAGAGACCTTTAAGGTTCAAAATATAATGTGTGTGTGACAGGCAGGAAAAACATCTATTAAGAATATTAATATCTCAGGAGAAGCACCTCTAGCTGGACTGTGTGTGGGTGAGTAGGTGACTGTAGACCAGGACTGTAGGTGACAGTGTGAATTAGTTTGAACTGTTTAGGCTGACAAACCCCTGCTTTATTACCAGTCCAGCCCACTGTACACTTTTATATCAGGGAGTGTGATTCCATATACAAGAAATTCTGTCAGCACAGAAAGAACAATACTAAACAAAATGGTCATCCGACAAAACTAAGACTCTCTTATCCAGTTATAAACGGTGAATTCATATCATATGAGTTATTATATATTATTCTCAAAGTTCACCCAAATCTCTGGAGTCTGTGGCTATAAAATGTTTCTCCCTTCACCGGCTTCATATGTGCATAGGAGTGGTTCAGGTGGCAATTACCTCCATCTTACTACAGTTGTCCAATGCACAACCTGTGTATGTGAAATCTTATAAATACATTTCTCAGTGTGGATCTATGACTTGTATACAGCAGAAGGAAGATAACTCATGTTTTGTATTGGCTTCTGTTTTTTTGTTTGTACTATTTTTTAAATCATCTTTTGTTGTCCTCCATTGATAAAATATGTTGAATTCATCACTTGAAGTGCAACTTTATGACATGATTCTCACATACTGAATTGCACACTCACAAATGTATTTGATCACATAAGTCAGCAGTACTGCATCCATTTTTACAAACAATATTGGTTTCACTGTTGTTTTCCAGACTACAAGAATTATTTTTTTATTGTTTATAACCCAGGGAGAAGGAAGTGACATTACACATTAAAGTGTATCACATACAACAGTGTGTTAGAAGTTGTATGGCATATAAACAAACTGTGTAGCTGTTCAAAAGTCCTGCTTGAAGTCAAGACTGGATTTACCCAAGAAGCTGTAAAATCAGCATCATCGATTGAATACAGAATATATTCTTTAAACTCTCTCTTGTAGAGTGGCTTTTATATAATGAGCTTTTATTCATTTTCTTGGGCTCTTACATTGTTTTCTTCTGACATTTCTTGCTATGCTTACATAGCTCTTTGCTTACGTTGCCATTATTATTTATTGTGTTCATTCCCTCTTTGGTAAAGCACTTTAAAAAGTGCTAGCCGAATAAAAATGACAAATATGCTCAGTTGTTGAGAAGTGTAGGAGCAGAGGGAATGAAAGTGTACTCAGATTTACTTGGAGTGAGGGACAACGCACTGGTCTTCAGCTCTAGCTCTTAGCTGGCAGCGACTGTCACCGACTGTCAGACAGCACAGCCCACTCCTGAATGTTTTATCTGCCTGCTTGTGGCTTAGTGTGTTATATCCGGAGGTACGTCATTTCGCTTTGTGGCCTGCAGATTTAATCCCCCTCTTGCTCAGAGATCAGTTCTTTCTCTTTTCACTTCTCAAAGTAGAAAGTCCAGTCTTCAATTTCGCATCCCAACATACCTGAGTTTGCAATTACAGCAGGGTTTTATATATATACATGCTGTATTAAAAGCTGCTGGTGTAATTTCCAAATTCTCAGACAGTAAATTGTTACCTAAAGTGAAAAGATGTTTGCAAGTGGTATAGTAATCACAGTAATTCAAAATTTTTAATTTGTTGTTTTTTGTGTGCACTCACACTGTCTGTCTGTCTAAAATGCTCTTCTTTGAATCTGAGACAATAGAAACCTTTGAATGTTTTTCATCTCTAGGTCTGCTTTAATCACAAAACATGAGGATTAATCATCTCCAATGAAGTGACACCATTCAGTGTGTGTGTGCGTGTGTGTGTGTGTGTGTTTGTGTGTGTGTGTGGCTGCTTGCTTGAATGCAGGTGTGTGTATATGTGTACCTGCCTGTACAGGTCTCTATGCAAATTGAAAATCTCAGACTGTGTCCAATTAAAGTGCCTCCTCTCTGTGCTCCTGCTGTGTTTCTCTCAAAGCCCATGATGTTGACAGCAGCAGCAGCAGCAGCAGCAGCAGCAGCAGAGGAAGAGCTTTCTCACACAATGGCTTGATGCTTTTGAAGTTTTCCTCTTTTGTTGAGTTGGAAACTTCTCAGCACAGCCATACGTGTAGACAAGCAACTATAGATACACTCACACAATTATTCTAGTAAACACATCACAAATAGATACAGGCTTACACACACTTTTCCCAGTTGTATTTCAATGGAGCGAGGGGAAGAAAGAGATCGACACAAATAGAGACACTGAGCAAGATTGAGAGTAAGACAAACTCACCTGGATGTGAGAAGGCAGATGAAATTACAGGGATGCTGTCTCCTCTTCCCTGTTTGAGGCCACACAGGCTTCGGTTTCACCACATGGATATACGAGGAGCGGTGCTGAGCATGACTGGAGTACTGATGATAAACAGTAAGCAGACAGCTCAGAGGAAAAAGATGAAATCGTTGCACTTTGACCCCAAGGCAGGAAACGCAATAACATGAGATCAGCTGTGTAAATCAAATGTTCTGTAGTTTGTCATGCTGATCCTATTCCTCAAATCTGCCTCGTTTATCTCATTGTTCTCGTTTTATAGCCAAACTAAAACTAGACCTACAGGACTAGCCTGTTATGGAAGTAGTAGAAGTAGGACAAATGTAATGCTTCACCTCATTCAGGGTAACAAGGGCAACACATGTGTGACAAGTTATTTATTTATTTGTGGCTAATTTCATTAAAATCCAGCCATACTTTCTATTACATCACACAGAGGTGTAAAGGTAACACCATGTCAGTACATGATGTGGAAACTTTGAGGTACTTCATACTTTTGATTTCACTACAGGTCAGGAAAATGGGAAAAGGGAAATGTGTACTCGTTACTCAACTGGATTAACTTTTTGGTCTTAATATGGTAGATGACAGTCTCTCCAGAATACTGACTAAAAACAAGGCCTGTTTTACACTTTGTGATGATACATTTTGCAGATTATCAAATACATTTTTATATGGTTTATTCAGAGGCTTTTTCTCAACCCATGAAGGGTATTTCATTTTTTTAACTGTCTAACAAATTCAAAATACAAATTCTGTTCTCATGGTTTTCATTGGACATTGAAGATAGATTAGTTAGACTGCCTACAACATTAAAATGCTTCTGTCACTTAAATGCTGCAATAGTTTTACGCTCTGGCAGGTACATTTCTTCAAGACATGACACATTGCCCTTAAAATACATAAATTATGCTATTAATAATTTTTTTAATTTTACATTGCAAAAACAAAACAGACTTTAATATTTAACCAGGTGGGTTCCAATTTTGGTTTTGAAATCAATATATATAAAATATATAAAATTTAAGTTTCTCCTACTATTGGGCTACATACTGAAAGTTTTGATATATTCTAAAGCCAACTAGTTCCCTCTTACACAGTAATTTTAGAAAAACAGTGACAGGTCAGATTATTCCTTAGCTCATATCAAGTTATGTTAATGTAAAACAAAGAGTGGGCACTGCCACATCCAGTTTTACCTGTTAGCATGCTCTGGGGCAAAAATGGCCCCTTGTTAAAGCAGTGTAATTTGGTTAAATAAAAAAAATATATAAAATATGCATTATGTAAATTTTGAAACAGGGCCCCTAAAAGAAGTATCAGGGAATGATGCAGATTCTGCCTTGAGGCCCTTATCTTTTGAGTCAATGCAGTGATTTTGTGGCAAATATTCTCAAACAAATATACACAATACAAAATGAATATGGAGCCTTTGGGGCCTGTGGATCTTGGAGGCCAAGGGGCAGTTACCTCCTTTGCCTAGTTGGCAACCCAGCTTTGGCAAATGCTTAGAGCAAAAAGTTGTTGTTTCTTTATTTACAAAGTGGGTTCATAATTGCAAACCATGAAGCACAGTTAAATAGGCCGAAAAGTAAAACTAAAACTAAAGCATCAAAAAAAAAATCACATAAAAAAGCTATGCTAACTTCTTGATTTGGTATTTTATTCTCCTCTCCAAGGTTGTGCACTTTAGCTGTGCCTCACTGCCATTTTTAACCTTACATTATTTTTTCAGCAGCACAGATAGCCTGGTTCAGTGTGAAAAAGAAATGTGAATATCATCATGAGACCACAAAACATTTCATTCCCCGTAGAATCTCTGGAGATCAATATCAGCCTTTACATTTCAGAAGCAGCAGAGCAGGCGTGCGGCGTGACCTGCTGACATTCAGCTGTTCGCCCTGAGCTCAGGGCGACGTGCAGAGGAGGCAGAATTGTTAAAAATGTAGACTTTACAGTAGATAGACCTGAGTGCACGCTACTATAAAAGTAGAAATAAAAGAGGAATATTTCATGTCTCTGAAAAAAAATTCAGGAGTCAGTGAGTGGAAACCCAGCACCTTCCTGGTCTATTGAAAGGTAGATTCTGACCACTGACTGAACTACCATGACAAATTAACCAGTGAGTAGTAATTGTGCATGGGAAGAGTTTGTGTTCGTGCAGCCTAACGTAGGGAATCCATAAACAAAAGAGTCAACACTAATATATGGTAATCAGCTCTACAAACAAAGTGCATCTGAGGCTGATGTGAATGTCATTAAGTGTGTCAGTATTTGATTCTAAAAAGTATAGAACACATTAAAATTTTGAGCCGGTTATAGTGCAGATATTTAGCTGTGGACTTGTTCGCTGCAACTACAGACAACTACAAACACAAATTGAACCAATTGTAAATTCTGCACGACAAGAGCAAATTAATTTCCCCTGCACTAGTCAGGAGGTGGAGCGATGAGTAAAAAATTATTTTCATAGGATACACGTGCTATCTTTAAAGCATAAATGCATTTTATTTATTGTTCATGTAATGTTTGACCAGCAGTTAATTTAATTGTGCTCTTCATTGACAGAAGCCATAAATATATCCCTCTAACATTAGTTTAGCATCTGTGTTCTGATAAATTTAGATACATTAGATCAAGTGCAAAGCGAGGAATGCAGGAGAGGTTGGAGAAAGAGAACATGAGGAGATATTAAAGTCAAAGGCAATAGTGGTAGAAAAAGATAAAAAGGGAAAGGTATAAATAATATCGAGGAGAGGAAAAGAGAAGCGAGGAGAAAACAAGAAGAAGAGAAAGGGAAATAATGGAGCAAGGAGAGGGCAAGAGGTGGAAGCAGGAGGTGGGTATGTGCAGTAAATGAAAAAGAAACAACATCCAAAAATACACGGTTGTAATGCGGACACGTTCTGAACGACAGCAGTACATTTTGTGCAAGATAGAACCTTTCACTTCAAACATTTGTGAGAAAATCACATCATTTTCAAAATTTCCTCTCTCTTTCCGCTGAAACTGATCACATCCTTGCAGGGTGAGGAGTGATTTGATCACCCTGTTGGACACAACCCCAGTGTCGGTTGATGTGTATTGTTAGTGTATACATGTGTGTGCGTTTGTGTTTGTGTGTGTATGTGAGAATATTAAAAAAAAAACATATTGGAGAGGAAAAGACTCAAGAGCAACATGAATGCTTGTCTGAGCAGCTTAGTGATGTGCCAGAGGAGAGAGCTCACAGAAAATAATTGGATTTCATTCTCGTCCACAGGAAAAAAAAAAGAAAAAAAGAAAAAAAAAGATGCTTGCTGTCTCCTTGGAGCTCCCGCTACAGGTATCATAAAGGCCAAGAAATGACTTAGTCCTGAGAAGAATTCATATGGTACACAAAGCTAAGCCAGAGGAATAGAAAAGTCTTCCTTTTTCTAACCGAAGAAATCCCTTACAGCTTCATGAAAGATGCCCTTTCCCACACTACACACAGAAACAATGCTATAGATGGCTTTTGGTTTTTCAAGATCTGAAAGTAAAGCAGAAGCTGGCAACTCCTCTCATCCCAGTTTCTTTTTTTAATTTGTCTTCATGGTTAAATCCTCAGGTTGTCTCTCATGGTCCCTAATATAAGCTTTTATGTGCTCACCAGCACCTGTTGTTTACTTTGAGAGCAGACTGTGTGGTGATGCAGTGGATTAGTATGCATCGAGTATTTCTGCATTAGCTGGCATGCCTGTAATGATGCCTGTAATGATGACAAGAACTGCAACATCTGCATCAGGAAAATGTGCATTTCTATTCAAAGCATCAACCTAGGATGGTAATTTTTATTTCTTTATATCTTCAGTATCTGTTGTCGAGATGAACTTTATATAACAAGATGGAAGCCTAAACAGATGTGTTATTCAATGAAACGTCCGAGAACATTGATCATTTGTTGGGTGAAATGATGAGGTTGAGGTTTACAAAGTGTTTGAAAAGGCAAGGCAAGTTTATTTATGTAGTACCATTCAGACACAATTCACATAAATAGTTAAAGATTAAAAAGAGGTCACATTTGTAAATCTATTGGCAAGCCCCAGCTAACAATAAAGTTTTAAGCCCCGATATAAATGAGCTGACAGTTTTAGCAGACCTCAGGGATTCAGGACACTAAACCTGTCCCAGGTGACCCGAGGGGTCTGGGTGCTTCATAGTGTTCAAGTAAATCAGAAATGTATTTCAGCCCAAGACCATTTAGTACTTCATAGACAAGCACTAGGATTTTAAAATGTATCCTTTGACACACAGGAAGCCATTGCAGTGATTTAAAGACTGGTGTGATGTGCTCCACTTTCTTGGTTGAAAAAGAAATGGGAAAAGCGCTTTTCACATCCCATCTCCCACCAGCAGTCGATGCTGTTTTCTCTTAATCTTATCCAAGTAGTTTTGTGCCTCACAGGAAATGTGTTTATTCATTTTCTTGCTGAGAGTTAGGTGAGAAGATCAGTACCAATTCCATGTCTGTGTTGTATGTATGATGCTGGTTAGCTTTGCTTCACATTAAGACTAGGAACGGGGGAGTGGGGCAGCTAGCCTGGTCTGTCTGCTAGCATGTGGTCATTTTAGACTGATTTTTAAAAGGATTAAATGAGCCTCAGAGCTGCTGGCAGAGCCAAGTTAACTGTTCCCCACTGTTTCTAATATCTATGCTAAACTGGTCTAAGCTCATCAGATAATGGAACTATTGAATGGACACATGAGTGTGGTATCAGTCGTCTCATCTAAATTTCCTCTAATCTAACCATGCCTTCATTTCAATCAGGAGAGACTAATAAGAGAGTGAGAAATTTAGTAAAATTAAGTTTATCGTGAACAGAAGTAAGAAGAACTTTGGCGCTTAGACCCCAGCAGGAAGTGGATCAGCATGGAAGCGATCCATGGTATTGAGGTCCTTCGATTGGAGGACCCTTCCCCCAGAGCCTAGACACTGGTGGTGGTGGTAAAGAGGAATGGAGCGTTGCCGTGAGAGGGAAACTCTGATCAGCTGGTTTGACTGGAGATGGTCCAGCGTCCATGGTTGAGTTGGTGAAGGGGTGGAAGTAGGCCAAGAAAATAATAAAATAATTTAAAAAATCAAAAAAATGACTATATCAACAAACATAAGCAAGAGTCATTTTGTGCTAGTCACTGATTTTTAGTGCATGACAGACTCCTCATCTGAGTTTGTGTCTGACTGTGGCTCAAAAATGAGTTCCTGAGTCTCCCTGATGTTTCCTCTAATGCTAACCATCTGCTTTTTCACCGTTCACTGAAACCTTGTCAGTACAGACAATGGGAGTTTGCATTAGCACAGACAATAACACTGTGTCAGCCACTGCCAGTTACAAGCCAACAAACAACATAAACAAATAACGATCTGATACATCTTCTAGTCACCCCTCACTCCTCAACACACTCCTGAGTCTGGGTCTGACTGAGGCTCAAACATGTAGCTGAGTCTCTCTGATGTTTCCTCGGCAACCACGCGCTGCACTTTCACCTAGAGAAAAGACCTGATCCAGAATTTCTGAATGAGGAAGAAAGCATAGATGTGCTTCCAGCCTTGGTTTGCCAATGTTTTCACTTTTTATGCTGGATGACCATGTTAAAGAAACAATTAATCATATCAGAGTATTGTTACACAGAGAGATTTACAAAGAGATACCTGTGATAGAACTTGCCCTTTGCTTCTCCCTCTGAGGTCTGTGCTCAGGAGTCTGTATTTGAACTTCTTAATAATGTTTCTGAAGGAGCTTGTTTCAGGCCGTCTTCAGTCGAGTCCACGTCCCCTGTTGATATAAATGCTGTATCATAAATATTAATGTAAATGTACAATAAACATTAATGGGAGAGTGAATGAATCCCCACTGACGAAAATATCCACTTTCTTCAGTAGACTATTTTCCGGTGCACAGCTGAAGAAAAATAGCTAGTTAGAGTTATAGGACATAAAGTGGCCATCTAGGGACACACACATTTTTACAGTCTATTAATCTATGAATAATTAAAGGCTCTCAGTAACCCCAGAGGAGATTACAGCACTTTGTCTTTCAATACAGTAACTTGTTTAGTGGTGTCCAAGTACAGCACATTACAGTCTCTATTGTCAGGAGGCTCCAGCACAAAAAAATGAACACCTGCACTACATTTTACGAACAGCACAACAAAATAGGTCAAAAAAGAGGGTGCCATATCCTGATACTGGTATGGTTTAATTGGAAGTGACAAAAATATGCAACTTCCAAATTCCTTGCATTTGTTATTTTTACTACAAAATGACAAGAGATCCTTTTCCTTTTCAGGTCCTCTTACCGGAGGAGAGATTTTTCATCACTTTTACACAGGAAAGTATTAAAGTCATTTGTCATTACTCTGTCACAGCCATAATGCAGCAGGACTGATGATACACTGATTTTTTTCCAGTTTTATGAGCAGTGAAGAGTTGTCCAAACAACAGCTGTTATTGTTGCTTTGCTTGATTTGAGATTTCAAATGCTTGCTCGCAGCGCTGGTGACAGCAAACAAGTGCTTCAACGTGCACATGATGAAAACAAATAGTTTCCAATCTCATCAAAGGCCAGGCGAACAGAGATGGATTCAGAGCCAAGACACTGCCAGCGTCAAGTGTCTTACAAATAAAAACATTTTTGCATTTTCTTCACATTAATGCTTATTCTGCTGTCAGAAATAGCGGATCACCTTCAATGTGACGGGCTGATTTATATTTAAATCTGCTGGTTCAAACAAGGGTTATGGATGCTGTTATTCTTGATACCGACGAGGGAGATGATTGTAGTGATTATGATGATGTTGACAGGAAATGAAATGATGAAATAAATTATGGTATAATAACATAACAATAGAGCATATTAATCAGAAAACAGAAAATAAAAGAATAAAAACGAGGGGAAAGCAGCTCTAATAAAACAAATAAATGTGAGTTTTAAACAGGGATTTGAAAGATTTGACTTGGCAGGAGGGAATCTCCAGTGCCTTCAATGTTGTCAGCAAAATTCAAAAACTTTATAAACAATCTCTAAAACTCTTAGTGAGACAGTGATGGAAGACATATGTGGGTGTAATAAGTGTCCTGTATCCTGTAATTAGATAAAAAAGCCTCATTGCAGCGCTTTTGGAAAGAGCTGGAGGCGGGTGATTGACTCGAGGCCAAACCCAGAATAAAGGGTATGAAATAGTCCACATGAGATGATTGCTCAAAATGTGTGATTGTTAAGAAGAAAATATATTTTGGCTATGATCCTAAGAAACATGACATGATTCTAAGAATCTAGTTTTCAAACAAATTTTGGAGTCAAATTTTGATACCTGAAGCCTGGGCAGTCTTTTTTATGATTGTGGATAAACTACACAGCTATGAGTGAGAACTGACAAAGGGAGCCTGACAGTATCTCAAAGTTGAATTCACTGGGCTCCTTATTCTAGATTAAAGTGACCATTTAAACCAAATTACATCAAATGGGGCTCTCTTAATATGCTTTAGAATAATCCTAGATTTAGTCCCAGATATGAGCCTAATCCCATCAATACGATTGGATGATGTCATAATGTTCTGTAACTTTTAAGGTGATAGAAACACATATACCATTAAATATATAAAATATATAAATATCTCTGGAATTAGATTATTGCACGTCACTGAAGAGCTTTGAATTTGTGGATATGCCATTCGCTGAATTAACCATTTTAAAGGGGCTATTTTTAAGATTTCTCTACCACCAAATGCGGTACCTTGCCGGAGGCGGCTGGTGGTGATGGTAGTTTGAGAAGAGCTACAGCCAGCGTTGCATTTTATGGGACAAGAGGTTATCATATGCCCTCAAAGCAAGTCTTCAGGGCCTTCAGGGATTGGAGGTTATAGTGAGTCACTATCAAAAAGAGACGAGACGGGCTGGGGCTAGGTGGTTAGCATGCTAACTTCAGCAGAGGAAAAGACGTGAGAGAGACAAGAGTTAACATTGTTGTTGCTTTCCACAGCTGGAGACAGCTCTTGGCAAGTCAAGGAATGAAGTTAATGCTAACACTGGCTATGTAGCAATAGCAAAATTTATTAAAAAAAAGGCCCTTTAAGGTGGATACAGCAAACAGCATATTCTTTCAACAGGAAATACAAAAACGTGCAACAACATAGTTGAAAAAAACATTACTTATAATTGTGAAGTGACAGAGGAGAGTTAGGGGACACAATTATGAGGGGACAGGAGGCATTTTGAATTGTCAGGAAAATAACAGCTGCGACTAATAACATTAATAACAGCTCTTTTCCATTGCTGTGTGTCAATAGTAGTGAGCCAGCAAGAATAATACCAGAGTACCTGGTACTGGCAGACATAAATGGACTAGAGAAATCATTTACAATGTTAGTTGTATGTGTTTGGAAATGTAAAATGCCAGAGAGCAAGGTTTCAATTGGCCTTTTTTCCCCTGCTCTTTAAAAAGGTTGTTATTATTAACAAAGGGGAGGACAATGATGCTCACACTGCCTGGTAGAAAAAGTACATTTTTTTAATCCTGGTATCCTGGAGGTCCTCTTTAACGGCTCAAAAACATTCTTAACATTGTTTCATCAGCTTGATATGTTGACATACTACTTCTAAAAAAAAAAAAAAAAACTAATTTTGAACAGTTTCAAAAAACTGCTCTAGAAAGACTTCTGGGTTCTCATTTATCCCAAATGGATGAAACATTACTCTGTAAGATAACACTGTACACTTCTTTGTCTTTGAATGACATATGTTATATGATGAATGCTATATGTTCATGCAAATAACATATAAATAATGAAAAAAATAATCTTTATAATCTTTATAATCTTTATAATAACATAATAACATAATAACAAAGTGTTAAAGAAGTAGTGAACAGAACTAATGATCGTGTTGGTACAGAGTTGGTTTTTGTAGAATTATCAAACAGGAGGAAAAAGGAAAAACACTCCACCTACAATCACATACTGATATTTGCAGGTACTTTTTAAAATTTTTTTGTAATTTATTATGAATAATATTTCAGTACGACCATCATCATGGAAGACAATCGGCTTATATAATGTTGAATTGACCCATAAACAAACACAGCTATGGTAACAATCAGAGGTCTCCAAACTTTTAATCACACAAAAACTTGTACTTCCTCTGAGACACAAAGCAGCAATAAGTGGAACCATCCCAGGAATGCATTCATGAAAAATGTGGAGGGAAACAGTGTCACAGTGTTACTGCAGAGACTGTTTCATTTTTCTTCAGCATTATTAGGCAATTACTTCCTTCCATTTATCACATACTGAGTTCAACAGACAATCTCGCATATAAACTAACTCAGACCCACATGTGCTCTCTCTCTCTCTCTCTCTTGCACACACACACACACACATTCTATAATGACAAGCATGCCAGTGTCAGTGTCAACATGGAGGCACGCACACACACGCACACACACAGACACACAGACACACACACACACACACCTCTGTTCAAATAGGATTAGCATATCATTTCACAGAATAAAGTGGAGCTTCTGTGCGGGAACAGACAGTGAAGAAGAAGCAGCAGGTTCCTGCAGATTAGACACATATTCATGAATACATGCAGTCTGACATCTCCTGCTAGAGCAGATAATTTAGCGGTAATGTCTGCCAAGAGGTGTCTTTGTGATTAAAATATTTGGAGTTGTTTCAAATAAAGTTCACTTTTGTGAAAGAAAATTGAGAATGATGGATCGATGCTTTGGCAGTCCACAAATTATGAGGGGAAAAAAACATCTCTTGTAGATGGAGTTTAATGATTATGGTTACACTGAGTGAGGCCTACAAGCCTATGTGGTTTAACTATGGATAGAGAGAAAAGGTGTTTGGGTAAATGTAGCTCACGTAGACTCACAGGGGACCCAACGTGCACACCTCCAAAATCCCAACTATCCATTCTGAGTGTCCACGATGATGGTTGGTTGAGCAGAAAAGGATGTCCAAGAGCACTGGGGGTTGGACTAGTACCCTACTATGAATTAATAAGGGCACCAACAGCAAAAGTGCACAGGCAGAGTTTTTTTGTTTTTTTTTTCCTAGACAGACAAGTTTAACAACAGTTTAACTTTTTTGGGCACTTCAAAATTTCCTCTACATTCTGGTTTGGTAAATCCAACACTGCCCCCTTATGTTAATGCTTTGTGCAGTTTGCACATGAAGCTGACTATAATGAAGGTTATTAGCTTATTAGTTAGTTTCAAAACAGAAAAACTTCACGACTGTCTTGTACTGTGGTTTGATCTTTGAAAGGACTAGGTCGACATCCTGCTTATTTGCTTTTTGGCCAAGAGAAATCTTCTCTAACTCTTTGCAATTAAGCAAATAAGCATATTTCCTAAAATGCTGAACTATTCCTTCAGTGCGGAATGAAAATCATTGTTTAGATCACCATGTCTGATTATCAGCATTGCACCTTTTGATGAAGACAAAATATTTTGGTAGAAGCATCCAGGTTTGACTAGCTTGAAAAGGAATGCTGTAATTTGAACTTCAACCTGGTTCAACCACACACACACACACACACACACACACACAACAAACATCACACACTTTTGAACACTGCTGAACGACAACACTCTACTCACAGTGTGCAAATACTGGAGAAATCAGTTCACTCTTCACAGAAGAGCTGAGCCGACCTGACATGATTTGCATTTCTGCTGAACTGCTGAATGAAGATTCATCTCCTGAGAATGCAGTAATTTGTCTGCATCTGTAATTAGTGCAGATACACACAAGGATGTGCAAACCTGATAGGAAACCTGGTTTTATTGCTTGTTACAGAAATCAGATAAGTAAGCAGGAGTCAAAGTGAGGAAAGTGGCTGTAACAGATGGTGAGCAGTAATGTAAAACTTTGCACATGCAAATGAGCATCTAACCTGGCTATATTCATGCTGGGGTACTCTTAGGAACAAAATAATTACACAAAAATATGCTAAATTAAATGTGCAGTCCTTGTCAGATGTCCTTTTTCTGAAATATAAAAATCACAATAATAAGTGAAAATACAAAACTCCATGTTTGCTATTTAGTATTCGGAAAAAGTCACTGCTGTATATTCTAAACATTTTGGTCAGTCACTATTCTCAGAGAGCTTTGTACTGGACCTGAGATTTAACAGCCACTCTGATTCCAGTGGCGTTGTGTTGCCTCTCAGTGTTGAAGTGAGCAGCGGGGATTTCAGCTGCCACAGTGTAACGCCAGAGGGCTGTTTCCACTCAGCAGAGGCTGACCGTGTGGATATGTGGACACTGTTTGGCCTCATGTACCCTCAAAGTAACAAAATTTACTGGACAAACACTGGACAACTTCACGAGCTCAACTGGATTATCTTCCACACGTCTGAAGTCCTGCCAAGAACTACATTTCAGACAGTGAACACAGTTGTTTTGAGCAAATTCATAATTCAAAAGGCTGCAAAACAGTTTCAGCTGTCCTCTCTCCCTTACAACATTGTTTGTCTGTATTGTCCCTGTTAGATAAACAAACACATATAAATGGACAGGCTTTCATTTCATTGTCAGAGGTCGGTCATCTTTTCCCTTTTTAACCAGATGGACTCCAGCCAGCTGTACATGTGCAAGTAAAGTGTTTTCCCAATTATGTTGTGATGACAAACATAATCTTTGTCTGAATTACGTTCAGAGGCCGCATTATTTTGAGTTAATGAAGCAGCATATTTATCGACAACAACAGAGTCACGCAGGTGGTTGGGATGGATGGCCGACGTACAAAGCCTGGAGACAGTGGGTAGATTTAGGCAAGGAAAGCACTTTGGTTAAGGTTAGGGAAAGATCGTAGTTCCTGTTAAATGTTAGTTAATATGCTGTGTCTCAAGTCACAGAGGAATTTTTGTATTAAACCAGACCACAATCTTAACGACCTTAACCAAGTGCTGTGAGTCACTGAACACAACTATAAAAGTTTAATAATCCTGTAGTCGCTACGAGTGGATATTGTGCTGCAACCTCTGATATTTTGGTGGAAAACAAATTTGATGTGTTCTCTGATGTGTACTATTGAAAATGTGCCATTATAACAATATTGATCTATATTTTAATTAGATGTTTACCACCTACTTTTTATTTTAAAGCTTGCTTTTGGTAACAGAGTGAGATTGTGTACATTTGCTAAACAGCTTGTTTTACTGTTTTACTTTTGTTTCACTGCAATTAATTGGTAATTAATTCAATTTTCCATTTGTAAAATAAAGAATTCTTTCAAAATTTGGTCAGTCTCACTTTAATTTTGAGTATTTGAAGTCATAGTTTTCTGTAATAAGAACAGCTAGTTTTTTTCACATAAAGCCTGATTCTTGACAAGAAGGCAGAAGCTCCTAATGATAATGGTTATAAGACCTCTTTTTATAGCTGTGGCCTCCAGTATCTGTAAAGACAGGAGAGGAGGCAAGATGCTTAAATCACATGAGCAGCTCCTAAATAAAGAAAATTAATGGAGAAACAGAAAGAGGAAAAAAATCAGTTTCCAAGGTTTAAAACCTCAACACAGTGAACACTGAAAGACACACACCTTTCAGTGTACACTTTATGGCAGGTCACAGGCTAGAGCTTGGAGATACTCCTAAGAGCTGTCATTTTCAGAAGAGCAGAGGCAAAGTAGTGATTAAAAATGTGTTCAACACTTAGTGTGGAAGTGAAGTGTTAGCCAGGAGAGAAAGGGGAGTGAGGAAGCGTTGAGCTGAGAGGAGGAGCAGCAGTCAAGGCCTGTGCCAGCCACTGTGCTCTCACATGGGATGGCTGTAATTAATTTGGACACTTGGCTGCTGGGTGGCATCAGCAATAATGTGTGTTTGTAGGCGTGCATGTACGTGTGTGTGTGCGTGCACAGGCCTTTTTATCAGTGATGACATATCCCTGCCCTCCTACTGTATGTTGCCCTTGAGGTGGCGATTTGCATTCGTGTCTGAGAAAGGCACATAAGCTAGCTGACACACAGACTCTCTCACACACAGAGGCATTATCCCCTACTACTGTAACAAGACGTTATTATATTTTTGCAATTTGTTTTTAAGCCTGTGGAAGTTGTCATTGATCCTATTCTCCGCAGACCTGCTGTTTGAAATTAAAACATGCTTATTAAGAATACATAAGGGGCTGCAGGGCTGCAGCCGATACAGGACACAGTGTTTGCCAAGCAAGGAAACAACCCTAAATGGGTCGAAAGTCCATCACAGAACTACCATAAATACACAGTCACTCACTTGTAACAACAAATCATTCAACTTAAAAAACCATATACAGTCAGTGGATTGTCCCTACCTTTGGATAAAACTGGTAAGTGTACCAGAAGCCGACATGCCAGACATTTGTCATCATGGTAACAATGATATGACCCATAGCCACATGTCAGTGGCGGGTGTCATGATAAATACATGATTAAGGTTGTGGAACGGTCATGGATAAAAGACACAAGGTTGACTCACACCTGATAAGAACAGCGGTCTCCTGAGTTAGAGTCCTGTAATTTGTCAACCCATCCACCCATCCTGACTCCCACGTAACTCAGACTTCACTTAATAGTACATCGCCTAACATCCTGCTTTGGCCTGTAATAATTACAACAACCACTATAGCTCTTGTTGTAAATCTTTTTCTTGCTGGGCACCTCAGACCACGAGGATAAAATATTACCAAAAGGGCACCCAGAGCAACATGTGAGAGCCAGGCCCCAGCCACCTCTAATCATTTCAAGCTGTATACTATCAAATTTACTGAGAAGGATAAAACCAAATCTGGAGATAAACCTATAATCCAAAAGCAGGAAAGGGTATGTAGTAGATAATTAATAAAATATCATTTATTTGTTTTGTTTTGTTTTTTTGATCACTCGGTGGCAGAGCTACAAGCTGTAAACACAAAAGTGTAGCTGTAAAGTTTAGATGTATGACAATATAGCAAGCTGACCCAAGTTCAAATGTTTGTCTAATGCGTAGCTGAACATGAGGTATAAGTTGCCTGATACACATGACAGTTTATTTGCAGAAATATTCCTTTCTGAAATAATTGTAGGTATCCAGAAAGCAGTTGCAAAACCCTTGTACGGATTTCTTCAATTTTATACTTAATGCTCTCTTTTCCAGTGGCAGTTTCCCACTGCTGGCCACTGAGGACATTCTCACCACCAATTCTGCGGCTGCAAAGAATTTCACACTTTTTCCACTTTGGTACTTGGAGTTTGAAGTGGCTCACCAGCAGGTCATCAAAGAGCTGGAAAGTCATGCAGAACGCCAGAACCTCTGCCCCACTGGGGAAAACTGTCACCAAAGGTATGATGTTGAATAGGGATTATGCAACTGATGCTGATGATATCCACACACAGGTGTCAGAGGCTGACACCAGGTGTCCACCATGGCAGTCTGGGAGTGCATTACAAAATGCCTAAGCTGTACTCCTGTGGACTTTCTACCATGTGCCACATGAGTATATGGTAGAAAGTCCAGCACATACTGCACTGAAGTAGAAACTGAGGTTTTGTTACCACAGCCACACAGACAAAATGAATGCAGGTGACTATAAACTGTGGAATAAGAAATGTCACTGTCTGTGTGTTGTTTCAGTGCAGTTGTGTAATATTTACTCCTCTGGTCTTATTCATGTGGTTGTTGTAGTCTCTCTAATAAAAAATGCCCCTTCACATTTAGATGGACCAGAGTTCAGGTTTCTCCAGCTTTAATTCATGGGTCAGAGTGAAAAGGATTTGTCATCTATGGTCACATATTTTGGGTAGTAAAAATGTGGGTTCAAATGTGGGTGAAATCAACCAAAACAAGTCTATGGCTGTGTGGCTGGGCTCAGTCTTGACAGTAAAAGGTATCAGTGGCAGGAGCCAGGTCAGGTTGTTCAGGCTCCTGGTGAAGCTGAGTCCTGGGTGCCTTTCACTAGAAGTACACCAAGTTGACTAACTTAGATGTGCAGACACTGAACACAATGGACAGATGTCTCAGATGGCCTGTAATCAGCAGCACAGCCCAGTTTGCCTTGGAATTGCAAACACCATCAGTGGCTTTTTCTAACTACCTGAGTTGTTGGAGGGGTGATTGATAAGTTTGTGGCCTAAGCTAGAAGGAGATGAGTTATACAGCTCTTGTTACATGCACATGCAGTTCAGTTTTAATTAGGTAATTACTTTTGTGATATTTCTGTTTCTGGTATTTAAAAAATAATTGCAAGTCAGCACCATCTGAGCACAGACAAGGTCGGCCTTCATGCAGCTGTCTGCTGCCTCGGTTTCAAGGGCTATCACCCAAGGAGGTCCTCCAGGACAGGGTGGCCACACTAGGGGAGGGTGCCCCTTCTTACAGTGTGGTGAAGGTGTGGGCTGCTGAATTTAAATGTGGCGCAGGGAGTCTGGAATATGACCCTCGTCCTGGAAGGCCGGTGACATGCAATTTTCATTTACCCAGAACAGAGATAGGCTACTACAAATGTTATTAACTTTCTGCAAAAATCACTCAAAGGCACGAACTGCACATGCATGTAACGAGAGCTATGAAACTCATCTCTTTTCACTTTAGGCAGCAAACTCATTAATCACCCTTCTCAGGTATTGAAGGTTATTGGAGGAATAGACCTGCAACTGAGTTACCTACCACTGAGACCTTGACTCAAATGGATGAAGAGGTGGATATTTTTCTGTTCTGGTGACAACTCATTTATTGTGTAAATGCATGTTTCCATCTGTAATGATGACTGTAAAAAGGACTTCTATGGGTTATTTAAACCATTAGCCACGATATTGCCTGTTATGCAGTCACTTGAAAATTAAGTGAAATTAGTTTCATATGTGAGTACAAGTTCACTCTATCAGACTTGTCCAATTACCACAGAGGGACCTTGGCATGGCTCACACTGGCATAAATTCCGGCATTTGTGTGTACAGACCCTTCAAATGGCTGCTATGGGCACAATTCAAACTCAATGTTCTTGCTTATAATACCACATACCAAATAACGGGCTTGTGTCTGACTGCGGCCAGCAGGCTTTATTATAGATATTCAGAGTGCCCCCTAATGGTCCAGCTGGGACTATGACAAGCTGTAATCAAGAGTGAGTACTGTCATTATACAGTATATTATGAAAAAAAATGCTGCAGTTTGGTAAAAAGGGAGAAAATCTGGGATAAAAGAGAAATATAAAAATGGAGACAAATGTGTAGATGTGAGGTTGAGAAGAAGAGAGAGGAAAAGTGGAAATGTGCCTGTGCCACAGTCCTAATTAGTCAACCTTGGGCCAGCTGATGAAGGACAAACCATCGACAGAGGCAGTGCTGTGCCTGCAGGCAGCCAGAAAGGGGAACACACACTGACACAAAAATACACACACGCAACGTCCCTCATTCTCCCTCCCACACGCACACACACGCACACACTGCTCTAATTAAATTTACAGATGTCAAAGCTCTGATCACGAAAGCAAATCCCCCTCTTCCCTCCTGTCATTCATCTGTCCACCTATCCTCGCATCCGTCCCTCTTTCCCAACCATCCCGAGCCTTGAGGACAGCTCTGAGTGGTGTGACGGTGAAAGTCTTGCCCCCCCCCCCCCCTCCCCACCCCTCTCTCTGTCTCTCTCCCTCTCTCTAACAGGCACATACAGGCACGCTCGCCTAGATCAACTGTCACGCACACACACACACACACACACACACACATACATACACACACAGAAAGTGATTCCAGACAGCTATTGATCTGTTACGTAGCAGATAGGACAGTAATGAACTTCCTGTAGAACAAACAGCAGCCTGTAGAAAGAGAAATCTGCTCCAAATATCCCCAGCACTTCAAAGATTTCTGACTGATGTTTTTCTTTTAGTTTTTTATAGGCTGCACTGACTTTTTCATTTTTGAGAGCTTGTGTTTTTGCGGCACATAAAACTGCAGCACTGTCAAACCATTTTGTGTCATAAGAGCTGAAGTGGCATTTTAGTGGTGACTGTCTTCGCCAAGGACATAACGGATGGAGGAGATGTTTGAAAGGCATCTGATACCTTAGAAGTTTAACCACTTTTCTTACTTCTTACTCTCCCCTAAATGATGGTTCACTTATGTGCACACCAAAATATAAAGCATTAGAGATACTGAACTGCTTTACTATGCTCTATACCACTGTTTCCCAATCAGAGGTAACAAAATATATATCAAGAGCCACATATTTGCCTTTAGGAACAAAATGCACTCACAAATAGGGTTACAAATTGCAACATCTGAACAGACAAACATTATCATCAAAATACATGGAGAAAATGGGTAAATGGTTAAAATGTCAAGTTTTCTCTAAGTGGTTGTGGTACAAATGCCAACATGACCAAACCTAATGAAAAAAGGGGAAAAAGAGCAAGTATTAAATCTGATACTAGAGGCCTACTATGCTTACAAGCCAACTTTGGACTCAAAAAAATACTGTAAATGTGTTGAAATTTGTACTTTATATTTTAACTACAGGCCAAAGAATTTACTTTTATTTCTGAAACAGAGCTGTATGCTCACACGGTTTTGTTAAATGTAATCAATGGAATAATTTACATACATTTATATATGTAATTTACGATGAAAGTCTTGCAATATAAATTTTAAGTAATATCAGTAGTGTATTTGCATTTAAGAGCTGAAAAGCTATTTCTGACAACATAATCATATTAGGATATTTATAACCACAAGTGCCTAAGAGTATAATGAAAAGTAATTAATGTTGATTCAACATTTACATGATTTAACTGCTCAGTTAAACCAGTTGTGTCCAGCTAAGGAGTAGCCAAATGAATCTAAGAGCTTCATAAGATGATTAATAAGAAAGCAGAAACACAAATTAGGCAACACAGAATTATATTTATTCAGTCAGGCATTTCTCTAATTCTGACTTTTTTCTATGTGAATTACTGGATATTTGGATCTGTAAGAATTATTCAGATAAATCACTCTGTGGCTGACTGGGTGCAGATGATGGGTCACAAGCTGACATTTCTTCACTTTAAGAAGTTATGAATCACAAAGATAGGGAACCACTGATAAGTAAAGGATGATTGTTGGGACTGCAAAGAAGATTTTTTTCTTTTTTTTTCATAAACAAATATATATTTACAGTATAATTTAATCTGGTTTACTGTATAGTGTAATGCTATATAGTTACTATCTTCTAAAAAGAGAAAATTGAAGTGGTAACTGCTCATAGACATGGCTATTTATTAAGATGTCACAAGCAAAAAGGGTTTGGAAACCTTTGGGTTAAACCAACCAAGAGGAAATTAATTTCATCCAACTCTTAGGCCACTATCTTTCCATTATTAGTCTCACAGACAGCAGTGGAAATCTACAGGCCACAGCAGACTGAAGGCACGTCCTCACTCACCGTGGCTACACGAGGATGGAGCCCACTTTTGAGAGTCACATTTGCTCCATGTTCAACTTGTCAAGCACATACATGGGTGACCTGAAATGCTGATAGGCTCCATTACACCCTCTAAAGGAGATCAAATGCTCATGAAACAACACGATAAGGACTGACCTTGCTTCTCCTCACTTAACTGTGCGAAGAAGTGCTTCTCTTTGTCTCACTCCTCACTGTCTCCCTGTTCCTGTCTCCCCTCACAGCTGTATCGCCATTACGGTAATGGAGCTGCTGGAGCAAGTTCTGACTGTGCATGCGACAGAGATACAGAGAGACTACGTGTGCCCTAAATGCCCCTGGCACCTCCCTTGAATTTAGAAAGGAGCCCATCAATCTTGGTGTCCGACTGCCCGTCCAGCAGCACTGACACCCAGTGCGGTATCTGTATTTGTGTGTGAATAAGTATGTGTGAGTGTCCTGGGGGGACCTTCTGCTAAGGGGAAGATAATGGGATGTAATGGAGATGAGGCTCCTACTCTTTTTCTCACTCTCTGTCTCTAGCCCTCCTTCATTCTTCCTCTCTTACACTTTCCTCACACTCTCCCTCTACAGAAAAGCCTTCGTTTCACTCTGAGTGACCGTCAACAGTCTATACCGTTAATACTTCTTTGCCTTAGGCAGCGGCTGAGCATAAATCTTAGATATTCCTGTAGGACGCGTTGCCGTCAGACAGGGTTTAAATGTAAGAGAGCAAGAACACACTTTATTTTCCAACCCGACTTCATGGGAAAGCTGAATCCAAGCAGAATCTTAAAATGTATTAATTTTGCTCTCTCCTCCTTCACGATAACAAGCTCTTAATCCACTTAGCATTTTTTTTTGTCAGTTAAAAAACCCCAGGAGTAGTTTTCAACTCGTCAAGGATCATTCACTCCACCCCCAACAATGTGCATAATCTAAAATTAAGAAAAAAGCATGCCACTTCTCAAAAATGTCTACCCTCTAGTGATAGTGTGGAGAAAATAAAATATGAAAACAGGCTCGGATAATATACAGCTCACAACAGCACACAGCCACAGCTATATCATAAACCTGCTCATGCACATGTATAAACACAATGTGCACACACAAGCAGCCCCCATCAGCATGATTTACACTCACACACACAGGGTTTTGTGGAGAACTCTAGAGGCTGGTTTAATAGATAGGGATTTACCTTTAGGATTTATCATAAGAGCCCGGTAATAAGTGAGACAGAGCGAGAGTAACAAATAGTAAACTGAGCTGAGCTCCAGGCAAGAAGGAGCGATGTGTGGGGAGAGCTAAATTATAATTTCAAACATTACTCCCCCACCATCCTCCCTCTTATTTATTCTCAAACATGGTCCCTCCTCCTTCCTCCTCTTCTACTCTCACTTCTCCGGCCTGGAGTTGGATTCATACTTGTGTGTCGGGGTGTTGCAAGGATGACATCTGAGGCTGGAGGAATTGATGCAACACTCATATATCACGGGATAGCACACTCCACTGAGCATCATTCTGTCAGTTACTTACAACAGGACTGTAACTGCATGCAGAAATGTTTTTTGTCTCTCAGAGGTCAGTTGTGTGCCTGTGTTGTGCTGTAATGCGCTGGCACTGTGCCAACTTTAATTTTTTCTCCACAGGTGTGAAATTTGATGTGAACTATTTTGCACATTGTCCCACGAGCTGAAGAGCTAGATGTGTAGGGTCTCCTAGATCCACACCTGCATAACAAACTGGGTGATCGAATATGTAAGAACATGTCAAAGAGTCAGAGTGTTGCCGTGCATTACATCACTCATCACTGTATTCAATCATAAATGTTTCTAACAGGCATATTGTTTAATTAAAATTCAAGCACATTAACATTGTGTTAGTTAGACAGTTACATATTTATATCTTTACTAATGAGGTGTGGAGGCGATAAGCTCTGAAATGCCCACTTACAGTAAACAACACTAAGAGTCTGGGGCCATGCTGGCAACTCTGTAAGGATAAGAATTAGGATGTTTTATCTTTCCAGAACATGTTGTTCAGGAAAGGGAACAAAATGAGGTACTCAGGTCCTGGTTCGGGTAATGGCAATACTAATATCAAGAAGAAAGCACACAATAAAACACAACTGAAAATGAAACTAAGCAAATACGTGTAAGCATAAGAATAAGACTGTAAAAATGTAAAACATAAACAAGGTGGCCAAGCAGGCCCAAATTGCAGCAAAGCCCTGATATCAAACAATAGTAGTCATAGCAGCGAAGCGCCCTGTGAGAAGCAGCAATCGTTCAGTGAGATTACAGAGTTATCCGTCTGAAAGTGCAAAATTTATCAGCCACAAATTGCAGCAATGCTCTGAAATAGTAATAATAGCAGAAATCGCTCAGTGGGATGCAGAATTGACAAATTCTTCTGCTATCTGTACTTCACAGTGCTTTGAGATAAATGCTAAAAACAGCGTGCTAATATGCTAAGAGTCACAATGATAATACTCTTATGCTGATGTTAAGTGGGTATAATGTTTACAAAGTTCTTAGTTTAGTGTGCTAACATTTGGAAACTATCACTAAGCACTAAGTACATCTGAGGCTGATGGTAATGTCAGATATTTGGTCATAAACCAAAGTACTAAAAACAATTTTGACCTGAGCTTGGCTCTAGCTGAACAATCAGAAATCACAAAAGCTAGTACAATGCATCCTAAGGGCGACACAAATACCTGTATAAAATATCATTCCACTCCATTCAATGCTTGTCAAGATATTTCACTCAAATGACAAATGTGAACCTCAGGGTGATGCTAAACAAAAATTCCTGAATGTCTTTGCAAAATTTAATGCCAATTCATCTTGTAGACAGTGAGATAAGTGAAATTTAAAAGTCTAGACATGACACTGTCCCAAAGTGACTGTGTGTAAAATATTGGAAAAAGTCCAGTCTAATGTCATGTGTTGATAGCTGTCACATTTTTCAAGGTTTGCAGTGACTACATAGCTTGCAGGAGTTTTAATGTGATTTCATATAGCGATTAAAAAAAGCTAAGAATGAAAGTTCACTTTCTTTTGACCAATACAAATTTGACAGATATTTATCAATTATTAAAGTGAAATGTACCAACTTAAAGTCACTTTACCAGCTAATAAATAGACCTTATGATTATTTTGTCAAAAAACCTTTATCGTCTATTTGTTGACTTTTAACTAATTCTTTTACAGTAGAGCAGATGTGGTTTTAAGAATAGTTTATGCCAGTGGGAGCTTTGTGTTGTTTATGCATCATAAATGATGTTAACTTAGGTTTCTAAGTTTATTTTTACTTTTTAAACCAAAATGCAGCTCTACACTACTAAATTCATCTGAGTGTTATGCCGACATGGTTCAGGCAGGGCCTATGATAATAATTTTAGGGTGCTTATCAAACACCATTACACACACCATATATCCTTTTATATGATCTGTGAATGGACTTTACTGAGGAGGATGTCCACTTTGTCCTTGGTTTAATGGCACTGTAAGTTGATAGAGTCGGTGCTACAGTCACCATAATGTGCCCGATGCATCATATTCCTCTCTCTCTTTCTCTGCACAGTCAGGCAGCAGCGTGTACGCTGTAAGGTCATCACTATGACTTCACTGGGGGTTCATTGCGAAGAAACGAGCCATGGACCTTGAGGAAGTGTCATTCGAGAGTAAAGAATATTCAAGCCCTTCATATCACTCACAATGTCGACAAACCTTCAACGCATTAGTAAGCAATGGAAATGGGCAATTTTAACAGCCGGCGATATTTTCACCATAGGTATTTGTGTTCCATCATTACCCATAATATTATTCCAGGAGGGGCCTCATTCTGACCCATCCAATATCAGATACATGTGTAAGATGCATCAAACATTTGTTTAGAGCAATCACACTCCCTTATATCCAAATACCGTTGACCTGTGTTATTAAAATGAGAAGATTGTGGTAATATCAGCAGCAGAATGACAGCAGCAGAAGAATTTCTATTACATTTTCAGGACTTAGCATGCACAGTGTGTGTTTGAGCGACTACAATGAGATGGAGAGATAACCCCACCACTTTCTTCACTGTTATCTGTACTCAGTGGTGGTATTTAGCCTGACAACCCCTTCTTTGAAAGCGAATGGGTTTTTTAAAATACATATTCATGATTCCCATGGTGTATCCTTCTCATGACCTCTGAATCGTTAACTCATCTGCAGCACGGATGGCCTCACACACTCTCTCTCTCTCTCTCTCACACACACACACACACACAAAGCCCTGATCTGAATAACATGTGCTGCTTCAGAGCACTGCAGTCGATAATCATGTAAATCCAATCATTTATTGCATGGCTGCTAAAGCATGAGATGGGGAATGATGGCTTTTAAAAAAAAAGGCATAAAGACGTTATACTTTTAGAATAAAGGTGCTTCAAGTCTACAGCCATGCTTGCGGCTCTGTGAGGCTCTTAGGCGTTGAGCTAGATGCTAATGCAAGTATACCAATGTGATGATGTTTATCAGGTCTTGTGTTGAACATTGTCATCATTTCATTTTCGTTGACATGTTAATTGTTTTTCAGGTATTGGACCATAAAGAAAAGTATTGGACAAACTGCAATGTTGGCCCGATAACTGCACTGTATGAATGAGAAAGGTTTTACAGTTCATCCTAAAGAAAACGTCCAGTTGTTGAGTTATTTCAGCTTGGACCAAAGTGGTGAAATAACTGATAAACTGAAATGGCAAACTGGCACAAGAGTAGGTCATGACATCTATGTGACATACAGTGTGTAATATATGCAGTATGAGATATATATATATAGGTATCTGAACTGTCTCTAGTTTAACATTTCAAAACAAAGTTGCAAACAGACAAGTGTCTGCATCTGCATGTACAAGGATCCTGGAGGGATGTATTACTCTGCTGCACAGCAGCTGAGAGAAAACGTAACATGCCTGGGTCGATTTGGAGGAACACAATCGCCTTGTACGGATAACTGTCTCTGTCACCAGCTGGCAGTGTCACAGCCACTTGGGGGTTTCTGTCACCTCGGATTTTCTACAGGCTGCTGCTCTACATGTGTATGCTCATGAGAAACGGAGTGATTAACATTTAAAAGGTTGATTAAAATTTTTGATTCAAATGACTGTAACTCGGCGTTGGGAGGGGAACAGGAAGCAGATGTCAGATCTCACAAACAAGAACTGCTCTCTCTCTCTCTCTGTCTGTTTATAGCTTCCCACATTCAGGCAATTCTCCCTCCAGTGATAATAAAGTTGAAGTGTGAATGAGGGTCGGGGGAATAATCGAAAATATTTTTTAACTTAAATTTGAGCTGCTTTGCCCCCCATTTCTCACATTTTATAGCATTGCAAACTCTGCCTATAAGCAGGTAACGGCAAGTTAATACAGTTATAAGGCTCCAACACACTTGAAATAATATGACATGGGAAATGTGGTTTATATGACAGATATCTCAGCAACTCTACTGTCATTATTCACCTCAGTGCGGTGTATTATACAAGAGTTATAACTCAAATGGCTTCCCTAATGCTGTCTCTTTTTCTCTCTTTCACTTATGGTGCATTAGTATACAAACCATTGAATGCTAAATGTTTATGTCACAAAATGATTCTTTCAGTATGTGTAATGCAGCATTTCTTTCTTTCTATCAGCGCCGAGGAGAGCAACAGGCAGAGGAATGCTGAATGATTGCAATACACTGGAGGGTCCTGTGTGTTGATATTATCTGTCAGGTATCATTAGTTCTACAATGGAAACTTGAAGCCAAAGAAACATAAACTGTTCAGCCATCCATGCTAACCTTAAATATGCAGCCTGTTGCCTTAATATGAAACATGAAAGTTAAAGCAGGATCTGTCTGGGTAAATCTCTCAACTGCCGCTACAAAATTTAACATTTCAGTGATATGAATAGATTAGATAATAATGAAATTAGCAACCAACGCTGGTGACTGTTGCTGGCTATCAATACTTCTTGCTAAGCTGTTAGTGTTGGTGTGTTCTTTTGAATGAATGTTGCTAAATACATCATATGCCTATACATTTACATTTAGGCATTGATGCCGTACACATCTATCTGACAAGCAGAGATGCTGTGAAAAACTGAGTGCCGTACCGCCCGTGGATTTAAATTCAAAACTGACAACAGTATGGATTTTTTTTAAGGCCCCTCTCCCACCAAATTTATGCTCATCTCTCACCAAGATCTAACACTTCTCCAAACTCAGGGAGAAAACTTGCTGACATCCTTGACACAACCACTCAGTCCCTGCTGTTTTGGATTGACGATGCTCCACAGTGGTGGAGGGAGCAAACTAATACTTGCCACTCAACCGGGCTGGAGAGCAGGAGACGAGTGATTGCGCTGTTGATGGGGGCAATTCTGCAGAGACGGGGGGTGGATGCAGGAGGGGGGTTACAATAAATAACATAATACAAATACTGTGCGTTTGATAAATACTACATGACAGTACTCTGTCTCCTCTGTTAAAGTTGGCGGAAGAGAAGGCCACTCTAAACCAATGAATGACAATGAAAATTGCCGCAGTGAAACTTTACATGGGAAGAGATACACAGATGAATATTTTTGCAAAAGCCTGGACAGATAGATGGCAGAAACATATCCTTTCATATTATTGGATCTTGAAACAGTTCATGTGGATAATTCTTCCCTTAAAAGATCTAAATCTACACAATAATAATATGAAGCTACAGCCAGCAGATGATTAGCTTAGCATAAAGACTGCAAACAGGGGGAAACAGCTAGCCTGGCTCTGTCAAAAAGTAACAAATTCACATATAATTAAGGACAATCCCCTGATATCAAACATATAACTTGTAAATTAGTGAAGCTTTGGAGGTGCTGGTAGATTAAGTTTGTTTAATTTGGACAGAGGCAGGCTAACTGCTTTCCCTCATTTCCAGTCTTTAAGCTAAGCTAAGCTTCATATTGAACAGACAGTTGTAAGTGTGGCATCAATCCTTTCAACTAACTTTTGTCAAGAAAGTGAAAAAACGTTAAACTATTCCTTAAAAAGACACCATCAATTGTAATCAAGCATCATTAAAGGCAATCATTCCCTGTCTCAGCCTGTTTGTAATCCCGGGTGTGAGTGTTTTCAGAGACACAATTTATCAGACATCACTTTCGAGGGGGTCAAGTAGTTTGACCAAACAAAAGGATTCCTGAAAACAAGTCTTGCTCTTGATATTAAAACACAGAGAGTAGAGGAGGGGGAAAAAAAGAGAACAGTAGAAATGCCAAGTGTATTTCAATAAATAACCAAGTAATGCTGTCTGGGAATCGGTAAGTGAGAAAATGTCATTTGGCCCAGGTGGATCCACTATCTGTTTGGCTTATGACATTTGGTAGGCATTTTAATTCCCGTGTGGGAAACCTTTTCAAATCTGATCTCTCAGGCAAATAGAAAAACCATAAACGCAAAAGAGTTTTCTTGTGACTCTGACTGCTTGTTTATATACTCCTTAATCTCAGCACCAGTTATTTTACCACACTTCTTTCCCATAATGTTTCTGTCCATCTGACATGCACTGAGCAAGACATGAACAGAATCCTAGTGGGTGAATTTACAGTGCCAAAAAAATATTATCCTCACACTGACGGCAGCAGCTCATGCCAAAACAGTTATTTTCTCAATGATCCACTCTTCATCTCATATCGGCCTCGAAGCATCAATCTAGTCTTCTGTCAACAGAGAGCAGCCAAGACTGTTTAAATGACGTCTTTGAAAGACCAGCTTCAAATCATCACACCCAGAGAAGGAGAGCATTGTACATGTGGACAGACAGTACCAGAATGAATAGAGAGAAAACAGGGGAAGAAAACAATACACATACAGCCATGACCTACTGGAAAAACAGAAATAGCAATAAGAAGAAGAAGTATTTGTACAGTGATGTGCGTTTGATGTTAATACATCAGTTTTGCGAGACCCAGCAGCAAACTCCATCGTGGACGTCTCAGTTCCTACATAATTCTCAACACAGCCATGCTCTTTGACGTACGGCTGTAGGATATCTACAGGACCAGGACGTCAAGTATGGAGGGAGTCCAACGGAGTAGGAAAGATAATGCGCTAAAAACCTGCATTCCCCTGGAAAAGGGGGAAGGGAGGGGAGAGGAAGAGCAGAGCAAGAGAAGAAGAAAGGAAAAAAGATAAGAGAAAACCACGACCTGGACCCACTCAACGGGCAAGCGAGAGAAATCACAGCCACAACTGTAACTTAATATGTGTTGGGAAGATGGCTGTGATCCCACCGAATAGTGCTAGAAAATTGAACAGTATTTGTATTACAAGGAGGACATCTAGTGGTTTTTCCATGACTTGCTTGCTCCACCTTACTGGAGACCTGGACTATGAGCTCACAAAAAGACTAAAACGGCAACTAAGGATTTTTTTTTTATTTTTATACATTAATATTATATTCTAGAAAATTTGAGTGATCCATTTTCCAATTGCAGATCTCTTTGCTGTTCTCATGAACGAAATACCCGAAGCAAATATTTTACTGAATTTATTTATCTACGCTTGTTTTTTGTTTTTTGCAAATACAGCACCAGTGTTCTCTCATCCCTTTAAAATCATTTATCGCTTTAAATTAGTTATGACTGGGTGTGCTGACTTAAGAAGCCTGATTGTGTCCTGCTCCTATTCAGTTCCACTGTGTGATGTAGGCTGATTTATAAAAAATAAGAAAATCATTCTAAACAGATCACTGGACCTGTGTAAAATATATTATTTGGTGGACAAATCTATTATACACAGTGTACCAGTTACCTTTGTATGAGTTAGTAGTCTCATTTCTCATTCTCATGTCTTGTTAAACTAATTCTCTTCCTCTGTTCCTCAAATTTCCCAGCAGGCCTACATGGCAAAATCTGGACTAAATATGCAGCTCATTTCACGCTAGTAGTGTAGTCACCCATCCTTAAATAAACTCCAAACATCAAGTATTTGATTAAGGGCTTCTTGTGCACTCACATCAGAACATTCAAACATCAGTACATCCTAGAAGTGTCAAGAGTTGTAGCTTGTTCAAAGTCAAAGACATTACCTATATTTATGTTTTCCAAATATAGTTAAGCCTGCCAACCACCAGCACGTCTAATCTACGGAGCAGCCAGGAGCTCAACCAGCAACAGGCTGACTCTTTGCCAGAGAGCAAAGCTGGAGAAGTTTCTCCAGCACTCAGAAAAACTTGACAGGCCTTGAAGCAAGCTTAGGCACTGGCAGAGAGCAAGAGAGGATAAACGTGTAAGCAGGCAGGGGGTCATTCAGGGGTTTAGATTAAAGTGGGAACTCCCACAGTATATTTAAATCCAAAAACTGCAAGGTAGGGAAAAAAAGTCAACTCTTTTGTAGCTGTTAGACCTTTGGCAAAATACTAGACCCACATCAGCTCTCCTGGAGCTGGCCAGACCATTCTGTCTGATTTAATTATTTAAGTCGAAATGAGAATAACCAGATCTTTTTTCTTACAAATCTCTAATACGCTGATGGATATGGTAAAAAATAACTCTCAAAAAATGGCAGGCACACACATTTATTTTTACATTTTTTTGCAAATCCTTGAATACCCAGACCATTTTTTATGCCATTATCTACAAAGTGCAAATATTTAACATTAGTTTCAACTATTTTGTAGTTATTTTCTGTATTGTATGGCAGTAAACCTGCAGAACCCTCCAGCTTTATATTCAATTGTTTCTTTACAAACCCGTATTTTACTTTCTTATTTACTTGTGTTTTATCACTCTTGCAAGCAGGGACTGTTGCAAAGCCCTCCCAAGTGGTTTATTCAGGGAAGCTCCGAGGTTTGAAATCTGATCTTTCAGAAAAAGAAAGGTGACCTCTGTTGTCAGGTAAATCAAATCCAGAAGATAAACTGTGATCCAGCACTGACATTATAAAAGCATACTGTGAGTTTGGTTATCTGCTGCATTCAAATGTTTCTATTCAATATCACAATATGAACTATCAAATGTCAGATTGTCCTCAAACTGTACAAGAGGGTGAGTTTCAAAACAGTCCCTCCCCATAAATGTGTTATTTTCAGATCGTGACAGCACAACAGCCTACACTGTGTTGGATAACCTGCTGTATCTACAACTAGGTTTGAGCCTCTGCAAGTTGATTTTGGTAACAAACTGATGTGCAGTGAAACCAGCGGATTCCTGAAAAACAATTCAAATACTTTGGAAAATCCACTTAAAATGTAAATTATATCAATTCATACCCACTGAACTAAACACTACAGTTGTGGTTGAGGAGAACAGACATTTTGATAAAGACATCAGATGGAAATACCAAACCTACCATTTGTGTCAGTTCAAAGGCGTTATGTAAAAGAGCACTAACATAGATTGAGCCTGATTTAACAGCCAACCATTAAAATTCTGAAAAACTCTATTTATGGAACAAAACGTTTAACAAATGATTTTCTATTTGAATCCTTTTCTTTTCCTTACGCACCGATAAATCACTGAAATCACATAATTATGGAGCTGAATAGTAACTAAAAAAGAGATATGCTACACTGCCTGGATTTTTAAGGGTATAAAGGTATTTTAGCTTGAAGCTGACATCATTATTATGACAAAACTGTACATCAATAGAGTACATATTTTCCAGCGGCAGTACCTTTCGTTCCTACATTTGGTGATTATCTAACACAGATTTTCCAAAGAGAACTTGCAGTTAGTGAATTTAGGACTTGTTGTATAAGCTGTGTAAATAAGTGTAAATATGATCTCCTAACACTAAATAATTATGACATTTGGAAAGGCCCACACCTGTGCATTATTGTTTTCCATATTCCTAATTGTTTTAACATATCAACTAAACATCAATTCAATTCTATGTGACCATCCATTTGTCATTGCTCCTTTCTCTTCACAACGGCTCATTTCAGACCACTACTTTCTTTCTTGGTCTCCCCCTGCTTTTCCCTGAGCTGTTACCACTGTTTTTGATGCTGTACCTCTTTTTCTTTGTGTCTTCTTCGGGTTGAAAATCAGAGTCATTGTCATTTTTTGGTTTTCTTTTTGATCTACCTGTGCTCTTTGTGGTTGTCTGCATCTCCTCCTCTTCTTCTGCTTCTTCTTCTTCTTCTGAGTCAAACGATATGTTGCTGTCCAACTGCTCCCCCTCACCCTCCTCATCGCTGGAACCTGTTTTTTTTAACTTCCTCGCCTTTGATTTTGAAGTCTTAGCGTTTGAACGCTGGTCTTTGTTTTGCCCTGACAGCACTAAGTTGCCTGCTGCATCTCTCTTAGGCCTTCCCTTGGGTCTGCCTGTGCTCCTCTTTCTACTTTTTGGCGAAGCTATTCTCTCCTTCTGCACCTCCTCTTCTGTGTCTTGTTCATCTTCTACATTGTCCAACTCTGATTCTGTGCTTCTCTTATTCTCACTGTCCTCAGCATCACCAGTGTCACTTGCCCTTTCATTGATCTTAGCCTTCTTATCTCGCCCAGGATTGGATGAGTGGTAACGCTGGACATGACTCTTCAGGCTCACATTGTGATTGAAGCTTTTGTCACAGCGCTGACACTTATAAGGCCTCTCCCCTGTGTGCAGCCGCATGTGAGATTTGAGATGGCTCGTCTGGTTGAAGCCACGCTGGCACACCGAACACTTGTACGGCCTCAGTCCTGTGTGCACAACAGAGTGTCTCCGAAGATGATGTACATCCTTAAACTCAATCCCGCAGACTCCACATTTGAACTCCTTTGGCACCCTGTGGTTTGACAGGTGGACGCTGCGCGCTTTACTGGTGGCAAATGTCTCTGGGCAGTCAGGACATTTATAGGGATCTTTGCTGTCCTGATGTACCTGCTCATGTTTAAGTTTGTCCACCCTTGTCCTGAATGTAACATGGCAGTATTTGCAAGGATGTTCATAGGTTTCATCGTGGATTTTGCTGTGAGTTTTTAGAGACGTCTCAGTGACACATCTTTTGCCACAAATATTGCAGGAATAGGGCTTTACTTTGTGCTCACATGTGTGTGCCTTCAGGATATTGAAAAAACTTCCACACTCTGTGCAGAGCTCGTTAATTTTGAGGCCACCCGGGGAACTGAAATCTTCCTCCTCTTCGCCCTCGTCTTCGGTTTCCTCCTCAGATTCCTTTGTGAGCTCCTCGGCCAGCAAAATATCCTCCGTTGGGTTCCACTCCCCATCTGAACTCACCCCACCTTCGTCACCGTCCTCTCCTTCATCTGAGGGATCGCTTTCTTCGTCACTAAAAGTAACACTCTCAGAGAAAACTGCACTGCTGGGGTGGTCATCTGTTGGCATTTCCTGTGAACAAGACAAACTAGTTGTCACCAACAGTCAACTGACAGTTTCCATGGTATCAATGTACTTACTTACATCCTCCAAAGCAACATGGGACTGTACAGTGTCAGTCTGAAAATCTGAGTTGCAAATTGACTGTTTCTTTTATACGAACTATCAAACACACCTACCTTTTGGGTCTCTGGAGTTACTTCTTCAGCTGTGGGGACACTGGCATTGACCTGGCTTTTCCACTGGTTTCTGTACTCACACTGAAGGCACTGCTGGTTCAAGATGATCAATACCCCACAGGTGACCTTCTCCATCCGAAGCTTACAGCCACACAACGGGCATTTGCGGCGAAACAACTGCAGCAGGCAGCTTTCATTCACAACGTGTTTTCCTTCCATCTGCAGAAGTGCAGCTCTGAAACACAATAAAAATGAAATCCTTGTGGGCCACATGTTTGAAAGCCAACCTGACATAAAATGTAAGCAAAAAATGTTAAGAAAGCGCAACTTACTTTTCCATGTTCAAATCAGTATTGATAGCCTTTTGTTTATTTTGGCCATATCCAGTGGTGACAGCATCTGAAACATCAAGTGAACGTGACACTTGAGATAGCACTTGACACTGGAACGGCTTGTAAACCCACAAAATAAAGTTCAACATTAACATGAAGAGAAAATGTTTAACAAATAAAGAGCCACTTAATCTTCTATTATAACACTGCATGAAAGGTTTCTTACCCGTTGAAGTATGTTTTGACCTTTCTGAACAGACAGTTGGACTGTTACATGTGTCAAGGTCATCACACTGACAAGCAACTTCAGTGGTTTCCACAGGCCCCTGCACAAAAGCACCAAAATAAAAGCTTGTACTTAAACACAAGCTACAAATAATACACCATAAATGTGTCTGATTGATGTTTGCATCCACAGCACATTTAAGTACCATGAGTTAGGGCTGGGCGATATGTCGAGTTTTTAATTTATATCGGTATTTTTTCATGCGCGATAGAGAATTATGTCATATCGTTTATATCGATACAGCGCTTATTATGCCATAAAGCAAGACGTAAGTTCATCACTGTCAAACTCAGCTTCTCCCGGCCTCTCTCTACGCGCATGCCATGACGCCCCACCCCTCACAACACATGCCACGACCCCTCACCTCTTCACTACCTACATGGCCCCACCCCCACCCCCCGCACACTGAGTAGATGGATGGCGGCGTAAACGAGATGGAGACGGAGAAGAGCAAAACGGACGCAGGGGACGACGAAGAACTGGTTAGCAAAAGAACAACAACTGGCTCCGTAATTTGGAGGTGGTTTGGATTTAAAGTGGCAGATGTGGAACAGAAAGAAGCGTTTTTTTTTTATTTTATTCAAGAAGTTTCTTAATTTAATATATGCTGTTTTTTTTCTGCACCATTTAATGTGCATGTTAATCCTGTGCAGCTGCTGAATGTTATTAAAAGTGGCTGGCCCATGTGGCTTCAAACTAGGACTGTCTGCTTTGTTATTACACGGAAAAAAATGTCGAGATATATATCGTATATCGCCATTCAGCTAAAAAATATCGAGATATGAATTTTGGTCCATATCGCCCAGCCCTACCATGAGTATATATACAGTATGTACACAGCTGTGTGTGCAGTGGCTGAACAACGTGTGTACTGAACAACTGTGCCATGAATGGTCTCATTAGTGTGAGCAGTGGGAGGACACAGTCTCACGGATTAGGCAGCAGTGATATAAAACAGGGTCGTCATACTGCGTTTGACCTCAGCAGCGCTACAGGGAGAAGTCAACCGACCATTAAGCACCTGTCAGTATAGGCAGCATTTAAATTGGACTACAGATGAACACACAATATATAATACATATACACATATATAATATGCACTACTAGTCTCAGTTTACGAATATCAAAATATGTGGACAAGATTTACTTCATCCAGGTTTTATGTTGAGTAAAAGGAAATGAAGGGCAGGTTATTTGTACAGAGTAGAGCTGCAACTAACAGTTATTTCTTTCACTATTATGTTCTTATTGTCATTATGTTATTACCATTTTTTCGTAAAAGCCTCCCATGGAAAGTGTTGAGAATTAGCATGTATTTATGTATTCGGAAGACGGTGACAGCAGTCCAAATCCCCACACTGCCCGACATAATTGATGGTGTGAGTAAAGCTGTAAGCACTCAGACTGTGATTGTGAACCGCAACTTGGGAACCACCTTGGAAGGAGCTGTCAACACCCTGTCTGTGGTAATAGACAGAGCTGTTAATGCTCAGACTGTGGTCATAAATCGCAATATGGGCAACATCTTGGAGAAGCTTTCAGCTTTGGAAAGGAGAAAGGATGAAGATGACCAGAATGGACTAACAGAGTAAGCCGTGTCTATTGAAATACGACTGCTCGCCCTAACCCAAACAATCATAATCTAATCTGCGTTCCGGCCCCCGCAGCACCAGCCTTGGCCAAGGCCGGTGCTGGAACAACTCCCCCACGAGATCGGTGCAGTGCAGTGAGACGCTTCTACACCCCATCCAGTGCGGCGGGCGGGGTCCGATGGCGGCGCCTCAATGGCAGCGGCTAAGGCTGGCTGCCTGTCTGCACTGGAACCACCTCCTCCCCCCTTTCCCCCCTCCCCTGGAGCAAGTTGTCTTGAGTCGATATGTTGTAAAATGTGCTTATATATGCTTATGTTGCCGAGGTTTTTTTTTACCAAATCCACACTGTACCCCCCCCCCGGAGTATAGTTTGGGTTTATTTCTGTTGTCTATTGTTGTAATTTCGCTGCAATTGTACTTGTACTGTGACAGTGACAATAAAGCCAATCCAATGCAATCCAATCCAATGCTAACACACTCAAGCATCGCATCTGGTTTTTCTAAAGTAATTGTGATGTCCAAAAAAAAAAAAAATTTATATATATATATATATATATATATATATATATATATATATATATATATATATATATTCAAAATCACTTCATCTGATAACTATTTACTCGATTAATCATTTGGTCCACAAACCAGCAGAAAACTGAGAATCACAATTCTCACAATTCCTACAGCACAAGGTTTTGTCTGACCTAAAGTCCAAAACCCGACAATATTGAATTTACTGTAATAAGTAAATTCTTATATTTGAGGATGCAGAATCATAAAACTTTTGCATTGCTGCTTGTAAAATTATATAAATGATTAACTGATTATTAAAACTGCTTGGGATTAATCTTTTATCACTAATCTATTGATTGACTAGGTGTTGCAGCTCTAGTGTTGAGTTCATTGTGATTATTGTGTTGTACAGTATGACAGATAAATTGTGAATGCACAGTTATTATATAGTTATTATATATTATTATATATGTGACTTGTCTCGGATTAGTGTTTGTGTTCATTATTTTGGAAATGGAATAAAGACGATCTGAACATTAAACTCTTGTTCGATTGGCTGTTACACTGAAAAGCAGGAACTCATGTACTTAATTACATTGACACTTGTTAGTATGTCACTACCTAATGTGATCAACACCTTGATAGTGACTTGTCTTCATGACAGATCACTTGATTAGTTATTTATTAACTGAGATTAACAGCCACTGAAAACATCCTCAGTAAATAAACAGCGTGCTGCTCGATTCAGAGGGAAAACGAACTCAAACCATTCAGCTGGAAGTGTTGCGATTGTTTGACATGTAGGCTGCATGATCCTCTGAAGTGTTGGGTAGACAGGACGGGGGATGATGAGCAGATGTTACCACAGCTGTCACTGCAGACTCACCACAGACTGTGGGCTCTCCAGAGGTTCCTCTGGCTCTGACTTGACACACAGTGACGGGACAGCACTGGGCTTTAGCTGGACCGTGCCAGTCGGAGCCATGTTTTCAAAACAGTCATCTGTGAAATGTTCACTACAGATGGTGATGTCAGTCCAGGACGATTCTTTCAGCCGCTGTTTATTGACCTCGAAGAGAAACTGAACCCACTCCAGTCTCCTCTCGGGATCCTCCGGTAACTTGAACCGCTGCGCACTGCGGCGCGACGAGTCACAACCGAGGACGGAGCACATCCCGGGTTTAAGTTTGCTCCCTCCAGGTTTAAAGGTGGTTGGGCAGTGTTGAAGTTTAATAGGCAGGAGGCCAGACTGCAGGCTCAACAACACCAGCGACAAGCTAGCAGCTAGCTATCTTTGCTGGTGACCGTGGTGGTAACGGGATGGGCGGGGCTCTATTGGCGGGTTCGCTTGATTTGGAGTCAGGCACATCCCGGCTTTACGTTCAATATATGAAATTTACATGAAACTGTAGTGTTTCGGTGTCACAACTTTCACAGGAGACACCTCATACCTCCTGTAATACATCCACGGTGAGGATACTCTGAAGGTTCCCACCCGGTAACGTTCCCCCGGAAACGTTCCGCGAAGGTTCCCCCGGGAACGCTCAGCGAGCGTACCGCGATGTAAAAAGCAACCATGGATGTATTATAAGACCTGGACCATGGATGTATTATAAGACCTGGACACGGCGCCGCCGCTCAGCCTTGCAGCCAATTTTTTCCAGTGGGCACTCGTGGTATTGCAGCGAAAAATCCCCCTGCGGCCCAAAAAGCATTTTTCCCATAGACCGCAATCGTAAAAGAGAGGCCTGTAAAACTTTTAACAGGACACCTCCAGCTGTGCACACAGCCAAATATCAATCTATTCCACATTTTTAAGCCATGGGGTTTTAATCTTTGTAAAAGTTTTTCAAAGCTCAGAAAAGTCTATTGTCTCTGAGTGACGTCACCACTGTGTACGTGCACTCTATCCGCGGTCCCGCTATGTCTCCTGAACGAGCATGGTTGCTAGGTTACTGCTAGCGTCGTCAGGACGAGAACAAGTTAGTGTAAAAGTGAATAAACAAACAAAGGCGAGTTTTCTTCTACACACATCAAGGTTCATTGATTTTGTGATTTTTTTTTGTCGCATTTATTCGTCACTTCTTACACTTTTATCAGGAATGTAACTGTTTTTAATCGATATATTCGCCGCATAACCGGATTCACTAAGACGCCGATATGATTTTTCAGCCATCGGGCTCGTTCAGCCTCGCGCGAGGCTGGACAGCCCGACCCCCAGGCGGCCCTGCGCCCAGCCATCGGGCTCGTTCAGCCTCGCGCGAGGCTGGACAGCCCGACCCCCAGGCGGCCCTGCGCCCAGCCATCGGGCTCGTTCAGCCACTCCCCCGACTTACTCCCCCGACTTACTCCCCCGACTTACTCCCCCGACTTACTCCCCCGACTTACTCCCCCGACTTACTCCCCCGACTTACTCCCCCGACTTACTCCCCCGACTTACTCCCCCGACTTACTCCCCCGACTTACTCCCCCGACTTACTCCCCCGACTTACTCCCCCGACTTACTCCCCCGACTTACTCCCCCGACTTACTCCCCCGACTTACTCCCCCGACTTACTCCCCCGACTTACTCCCCCGACTTACTCCCCCGACTTACTCCCCCGACTTACTCCCCCGACTTACTCCCCCGACTTACTCCCCCGACTTACTCCCCCGACTTACTCCCCCGACTTACTCCCCCGACTTACTCCCCCGACTTACTCCCCCGACTTACTCCCCCGACTTACTCCCCCGACTTACTCCCCCGACTTACTCCCCCGACTTACTCCCCCGACTTACTCCCCCGACTTACTCCCCCGACTTACTCCCCCGACTTACTCCCCCGACTTACTCCCCCGACTTACTCCCCCGACCCTATATAGGCTCAAATTAGGGTCCAAATGATTTTGAATTTGGGAAGTAATGTTTACAAATAATTCCAAAAGTTGTAGTTGTAAATCAAACTTCGTAAATCTGTAAAATAAATCCGCAGGAGAAATGGAAGTTTGTGTATGTGAAAAAAATGTTTTATCCTTTGACAGAGACATTTGTATTTGCTACAAAGACAGACTCTCTGAATAAAACTACACAAATGGTCAGTGGTGAGGGTTCAACAAATAAAAAGAAATGCTTTTGTAAATGTCTGTGTACAGATAAAAAGCAGAAAACTGTAAAACTCAGCGGGTCACACACAGCAGAGTTTCACAGTTTCCTGCTCTGTATCAGCACAGTTGTTGACAAAACCATTTATTTATTTAGTGTTTTGTTTAACCTCAACACTGATCATTTCTTCATAGTTTTGAGTCACAAAGTCTTTTTTTTGTTACAAATACAAATGTCTTTGTCAAAAGGAAAAAATAATTTTCCCATGCACAGACTTGACTTTCTCATACAGATTCATTTCACAGGTTTACAAAGGTTGATTTACAACTACAAACGTTGGAATTATTTGTGAACATCACTTCACAAGTTCAAAATCATTTGGACCCTAATTTGAGCCTATATCGGTATGGGGTGGAGTCATGAATATGACTTACCATTTTTGCTGGTTGTGGAGGACGACAAGGTGTGGTATTGGCCTGAGTTGGATTCTGGCATCCCTATGAAAACATACAATGGTACTGTATTAAATAAAATGACTTTCCATTGCAGGGCAAAGTTGTAGATAAAGTGGTATTTTACACCTTGTAGAGTCTTGGTCAGTAAAGTGATAAATCAAACAGAGTTGTTACTGAGTAGTTCCTCATTAATTCATCATTATATCATCAAATAAGTTCCTTAACAACCAATCAGAGACAGCATGTTTCCAAACAAGTATATTAATTGTCATCACTAATTTATCAAAAAACCAACATGGATGTGATTACAATAAAATGAATACTTGTGTTCAAACTTGCCATCTCTATTCGTTGTGAAGTAATTCATTGTGATATAATGACGAAGTAATGAGGAGCTACTCTGTAACAACTGTTTGATGCATCACTTTGCTCATCAAAGCTATGCAAGCTGTAAAAAAATAAATAAATAAATAAAAGTTCCCTCTCGTTTACAACATAGTTCTGTTCTAATGTGTTGTAAATTACCCTCTAAGAACATAATTCTAGTTTTGTCTAATTTGATACCAAGTACAGCTTGTTATGTCTTATTAGTGTACAGTGAAAAGTACAAATAAGATTTGAAGAAAAACTGAACTGAAAAATAAAAACTGAGCAACTGATATCAGTGGTGAGGAAACGCAAAGACACTGTGGAAGACGGTGCTTTTGCCAAATCTGAACAGATACAGAGCAGCAAACTGTAGAACTTAATGCTCAAAATTCCTACACAGTGTACGACCCTGAGGTTACAAGTACAATTTTGACTCCATCCTCACACTTTTAAAATGATTGGACAAAGACAGTCCAATCACAAAGCAGATTCCACTCAGAGGGCAGGTGCTTCTGTTGCCTTCATCTGTCGCAGATCCTGAACGGTGTAGTAGATTTTAAAGCCAGCGCCGTCGTCCATCTTGATAATCTACCACATCTTTCAGGATGTGCGATAGAGATGAAGATACCAGAACCACCTGCCCTCTGAGTGGAATCTGCTTTGTGATTGGACCGTCTTTGTCCAATCATTTTAAGGTGTAAGGATGGCGTCAAAATTGTGCTTGTAAATTCAGTGTCACACACTGTGTAGGAACTTTGAACACCAAGTTTTACACAGTTGTCTGCTTTGTATCTATACACAGACATTGACAAAAGCAGTTCTTCCACGGTGTCTTTGTGTTACCTCACCACTAATTTCATTTGGTCAGATTTTAAAATCACACAGTCTTTTTACAAATACAAATCTCCTCTACACAAGCACAATGTCTTCACATGTATATACTTGAGTTTCTCATACAGATTTTGCAGGTTTACAAAGATTGATTTAAAACTACATTTGGAATTATTTGTGAACATCACTTTATAAGCTCAAAATCCTTTTGATCCCAGTTTAGGTATAGGTATGTGAAGGAGTCATGCCCATGACTTACCATTTCTTGCTGGTTGTGGGGCACCATACAGGATGTGGTCCTGGCCTGAGGCGGGTCCTGGGATCTCTATGAAAACATGCAGTTATACTAAAATACATTTTCCATTGCAGGGCAAATCAAGACATTTTAAGCAGCTTTTCACAAAACAGTACTGAGAAACATTTTTACTTTAAATAATTCATTTCACTTACCATTATAAACTCAGTCAAGTGCAAGTTATGAAGTTAGATCCCATCAGTTTCAAAGGAGGTTACTGCACACAGCTCCAACTGCAGATACTGTTAACAGGAATCCTGGAAAGATTTTTAAAACCTTATATTACTTGGTTGTGGTTTAAGTGGCATTTCCTGGTGCCAAAAAAAGAGAAGTTTTTTTTTTTTTTTTTTTTTTAAACCTTACTGATTGGATTGTCATTGTCCAATCACAAAGTTCAGTCAGAGGGCAGGTCATTCAGTTGCCTTCAGCTCCATGGCAGATCCTGAAAGGTGTAGTAGATTTTCAAGCCCATGCTGTCCACCATCTTGAAAATCTACTACACCTTTCAGGGTATAGGTTGAGATGAAGGTAAAGGAACCACCTGCTCTCTGATTGGACTCTGCTTTGTGGGATTGTGGCTGTCCAATCAGATTAAATTAAAAAAAAAAAAAAAAAAAAAAAGAGTCAGAATGTGTACTTGTCATTTTTGAGCATAGGGGTGGGCGATCTGGCCAAAGGTCATATGTCAATCTTTCGAGCTTTATCACGATCTACAATGTTTCCACTGATTTTATTCTGAAAGTCATGACCGGAAGTAACGACGTCTTCTTCCGCCGCTTCGACACCAGCTCCAGATGTTAGCCAGCTAGCAGCTCTTCCTCCAACAATGTTGTCTTACATGTACAAATTGTGCCACAACCAATCACATTTCTCGCTGAGCTCATATGGAGTATTCTTTTGGACAGCACAGTTATTTATGAGGTGTTTATAAATATAAAAGCGCTTTGATTTGAAAGTGAAGTAGCTGCTAACCAGCTGCTAACCAGCCGCTAACCAGCCGCCCCGCCTCCTGTGAGCCGCCTTTACCGCAGGTGTCTCATTGGCTGGTGACATTAGCTCTTGTTCTGTTCAGGTGAAGAATGTAATAATATATAATATAATATAATATATGTCTGTGAGCCAAATGCAGCAGGCTGCAGAACAAGGGCCGCTATCGCCAGCTGCGGTTAGCAGGCTAGCTGTTTAACAGGTGGCAGCGGGCAGGTTAGCAGCATTAACCTTGGACATTAACCAGGGCTCTCTAAATGTAGCAGCTTTAATGAAGGCATCTGTACATTCATATTAAAAGTTGATCATATGCCAAAGTAAGATCACCCAGCCCTGGTTTCACAGTTGTCTGCTCTGAATCTGCACAAAGATTTTAACAAGCTACAAAAACTCTGTTCAATATATTCAGCGTCTCATTTGTGCCGAGTTTCCCTCTTTGCAAACAAAACAATAAGCATCAATATTTCAGTTCATTTCTCTTATGATGCAAAGGACTCGTCCTCCAACCAAACAGGCTCTGATGGAGTAAAGTGACCTCTCTTACCTTCGGTGGTGCTGCAGAGGAGCAGATCCGCTGGAGGCTGTTGACAGAGCAAAGCCTCAGTTTCTGCCTCATGTTTGTTTGTCGCTGGTTTTTAAAGAAGAAAACGCGCGTTTTCTGCCCAATCAGCGCAGGAGGGCAGCGGATAAACAGCGGCTCTCTGCGGCTCTGCTGCTTCCTCGGCTCTTCCGGTTCACCGGCCTCCACCACTGTCACAAGGATCAGCGTGTTTCTGCGTGTTTGTTCCCGGTTTATATTTCTGACATTACTCACATCATTCTGGCAAAGACTCGACCGAGTCTAACCAGTTTGTTTCCGGTTTGTGTCATGGACACACGGGAAATATTGAAGCAGAAACATGAAGGCCAGAAACAACAGGAAGTGCCAGTACAGGAAATGTTTAAAGTTCATAAACTGCAGCGGTGAGTGAAGGTAGAAGCCCAACAGCAGCTGTGCACAACGTTTAACTTACTAGTAAATAATAATCACAACATTCATAAACACACAATTCATTCGTTTGAAAGCAACTTTGAATAAATAAAAGGCTTAAATGTCAGAAGTGATTCCTGGGCCCCAGGACCAGTGAAGTCTGTGTTTGAAAACATGTCACTGTCCTAAAGCTGGAAACCAGAGAATCCTCCAGAGACAACACAACGGCACTGACTTTCAAATGTTAGCAGCTGTGTCCTCCATCAAAACACTGATTAAAATCTGTGAGTGATCAATGAAAATGTTTAATGCAGGAAATGCATCAGTCTTTAATTGAGTCACTCACATTGAGAGCAAATGAACAAAAACAGCAGAAAAACAGACTCTGGAACGATGGACCAAAAAAAGTCAAAGGTTTGTTCTCAGCATCTACAGCTGAAATTAAGTTGAGCCACTGGGGGGAAATGAGTTACCTTGCTCACCCTATAATCTACAGTAGCTGTGTTGTGTCTCATTTGGCTTTAAATTGGGTACAAAATTTGAAATTTGAATCTTATTTCAGGCCAAGAAATTATATAAACATTTTATGGCCTCACAGCATCAGAGCCCCGTTCATTGTTAAAGAGCAAACCGGGTTGACATCAAACATTAATGTTCTCTCTTTGGTTTCTAACTTCAGTGAAGCGCTGCATGTTCACTAATATTGACCAAACTGTTCTGAGGCACAGGAATAAGAAAAGTGATTTCTGTCAGAGGGTTGGGTTCTCCTTTAAATGCACAATCCTGATTATGATTGTAGTGTCCAATCCATGATTATAGTGGTCTGTCCTCAAAGCATCTGCTGCAGAAAAATAACAGACTCAATTAAACATTAAGGTCATTACAAAAGCCTATAGAAGACTCCAATAGAATTATCATATAAACTTGAAACTGAAAAAAAAATCCATGATAGAATTGAGATTGCTGACACATGTATGTGTTCTAGGACAAAACACTGGACTGAATGAATGTGAGCAAAGCAGCACAAGCAGGTTCCATTTGAAGGTTTTTAATGTTTTGCTTGCAATCAGTCAGGTGTGAGTGGTTACATGTCTACAAATGAAAGAAAGCGAACATACAGGTCAAATTCTATCATATTCTATCTTATATACATTATCGCTTTAAATATATAATCGTGGGAGAACAAACCAAGGAGATTAAATGTACCACTGAACTACAAAATACACACGACTTGAGGAAATATAATGAAACAAACGACTCACTCAGGAACAAAGGTGAGAGCAGCTCAGCTGAAGGACGAACGGAGAATGAGCTCAGGACACAGAGCAAAGAAAACTCAAGACACCTGTGTGAGCTGCCCAGCTCTCCACCTGTGCTCCTCAGCCCAGCAGTCATGTGACCCCACTTCCCACAGGATGCTTTATTTAAGTATAATTTAAAAAGAAAATGCAGTACTCCATTTTGCATTTTCATTTTCACATACTCATGTGTGTACTCATCTACGAACATATTAAAATAATGATTTTCAAAGACTTCACCTGCTCTGCAGTGACAGTATTTAAACATAATGAACAGCCCTCAGGCCACTGCATTTACATTTACATGTCACTGCGCTCTTTAGGGGTCAAAATGAAAATGCACTCAGTCTTCTCATTGAGGGAGATCATCAGTGAGGACATCACTTCCTCGTCTCTTGTCACTTTGTCTGTCTGGGGTAGAGGCAGCAGCTTGTTTTACCGTCTGTGTCTTATATCAATACAACTCAATGGAAATTACCAGACATATGATTTAAAGAATTTATCTGTGGGCGTGAATCTCCATCAGCTGAGTCTGCTCCCTCTGCAGCTCCACCTTGATCCCTCACTTAAATGCACTGTTCTTCTCAATCAGCAAGATCTTGAATTCATTTCAGGTATAAAGCCTGTAAAATGATATGAGGTTGATGAGTATGTGATCACTTCCAGTGGTGATGGCACACACAGTAAACTCAGAATAACAAATCTAAATAAATGAAGGTGAAAGACCTTGTAAACATGTTTGTTGTCTCCATTTTCCAGAGAGTCACTCAGCAACAGTTTTTTGACTGATGAATCAAAGCTTAGGAGGATGTGCACACAGTGAACCCACAGGAGGAAGGCTCCTCTCTGAACTGCAGGTCTGTGGTGACCTCTAGTGACAGCACTGAAGTATTGCTCTGTGTCTGAACTATGTTCAACACTCAGAGGAAGAAAACAAGAAAACAAGACAAGGTTCCTACTATTTAAACATGCGTTTTCTTGAAGACCATGTACTCAAACATTAAACCATAACAACCATATAATTTGAATAGGTTTGTTTGGTGTGTGTGTGTGTTTGGGAATTTTTGCTGCTAAAGCTGAATAATCTTGCCCCAGAAACCTGCTAACTGCTGTTGATTTTCATACGATTTTTAAAAAAAATATTAAGATGAGTGAGATTTCTCTTCCACAGGTGACCCACAAACACAAACTCCAGACTAACCGAGCCTCCTTCAAAATAAAGAAAAGCCTCTGCAGCAAACTGAAAACAGCAGCTGTGGTCATCCTGGATTTCAGTGGTGTCCAGTTTACAATTTGAACCTCATCTGACACCTTGCACCAATCAAGACTTCATTGTTTGGTCATAAAGTCTGAGTGTGAAGTGAACACAACACAACTGCCAACATTTGAATCTCAAGTGAGTAACTAATCCAGCTCACCAAGGAGATTAGATGATCAACAGGATAAAACAAACTACTCACTCTAAACACTCAGGATCAAAGGTGAAAAGATGGAGGGAAGCAGCTCAACTGAAGGCCAATCAGAGAATGAGCTCAGGACACAGAACAAAGAAAACTCAAGACACCTGTGTGAGCTGCCCAGTCAGTTCACCTGTCCTGCTCAGGCCAGCAGTCACGTGACCCCACATCCCACAGTACACACCATTTAATTCAAAAGAAAATGCAGCAATCCAATTAGCATTTTCATTTCCACACACTCATGTGGGCATCCTATGACCATATAAAATGAAAATTGAAAAGTGACAATATTCAAATACAAAATTTACATTTACAAGTCACTACACTCTGTAGGGGTCAAAATGAAAATTCAGTCTGTCAGTCATCTCATCAGTGAGGACGTCACTTCCTTGTCTCTCGTCACTTTGTCTGGGGCAGTGGCAGCAGCTTGTTTTACCTTCTGTGTCTTATATCAACACAACTCAATGAAAATTACCAGACATATGATTTAAAGAATTTAAATGTATCACAATAAGTGATTAGAAGCTTAGAGACAGAAGTCTAGTTGTTATTCTGATCCCAGGTCACAGCAGAGATTCAACCAGCTGTGGGCATGAGTCTGCTCCCTCTGCAGCTCCACCTTGATCCCTCACCTAAATGCACTCTTCTTCTCAGTCAGCAAGATCTTGAATTTGTTTCAGATATAAAGCCTGTAAAATGATATGAGGTTGATGAGTATGTGATCACTTCCAGTGGTGATTGCACACACAGTAAACTCAGAATAACAAACCTATTAAATATATATATATATATATATATATATATATATATATTTATACAATTTATAATACATCCATGAAAGCACCTCAACCCATCTTGTTACTGGATGTTATGCTAACTTCAGGTTGACATCAGTGCCAGTGTTTTTGAAATAGTTTCAATTTGTTAAAAAATAAATAAATAAATAAATAAATGAAATGCATGTTTTTTTTATATAAAGAATTTGATCTTGAGTGAGGCCTCAAAGCATGTTTTTAATCAGGAGTTTTTAAATGATCCATGTTGATTTGGTCATATTGTACATTTTATCCCCTGATGGAGAAGCCCAATAACAGACTTTTACTTTTATTTTTAGAAATAAAAGGCAAAGGCTACTGTGACCACATTTGTAACTGTACCCTGAGATAAATCAGAATGGTTCACAATTTATAATCATGAGGGGGTTTTTTTTCTGTGGCATCTAAAGTGTTTGAAGTGCTGGTTGAAACTGACAGGAGAAGTGAACATAACTTGATGGAGAGCATTAATTTAAATGCACAAATTGTAACTGATTATACTTGTTGGGATCATGGATGTAATACATCCGCCAGCAGGTGGGTCTGTCGAGCTTTTACACATTTACACACTGAAGGATGAGTTCACAGTTTTAAAACAATAGGGAGATGCCCATATGAACATCTAATCAGGTTTTTTCTTCTATCATTCCTCCTGTTTGTAATAGTCACTGAAGTTTCTTATGCTATCAATGTAATTGACAGAACAATCACAGTCCTCCCTCCATTTAACAATGTATTTAAAAGTAAATTAAGCTAATATGAGGATCCTGCAGTCTGGGGTGTTCAAAGCAAGTGAATATCTTTCAAAGTAAGAATCATGTTTGTATCTTCCTGAGCTGCAGGGAGAGGATAGTCGCACAAGTGAATTTTCTAGAAAAAAAGACAGGAACTTGTGTCTCAGACTGCTAAGGTCTCATCTTAGCTTTAGATGCATTTTTAAATACATGTTTTTGCTAAGGGAGACTTGCACTGGAATCACAGTAGAGAGGGATCAAGCGGAAACTGTTTCAGTGTTTTTATGGACACATGATTTGTTTTCTTTCACTCATATTGGGATGGAGGCAGAAATCAGATATCAAGAAACCAGGACAAACAAAACCTGTCTGTAAAGCCTGGCTGCTGCAGTTGTCTATGATAGGTTATTGTTCAAAAACACTTCATTTTTCAAAAGTTTATTGAGGAAGTCGAACATCATATTACGCACCTTATGTTTCACATTATGAAAGACGGATTGAAATATCTACAAAAGGAAACATGTAGAATTATAACTATCCTCCATTAAAGCATTCAGAATAATGTAGAAAGTGACGGTGGTGACCACCACTCAAAATACTGGATTGGCTGTAGTTTTATTTCAGATAACTGGTTTTTCACCTAATTACAAAAGCAGGTGTAACATTCATCGGTTTCCCCAAAACTTAAAATACATACCAACTCCTCTGGAAATTGCACATATTGTGCCTTCACAAAAATGAAGATACTGAAGGATTCTGTAGGCATCCAGTACAAGTCAACTGATGGCACAAGATGTGGCTCCTTTCAACGATTAACACATCCCACGTTCATATACAGTATATGCCCACATTAGGGAAGTAAAAGAATCACAAATATACAACACAAAGGAACACAGGCACTTAAAAATCAGCCCAATTTAATCTACTTGTACCCAGTCTGATCAGTTAATGGGATTCAAATGCATCTTGAAAGTAATGTTTTCTACGAATAGTACAAAAGCAATGAAATTTTAAGAGAACCCAGCTTAAAAGGTACATGTTTAGTTTCTCATAATACTTAATGGTTCCGATATATCATGGGAAACAGATGTGTATGACATTCAACTGTATTTTTCTTCACAAATGCTCAGTTCAATAACTTCTTTAGCTCAGTGTCTTTCTAAGCATCTTCCACTTCTTGATTTTTTCTTGGTCTCCCCCTGCGCTTCCCTGAGCTCTTACCACTGTTCTGGCTGCTTGACCTCTTTTTCTTTGTGTGTTCTGCATCAAAATCAATGTCACTATCAGAATTGTTTGGCCTTTTTCTCGATCTCCTTGTGTTCAATGTTACTTTCTCACTTTTCTCCTCTTCCTCTACATTTGAGTCGAAGGACTCGTCGCTTTCAGTCGGCTCGTCCTCACTTTCTTCATCATTGCGTTGTGTCCTCTTTAAGCTCTGTAGCCTTGATTTTCCAGTCTTAGTGTTTGAACTTGGGCCTTGCATTTCCCCTGCGAGAACCAAGCTGTCTGCTGCATTTCTTTTAGGTCTCCCTATGGGTCTGCCTGTGCTCCTCTTATTCTTTTTAGGTCTAGGCACCTCTTCTTCTTCATTGTCAAGCTCTGAGTCTGCACCTCTCTTGTTCCCGTGACACTGAGCATCACCAGTGTCACTCACAGTTTTGTTTATTTTACCTTTCTTTTGCTCGTACCCAGAGCTCGATGTGTGGTAACGCTGGACATGACTCTTCAGGCTCACATTGTGATTGAAGCTTTTGTCACAATGCTGACACTTAAAAGGCCTCTCCCCTGTGTGCAAGCGCATGTGAGATTTGAGGTGACCCGCCTGGTTGAAGCCGCGCTGGCACACCGAACACTTGTACGGCTTCAGTCCCGTGTGCACAATTAAGTGTCTCCGAATAGACAGTAAACGGTTAAATTCAATCCCGCAGATGTGACATTTTAACTGCTTGGGGCCTCTGTGATCCTCCAGGTGGGTTCTGCGTTCCTTATTTGTGGCAAATGTCTCAGAGCAGTCAGGACATTTATAGGGCTTTCCTTGAGTCAGGTGGATCTGCTGGTGAGTTATTTTATCCACTTTTGTTCTGAATGTAACATGGCAGTATTTGCACAGATGCTCATAGTTTTCATCGTGGACTCTGCTATGAGAATTTAGAGCAACCTCACTAACACATCTCTTGCCACAAATATTGCAGGAATAGGGCTTCACTTTGTGCTCACATGTGTGAGGCCACCGCTCACTGTAAAACTTCCCACACTCACTGCAGAGCTGACTGTGTTTGGGGGTGAAGGAAGGATAAATATCATTTTCATCATCATCTTCAGTATCCTCATCAGATTCATTATGTGGAGTTCTACCCTGCAACAAATCCCGCTCAGGTTTCCAGTCCTCATCTGAATCCATGTCCCCCTCCTCACTTGATTCCTCCGTTTCATTCACAGGCTCACTTTCTTCATACACCATCTGTGAAAGATACAGTGGCAAGAATGGGTATGGCTAAAAATCAACCTTTTCAAAATCCATTCATGCCTTGAATATCATAGCCAAACAAACAAGGATGTGCAAACAATTTGTTTTATAACACCCAGTACAGAAATTAGCTACAAGTATATTTATAATTTTTTAAATGTTTAAATAAATATGCAGACAAAATATTGGACATTGTAGATTTTGCATGAGTTTCATTTTAAAGCTTACTTGGATGCACAGTACTAACAAAAAGTAAATCTATTTGAAAGCAGTGTGTTGGGATATAGTGCATTATATCTGACTGCTGAAGTCCTACCTCTGGAGTTACTTCTGCGCCTCCTGTCACTTCTGTGCCTCCTGTCAGGTGTTGATCTTCAGCTGTGGGGACACTGGCATTGACCTGGCTTTTCCACTGGTTTCTGTACTCACACTGAAGGCAGAGCTGGTTCAGGAAGATGACTAAGCCATGGATAATTTTCTCCACCTTTATCTTAGAACCACACAAAGGGCACTTGGTGCTCAGCAGCTGGAGCAGGCGTTTTTCGTTCACAACATACTTCCCCTTCATCTGAAGAAGTGCAGCTCTGAAAATGAAATTCAATTGAAATGCTTTGAGGTCCAGGTTTAAAAAGCTAACATGGTGTAATCAAAATATAACTGTTAGTCTAACTTACTTTTCTCTGATCATATCAATATTCACAATGTTTTGCAGAATCTGACCATGATCAGACATGAAAACATCAGAGGTATCACTCGGCACTGGGCTTACTGGGACATCTGAAAATTAAATTTAAAGTTTATTACACACATGAAAATATCTGGGGTCATTCCCAATTCATTTTAGTCAACGAATTACAATTTTAATTTTCTTACCCACTGAGGTCAGCCTTGATTCTTCAGAAAAAGAACATGGACTATCACATGTTTTAAGCTGCTCACACTGAGAGGCAACTTCTGCAGTTTCCATAGGCTCCTACACAAAGTAACAAAAGCACAAGCTCATAGCTGAACAAAAGTGGGCGACGAAAGTATCACAGTCCAGAGTTATGTTATCATCTCTACACCCAAGACAAAGCAAGTGCTCATTATGCTGTACCAGTTGTACTACAGAGCCCGGTCAATAAAGGCCCATCAGACACCTGTCAGTAAAAACATCCTTACTACTGGGGCAGTGAGAGCAGTAGATGTGAGTCTATATGTTACATACAAACCCTGCTATGACTCTCCATGTGTGTTTCTGGAGGGATAAATCCATTATTTGTGATACTGAAAAATGAAAATACCCATACATCTAAAATAGCAGTTTATTTCTTATCTCTCTCTTTAATGCTTTTTGTAAGAGAGGCAAAAAATAAAGAAACTAAACTCTTGAATACTGACAGTAACTTCAAATGTCAATTACATTTTCACTCTGATACAATCCTGGTTTGTTAGTGTGCTATTACTTTAATAGATAACATAACAAATAGCTAACCACTCTTGCAAAACTAAAATAAAACACCAAACTGACTTGACAGTTACATTGCTACTATGTCTCTGGCCTATTATTTACACTTACTTGCGTCATTTAATTTTTTGCATTCAGAAAGCACCTTTGAGTCTTAAGACTCTAGTAAGAATGAACTCCCATCTATTCAGAAGAACAAACCCTGAAGAAAATACAGCGCCAATCGCACCAATCTGAAGGGATCCAAAGAGCGACTTTCTGCGGACTAGGTGCAGCTTGTTTCACCTGTAAAGGCAGCCTCACCTCCGACCTTGGGCTCTCCGGATCCCACTCCGGTTCCTCCGGCTCCGACTTGATGTACAGTGACGGGACAGCACTGTACTGAAGCTGGGCCGTGCCAGTCGGAAACATGATATCAAAACAGTCATCTGTGAAGTGTTCACTGCAGATGGTGATATCAGTCCAGGACGACTCTTTAAAACGCTGCTTATTGGCTGTGGCGAGAAACTGAACCCACTCCAGTCTCCTCTCGGGATCCTCCGGTAACTTGAACCGCTGCGCACTGCGACGCGACGAGTCGCAACCGACGACGGAGCACATCCCGGGTTTAAGTTTGCTCCCTCCAGCTCTTGAGGCGGTCGGAGGTTGGAGGAGAGACCCTCTTCCTCGTCTCAGTTGTCAGGGGCCATTTCTGCTACAATGGCGGGTATTTGTGTCGACGGGGTTTCATGGCGAGGTTCGCGCGGTTTGTTGTTGTTGGTGTTCTTCTTCTTCTACGACTGGTACCGCTGCCGTTTCCTCTTCTTCGCGTTTTAATTTTAGGTACATACCGCCACCATAGACCGCCACCTATCGTCCCGAAAATTTCCTTTGGTCCACAACAATAAAATTTAAAAAAGCGTGTCCTAGCAGACAGTCCGGTGTTAACTAATAATTCTGTCACCCCTCTGAGTTCCCCACACCATATCTCCATTTGTTCCTAGTATCCCTTTAAAATCCTCTCCTCCAGACCATCTCAACATTTGTTGCAAAAACAAAGTCACCATTTCTTCATTATACTGTATCTGACACAATGCATTATTACAATGTGCACATATTTGTGAACTTACGTTTCCCATTGGAAACTGTCTTATTTAAACCAGTGTGATCAAACCTTAATCTGGACAGAGCCACCTCCTCTTCTACTCTGTGCTCTGTCTCTGTAGGCTACCTTATAGTATGTTTGCTCTTACTGTCCTCACCCCAACCTTTCTGCCTAAGTTCTGATATTTTCTTTCTGATTAGTGGTTTACCTTCCTCTTTTCCACATGAAATGATTTCTCATTTCTCACTTCAATGATGAAGGGAGGAAAAATAAAACGCTTAAAAAATGAACATCTAAAATTCTTAAATAAATTCCATTCACCTCCTTTGATTCAGACAGAAATCTCAGAAAGAGACAGATTAAGCTTTGGGCGATATAACAAGCAATTAAGTCATGTATTATTCTAACAGCTGCATGGCTTTGCTGCTCTTAATGTATTCTTTGTTGTAACTAGAAAATGTTCAAATACACACCCAAACCTTCTGAGGAGAAATGGTTCACACACATACCATCCCAAAAGATGACCTGTTAGATGTACAGTAGAAGCACATTTACTTCTCCACTCAGCAGCCAACCAGTGTTACGAAGGACAAAGCACTGGAAATTCACAGCAGAAAGGAACACAGGTACTTAACATCTGTCCTGTTTACTTTTATCCAGTCTGACCCCGTGGTGCACACAACAGTGAATAAGATTCCAAAGCATTTTGAAATTCACATCATCAGCTTCTCTAAACAGTAAAAAGAAGTGAAATTTAATGAAGAGCTTGGTCTAGGTGATGTATTTGTCATTATGTCATTTTCTAAGACATAAGTCCAGTTCCGTATGAATGCACACTTCACATTGCTCCTTTCTTTTCAGAGTTGTTGAAACACAGTTATTCTAATTAAGTTCGTTTTAAGAATTTTCACACCACTAGATTTTTTCTTGGTCTTCCCCTGCGCTTTCCTGAGCTCTTACCACTGTTCTGGCTGCTGTACCTCTTTTTCTTTGAGTCTTTTGGGTCAAAATCAGAGTCACTGTCAGAATTTTTTGGTCTTCCCCTTGATTTTGCTGTGCTCTTTATCACACTCCTGCTCTCCTCCCCTTCCTCCTCTGTTGAATCGAAGGTGGTCATGTTGCTGTCGGTCGGCTCATCCTCACTTTCTTCATCACTGCATTGTCTTCTCTTTAACTTCTTCACCCGCTCTTTACGAGTCTTAGTGTTTGAATCTGGACCTTTCAATTTAATTGCCAGAACCAAGTTGCCTGAGGCATAGCTCTTAGGCCTTCCAATGGGTCTACCTGTGCTCCTCTTATTCTTTTTAGGTCTATTTATTCTCTCTTTCTGCACCTCCTCTTCCGTACCCTGTTCTCCTTCTTCATTGTCAAGCTCTGAGTCTGCACCTCTCTTGTCCCCGTGACACTGAGCGTCACCAGTGTCACTCACAGTTTTGTTTATTTTACCTTTCTTTTGCTCGTACCCAGAGCCCGATGTGTGGTAACGCTGGACATGACTCTTCAAGCTCACATTGTGATTGAAGCTTTTGTCACAGTGCTGACACTTAAAAGGCCTCTCCCCTGTGTGTAGGCGCATGTGAGACTTGAGGTGACCCGCCTGGTTGAAGCCGCGCTGGCACACCGAACACTTGTACGGCTTCACACCTGTATGCACAGCTAAGTGTCTCTGAAGAGAAAGCGGCCAGAGGAACTCAATCCCGCAGATGTGACATTTTAACTGCTTGGGGCCTCTGTGATCCTCCAGGTGGGTTCTGCGTTCCTTATTTGTGGCAAATGTCTCAGAGCAGTCAGGACATTTATAGGGCTTTCCTTGAGTCAGGTGGATCTGCTGGTGAGTTATTTTATCCACTTTTGTTTTGAATGTAACGTGGCAGTATTTGCACGGATGCTCATAGTTTTCATCGTGGACTCTGCTATGAGAATTCAGAGAAACCTCACTAACACATCTCTTGCCACAAATATTGCAGGAATAGGGCTTCACTTTGTGCTCGCATGTGTGAGGCCACCGTTTACTGTAAAACTTCCCACACTCAGTGCAGAGCTGACTGTGTTTGGGGGTGAAGGAAGGATAAATATCATTTTCCTCTAATTCATCATCTTCGGTTTCCTCACCAGATTCCTTTTGAAGCACTCTAGGCGGCAACAAATCCCTCACTGGCTTCCAATCCTCATCTGAATCCATGTCCCCCTGATCGCTTGATTCCTCTGTTTCATTCATGGGATCACTCTCCTCATCAATAACAGCAACAATCTCAGGGACACCTGAGTCATCTGTTGGTGCTGCCTGTGATACAATGACAAGGGTTTAGGTGAATTTTTTTTTTTGTCTGTACAAAAGACTGTTTCAAATATTACAACTGAATAACAAGGACACACAAGCAAGTGTTATTATTCATGTTTCTAATGTAACAGTTCATACAAGCAAATGTTTGCAAAGATTAAAAAACTGCATTTTAGCTTGTGTATGATTTTCATTTTTAAGCTTTCTTGGATACACTCTACTATCAAAAAAGTAAATCAAACTCACAAGCAGTGTGTTGGGATATTGTGCAGTATATCTGACTGCTGATGTCCTACCTCTGGAGTTACTTCTGCGCCTCCTGTCAGGTGTTGATCTTCAGCTGTGGGGACACTGGCATTGACCTGGCTTTTCCACTGGTTTCTGTACTCACACTGAAGGCAGAGCTGGTTCAAGATGATGACTACCCCATGGGTCACCTTTTCCATCTGAAGTTCACAGCCACACGACGGGCACTTGCAGCTGAATAACTGGAGAAGACGTTTTTCATTCACAACATACTTCCCCTTCATCTTTAGGAGTGCAGCTCTGAAAAATCATTTTTTATTAAAACACCAACCTGATGGAAAAAAGTAAGCAAAGACAGCAAAAATGTTAAGCACAAATGAAAGAAAACGTACTTTTCTCTGGTCAAATCAACATTCACATTTTTTGGTTGCATCTGACCAAAGGTATCCGAAGTATCCTTTGAACACGAGACACCTCTTGAGACTGGGCCTCCTTTGGCAGCTGCAAACATTTAAAGAACATATGAGAAAAATGCTTCTCTGTACTTCATTTATAAGAACACATAACGATTTCATTTTACCCATTGAAGCCAGTCCTGAGTCTTCAGAAAATGAAGATGGATTATGATCACACTGAGAAGCAACTTCTGGGGCCTCCACAGGCTCCTACACAAAGTAACAAAAGCCCATTGTTGAACAAAAATAACATAGTTACAGAACCATATATTTTGATAGTATATGTATATGTATATAGGAAATATATGTACGCTTTGTGCACTGTGTTTTAGGACTATAGGGCTAAGTTGGTAATGGCATGTTACACACCTGCCACTTCAAACAACATCTGAGGCAATAAAGACATAAGATGAGGATTAGTACTGGGCAGCTTGCTAATGTGATATTGCGCACATGTTGTATATGTTTGTAAAATGGTTGTTGATGCGATGCAGGGCTTTCTGCAACTGTAACACTCTTGACATGACGAATGTGTCTATAATGTTTGGGGAATAAGGTATGGAAACACTAACAACATACATGGCTACCTTACTTTCACATTTCTCCTATTTCTCTTTGTATATTAGAGGAAAACTTTAACTTTATTTGACCTGAACACCTAACTACAAACATAGATGTGGGGGAAAAGCACAATCCATGTACATTTACCAAATTCAGTAATCTTGATAGTCATGTTTTGTTTAAGATTAATTATTTTATTTAATTTATGTCTGTATTTAATAAACAACAACAACATTAATAATAATAACAATCAATAAACAAGTGCTGCTGAAAGAACATTTTGTCAATAAAACAGTGTTTTGACTCAAACTGTGAATGAACCCCGTCCACTCTTTGTGTGTATAAACAAACCTTGTACACGCCGTGCATGCAGTATGTGTCAGTGTTATGCAGAGGGGAAACTACTGTGCTGTTTCACGGAGTTGGAGCTGATGGTTGGAGCTGTCAAAACAGACTCACCACACATTTTGGGCTCTCCACATTTAGCTCCGGCTCGTCCGACTCCGGCTGGACACACAGTGACGGGACAGCACTGGGCGTTAGCTGGGCCGTGCCAGTGGGAGCCAGATACACCACACAGTCACCTGTGAAATGTTCACTGCAGATGGTGATATCAGTCCAGGACGACTCTTTAAAACGCTGCTTATTGGCTGTGGCGAGAAACTGAACCCACTCCAGTCTCCTCTCGGGATCCTCCGGTAACTTGAAGCGCTGCGCACTGCGACGCGACGAGTCGCAACCGACGACGGAGCACATCCCGGGTTTAAGTTTGCTCCCTCCAGCTCTTGGACCGGGTTATAAATGTTTATAAAGACCGGTAAATGGACGGGGTTGAACTGTTTTCCAACCTCAGCCGCAGCGTTAGGCTAATTCCGCCAGTCGTCGCTGCTACGGCAGCCGAATGGGCTCGGACGTGTAGACGGGTTCGCATGTTTTGTCACTCGGCTTACACCGGATGGTCCAGGTGTGCTTGCTATTGTTAAACCTCTCACATCTCAGCAGTGTTCTTGAAGGTGAAAAGATAAAAATCAATGGAAGTCATTTTTAAGATTAAATTTATTTAGACCATTGCCACTCGCAACAAGAGTTCAGATGTGCGTCAGTAAAGTACAAAGAGTCTAAATATAATCAAGACAGAACATCCACAAGAGAATGTATGGTAAAGTATGGCGAAGTGAGAAGATGTTTATTGTTTTTTTGTTTGTTTAGCCATTCAATATTAGAAAAGTGGTAGTTCTACAAAAAAAAAATATTTTGCTGTAAAATAAATACTTTATATGTTTATTAATATCCATTAACAGAAAGCAAAACTCCTGATTTTTTGCAGCTCTTACTTTTCAATGTGACATTTTATCATCTACAGATTCGACAGTTGATGAAACTGAAAATTTGTCCATTTGTATTTTGTCTGCAGAGAAAACAATGTTCCTGTCCATCCAAAGCTGTATTTACATGTGGAGACTGGGGGGGGGGGGGGGGGGGGGGGGGTTGCAACACCCTTTGTATTTCTCTCAGTTATTGAGAGAAAATTTTAACAAGATCAATCAAAGTTTTATATGTTGAACTTACATATGTCTGCTAATTGCCCATATCATTTAAAGAAGATTGCATATGATTTATTATTCACAATATTTATTGGAATGGAAGAATTCAGATGTTGCAGCTGACCCCAACCCTCGGGGCAACTGCAACACTGATCAGGGCGGTTGCAGCATATTGAAAATACGTTAAATTTCACTACCTAACTTTTGTTTTTTGTCTCAATAAGCATAATATTTATGAAAATGTGTACTGTTTTACAATAATATAATAGTATTATTTATTTAAACATTAACATTTCAATGTGATTTATTTAGTAATATTTCTCAAAGTTATTGAGAAATAATTGGGTTAATTGAGTTATAGAACACAATTGGGAATATATTACAAGACCATGAGGGCTAACAAAATAATTCCCAAAATTGTTTGTATTCTCTTATACATTATTGTTGTATTGTGCTATAGGGCAAAATTAGTTGCACATAATGCCTATTTCAAACAAAAAAAGTTGAAAAATACTGTTTATGGTTATGGTTAGGGTTAGCTCGGGGACATTTTAAACAACTTGTTGCACCCTATCAGCCAAGACGAAACATCATGTGCTAGCTAGACAAACTGACCTTGACACCTGCTAACCATGACATTAGAAATCAGCGAAACAATGATTCAATCAAAGTAAGTTTTGATTAAATCATACAAAGGTACATTCAAGGTAGACTGATAATGGGCAAGTGTGGGTGTGTACAGCTGTGCAGGTCTAGGAAGTTTCCAGCAGGTGTCGCTCTTCAACTTCAAAAGTTTTATTTCATGACCTTTATGTACTGTATATGGTCATGACTTCTGCCAGTAGTTGTTGATTGTACAGGGACGTTAATATTCACCTCTTGATTTTCAACATCATGTGGAATTCAAATATTATGCAGATAACTGGTGTTTTTGTGTGCTCCTGTTAAGATAACATCTTATAAAACCTTGTGTTCTTTGCATGTACATGTTTTTAGGCACTAAAGTTTAAGGTTAAGTTTTCACAAATAATGAGTACTTTTTATTCATCAGTTAGCTTCATACAACATGCGCTAAACAAAAAAAACTAAATCAAATCAATATTTGTTGTGATCCAAGCCTTTAACACGGCACCATTTCTACTATTTTTTAGGGGTTAGGGTTTTTAAACCTTGGCACATAGGTTGGAGAACTTGCCCCAGTGCTTCTGTGGATTTAGGCTGTCTCACTATCTTCTCTCTTCATGTGATCCCAGATTGACTCCATGATGCTGAGGTCAGTGCTCTGTGAAGGCCAGACCATCTGCTGTAGGACTCTTCATTCTTCTTGTCCCTGATGATATTTCTCTATGACTCTGCCTGTTTGTTTGTGCTTATTGTCTTGATGCAGAATGAATTTGGGACCAATAGACATCTCCCTGATAGTACTGTGTGATGAATATGAATCTAAACATCTGAGTGCCCAAAACTTTCTCACAGTACTGACTGTACAATTTGGACTCATATGCATATATGAAAACCTTTAGCCACTAAAATAAGAAGGGACTGCATACATTCAGTTACTAAAATAGAACATGAAATAAATAAATATAATGGAGTTAAAACAAGTAGATTTATTGTATTCATATAATGCAGTGCATCAAATTTCCCAATCTCAACACTACATAGACTGCATTGGTCTTTGAGTTACTGGAGCATCACCAAACCACATCCTGCTCTGTAGTCAAAAATGCTAAAATGGGGGGACGTGTCACGTGGCTGAAATATGGGTACAGGGTCATCTCTGTGGTTTTAAATACACAGAAACACACACACTGAACAAAAAGTAATGCCGCTCACAACTGCCGTCTCAGCAGCAGGCTTGTGAAGCAGGTGGTGACAAATTACAGAAGTTACACTCACACATGTGAGGCTTTTGTGGATTTAAATTTGGCCTGGATGTTTTGCTTGGTCAGTATATGACAAGTTATTCCATGTGTCCATTAATCGGTGGCACATGTATCTGCCCTGAGGAGGCCAGTCAATCAATCTCTCATCATACTGCCATAAAATTCCTTTGTATCCTTGTGTTTGCTTGTATGTGTGTGTGCGTGCTTGTGACATGTACATAATAGCTACTATTTATTATTAGATTTATTATTTTCTTACTGAGTGTTTGGCCTCATAAATAGAATAAGGTCATATCAATTACCATACCAATGTGCAGTAGACACAGTCTGCGTGCCAGAAGCCGCCTCTTTACTCTCCGTCTTCAATATCATCACTCACCATCAGTATACTTGCTGAATGTACTGAAACTTCAATGACTAAAACTTATTAGGAATGTGTTGTTAGACTGTAAACATCAGGACGGGGCCAAAAAACCCCAGGAGTGCACACAAACACACAGTCTGTTTACACAACAACAGACCCATTCCTTTCATGGTGACTGCGGCTCAGTATGAAGTTCCCATGTGATTGACTGATCCAGAAAGTGTAGAAAATGTCGTTTTCTCAGATGGTTGAGCACAAAGGAATTTGACCCCTGACTCCTGTTTACATTCTCTCTTCCTTCATCATATAAATTCTGGGAAAGAGAGAGAGAGAGAGAGAGAGAGAGAGAGAGAGAGAGAGATGCAGTTGAAACATGTCAGCTGCCTTTCACGTTCACGGAGGAATGTTGGCACGTCTTCACAATGTTGTCAGTCAGTACAGCAGATAAGAGCTTTCAGTTCATAAATAAGATTGATGGCATCGCTTGCCACCGGATCCTGCTCTGTTTTTTCCCATACAAGCCTCTCTGTGAAAAGCATCCGTACTATCTCACCAGCTCATATCCTCCCCGCCCAAGTCCAGGCATGCTTAGGTGTTTTAACGCAGTCGCCATCCAATTATCAAATCAAACTACAGCAGGACACAGTCTGGCTGGTGTAGGAGAATGATGGGCAACTGTTTCAAACCAGGCACAGTAAAACTGACCTTAAATAGTTTGTTGACTATATGACTTAATGTTTTGGCTCCACAATGTTTCTCAATGACTTTAAGCCATGCAGTCTTCAGCACTAACATGAAAAATAAGCTCTTCTTCAATATATCTTCAACAAAGTTCTTGAACACAATCAGGTCTTGATGACAGTCCTCAATGTCGGTCACTTCACATGTTTTACTCTTGGCAAAAAGCGATCTCACTACTTATTGTTTTGGTCGGCTCTCCCTTCATCTGACGTGTGTGAAAGCTTGTCTGCCTCGCCCATTTCTATATTTCACACACGTGTCCCATGAGGCAGGATGACTGATGAACCATGTGAGTGGCCACTGATGACACCACAGCATCCATTGTTCTCATCATTGTCATTAACCTCATTGTCCTGCTGCATTGTGAGGTCTCATTGTCAGTGTGGCTTACCCGCTCCAAACTGGTACAAGTCGATATTTGTGACCATGTGCGTTCATGCACAAGTGTGTGTGTGTGTGTGTGTGTGTGTGTGTGTGTGTGTGTGTGTGTGCGTGCGTGTGTGTGTGCGTGCGTGTGTGTGTAAGGCAGATCTGTCCTGAAACAGATACCACATAACCGAGCTCTGCATTCTCTCATCTTTATATCCAATGGCATGTCCTGAAATGGTTCATAAACACCTCTGGGTGTGAGTCAAAGTGGAGGCAATGAAAGCAGCCCGTTAACAAAGGTGTATGGCAGAACACAGGAATTTCAAATGGCATTAGCGGCTAATCTAGGAGAAACCTGTCTTTGTCACATATTGGGTTACGTGTCCCAATGAGAATGTGATCTATGTCAAGCATGCTCTTCATGGCAAGAGGAGAACAAGAGAGCAGGCCACCCGAGAAAGTTGAACCCAAAAGAATGCAGCTCTGGTATTCATTAATGAAGAGCACTCTTCTCTGTGGTGGAGCGAGAGGACAGGAATGGGGAGATTGAGAGACAACATGAGACAGAAGTGGGAGAGAAGATTCACAACATTTATCCGAAAAAAGTCAATTATTCTAACACTAACAGGCAAATTTCTGCTTATATTTCTGTATTTGGGACATAAAATAGCCAGATCTTTCTGACAAGAGTAAAATCCTGTGTAAAGTAAACAAGTCAGGGAGCCAGTTAATGTATATTAGAATATTTTATTGCTTTATGAAATGTTCATGAATTCAACTGTAAAAACCTTCATACTGTTTGAAGTTCACAGAAATGTCTGTTTAAAGTCAACACTTGGCGGGTTGGGTACAGCTTTGACATGACCGTGATTGTCGGCACATAACTTACAACAAACATACAAACATAAACTCTTTGGCGTCCTGCTCAAAGCACTATCTAAAATAACAATACAAACATTTGTATAAAATATATAACAATAATAATTATAATAATAATTATAATAATTAACCTGTTTGTTAGTTCAAAGCTCACAGTAAACAAGGAAAAAAAAAAAAACAACACGTGTAGTTTTCAACTTTTATCCCACAATGGTGACCAAACCAGCAGAATCACCACATCAGGAAACACACACACACACACACACACACACATACTTTAATCACACATGCACACATACTCTGAGAAGGAAGAAGTCATTAAAATAAAAAAAAAACAAAACAAATCTGATGATGAAATCAACACCATGACGCAACCCTCCCAAAATTACAAACAACACCAGGTCTGTGTCAGTTTGGCAAAAACATACTAAATTTGTCTTTTATATATTATGCATCTGACTGTTCACACACCTCTAAGCCTTTGCAGAACCAGCTACTCAGGCTTACTGAATATGGACAGTGAGAGCACTTAAATCAGCAGTGTTTCATGTGTTATCATCTTAAATTATTGAGAAAAGGGAAGTCTTCCAAACAGATAACATCCATGTTATGGGAATGAGGTTATTCAGATTAACATTTTCTGGTGTGGAGGGGAATGCGGGTCACACAGATAACCTTTTATTGAATATTTATCCAGAAGAACATGAGGCTTAAGTTAATATTTGGGGAATGTGGAAACCAGATAAGATAAATATGTAGCTTCTTAATTCACTGGATTGGGAAAAGAGATAAATGGGGGATAAATGAGGGGGGGAGCAGCAATTATATATATATTTATATAAATATTTTGGCATACAGTCTCTGAGAACATGTTGCCCTATTACAATCCACAATACTGTCCAAGTACCTCGGAAGATTCATCTTTTCTCACCCAGCCAGGCCGACTGCCTGCAGCTGCCCAGCTTAGTGAGAGTAAGTGAGTCGGAGCACAGCTCTGTCTCTAAAATGTGAAAACAGTCCTTTTTTTCCCGTGCTTTGGCCTCTTTCCACAACATTCTTTCATCCAATGTTTTCTTCCATTCAATATTCAAATACTTGCACTCTTCACAGATTCTCAGAATTGCTTTTTTTCTCATTTAAAATCCACTTCTCAGTTCTTTAAATGAAGATTTCCACTGCCTCTGACTCCAACTCTTCCAGGCCTCTGAAAGGGTTTAATAGCAGCTTCTTAGGAGCTGCTTTGTCTGGGGGAAAAAAGAAAGAGAGAATAAATAATTACATGAATGTTTTAAGGCAAAAACAGTAGGAAAAATATCATACAGCTCAGCTATCTGCGAGTAAAGGTTAACAGAGATTTTCCACAGTCAAACAGACCCCTCTGGTAAATGTGCTCAGTCAACAGAGCCACATTATTTCCTAACCATGCACATTCCACAAGGCCCACATTATGAACCATGACCTGGACAGATGGTATCTGATTCGCTGGTTAAGTGGCAGCATGGTTAATCAATGTGGACGTCCATGAAGCCAAGGTCCAAAATTCCTCTCATGAAGACAGAAAAGTCTACTTACATCCAGTGCATGTGTGTGTGTGTGTGTGTGTTCTGTGCAGTGCAGGCTTGTTTATCCATGCTCTGCACTGCATGTGTGCAAATCGTTTATCGTTCAAGTTTTATACTGAGAGCATTATTGGATTATTGGCCCTCGTAAACAGACACACTCATGCATATTTGATAGCTCACTCACCACTGTGGAGCTTAGTTGTGCTGGCAGCCTCTTTGGCTTTAGTTCCCTCCACCTGCCGCTCTAATGTTCCAGGTTCGGACTGAGTGGAGAACTGACGGTTGGGCAAAGTCTGATCATCTGAAAGACTCTTACCTAAAAGACGACATCACAGAAAAAAAAAAGTCAGTTTTAACTCTTATTAATTATAAAGAGCTTATTCACGGAAAATCTTCTACTCAGACTTTTATCTGTACCACTGAACGTTAGTATTTTAAACAAGGGAACATTCCTCTCCTCACCTCTGCTCTTTGTGTTGCTCTTGATGGTGCTGATGGAGGGAGTGGAGGCGGCAGGTCGGAGAGGTGCCCCCGCTGCATTCAGTAGGTTTGTTCGGGGACATTGCTCGTCCTTCCGCCCCTGGTCCTGGTGCAACCGCTGGTTGAGGATCTTGATCACAGCATCCTTTTCTAAGATCTGAGCGTAAAGAGCACGGATCCTGATACGAAACACAAACATAGGAACACAAGTCAGAAAACAGTCAATCTAATGGTGACAAAAAAAAAATATGTCATTGTAGATTATAGAGTTTTATTATAGGTATGCACCTGTTCTCCATCTCTTGATTCCTGTGATCAGCAACTGGCAGGTCCTCGTTGAAACTGTTGTTAGAGGAGTGGCAGGGCGAGTGGTTAATAATGGTGGTGTCTCTGGAAAAGTTGAGATATGAAAGTTTAGCTTAAATTCAAATGATCTGATTAAATATGTGTACATGTCCCACAAAATAACCAAGCCCCATCTTTACCTCTGGGCAGCAGCAGTGGCAGCCACCTCCATGGCAAACTGCCTCATGGTGCTCTCCTCCAGGTATTTCTGCTCCCAGCGCACCATGTCGGCCTCAAGGGCCAGGATTCGCTCCTCCCGCTCACGCAGACGCTCTTGGAGGGAGCTCATGGTCACTCCTGGTGGCTGGGATTGCCTCTGAAGTTGAAATTAAAGGCGAAACAGACAAAGGTTAGGTGATAAGAAGTACCATTAAATAATTAAGTGCAGAAAACTGACACTCATGTATTACACTTTATATAATACCACTAAATACCAATTGGTTTTGCATTATCTGACTTTGCAAATTTACCTGCTGTGCCCTCAGACTCCTCAGCTCCTGCTCTAGTCGTGTCCTCAGTTTCATCTCCAGGCTCTCCCTCTTCTCACAGGTGGACTGTAGCTGAGCCAGTGCACTCTGAAGCCTCTCCACCTTCTCCACATAAGCCCTCTTCCTCCTCAACTCCTCCTCAAGCTGGCGACCGCGTCCTCGAGCTGCCTCCAGGGCCTCCTCAAGTCGCTTCGCCCTGAGGCTCTGCTCCTCCGCTGTGGCTCGCAATCGCTCCAGTTCTCGCTCTGCACGCTCCCGCTCAAAGTTCTGCTCCTCGTCTGAAGCAAAAAAAAACAGTAAAGGAGGCGCATGGTGAGGTGCATGTTTGATGCCTCATGTGGACATGAGTTTAATAGTAGTTTGGTTGAGAAAGAAATAACAGGACAGAAGTGCTATGAGATGCTGTGGTTCTTTCTAAAAATATCTACGAATCCACAATTCCTCCCTCCTGAGTCTGTCCCCAGTAATAAGTACCAGAGTTGCTACATGGTGGCCAGTGTTCTTCATTTAGCGAAGCACTCCTGGAATGCTGAGAGGAGGAAGGAGGAGGAAGGGGGAGAAAGCCGCCCTATCCCTTTGACCCACATAGCGCAGAGCATTCCTCATCAAGGCCATACAAACACCACCACTCTGCTTGAGTCCAGTTCCTTAAACAGACAACATAAATCACACTAACAACAGGTGGGGGTGGGGCGGGAGGAGGGGGTGGACCTCATTTCCAGCACTTCCACTGCTGCTGTGTGATTTAGAGCCAGTTCATTTCCCTTTCCAAAGAGGTGCGTGGATTGAATTCCCTATTATTAAGCCTTCTGACCAAATAAGCTGAGGTTATGCAAGTGAAATTCCTGCATGCAGGACACCCTGAGCTACAAGAAGGGCCCCATGCTATGCTACAATCCAGTCCAATCAAGCATGTTGATTATAAAGGAGGATGTAAGAGAGCGGTGGAGGGGAATCTAGCCATAACAAGTGACATGCTTACTTTGTTCAAGCAGTTTCGCCATGATGTGCTGGTTATGATCGGCTGCTTCCACTTCTTTTGCAACGTGCGTTCTGGCATTTTCCAAGTTTTCTGTAATGCAACACGGTTTGAAAATGACATTAAATTGTGCACCATCTGCATGTTGGAGCTGCCACTGTGACAGACTGTTTACGCAGTATGTGGTATTATGATGTTCTTGCGGCAGTACCTCTAAGGTCTCTGTTGAAATCCTGCAGCCTCCTGATCTCAGCCACCAGCCTCTTCCTCAGAGTCTGCTCCAGGTTTTCTCTCTTACTGCTGCCCTGCATCAGTGTCTCATAGGCCTCTGAAATACGCTGGATCTCCTGCTCCAACTGAAAGGAGGGGAAAAGAGAGAGAGAGGGAAGAAGAGAAGAAGAGATGGAAGGTTGGAAGAGAGGGAAGAGAGGAGCACAGAGACGGAGAGGGTAGAGAAGAGGTTTTTTGGTTAACCTACTTCACATGCCAGGGAGGAGCTGGAATGTTGATTCTTGTTGTTACAGTACTTAGATATACATATACATATGGGTACCTTTGCCACTGTGTGTATATAGTACACTCAGTGTGTGTGTGTGTGTGTGTGTGGTATAATTCTGAGAAGGAATTCAAGCCCGCACCACTCCCTATGAGACTGATTTATATCTGCATTCCTGAGGGCTGATAGCTCTAGTTCCAGGTGTGTGAGCGCACAACAGCGTGCACGTACACCACACACCTCAAGGTTAAAATGCACACAAAGACTCTCCCTCACACACACACACACACACAGAAGTCTGGGAAGGATGCCAGCAGAGGGAAGGTGTGCATGCCTGTGCCTGGGTTGTGGAAACGGCAAAGAGACACCCACCATTACAGCAGTCACACAGGCATGTTTACTCAGGGCTGCGGCCTGACGGAGAAAACTTTCCAACCCCGGCAATTATCATTCTTTAAGGCTGAGACAAGGCAAGGGCCATGTGACATAACGCCAGCAGAGAGTGGAGTGGATTTTACAAAGATTGGCAGAGGTGTAAGATGTCTCTGAGGCAGTTTCCACCATGTTGAACAACAAAATATCTTATTTTAAGGTCTGCTTGGTTGGAGAGTCAATCATGAAAAGGCAAAAAAAAAAAAAAAAAAAAAGATAAGAATTAGGGTGATATGGGTAGAAAAACAAAAGGGACCTTTCACTTTTTACACAGCAGCCCACCACCTGCCATGGACCCCCGCCCCACCCCCATCAGCTGTGCATGGTTCACAAGTCGATCGACTGCTGTCTGACAAGCCCTAGATTACCCTGAAAATCTATGGCCTCCCTGGAACTAAAGGGCACACGCACACACACGCTCTCTTTGGCCTCCACCAGGTCAGCTACACAATGAAAGGAGTGTGTAAACACAGTAGCAGGCTGTGACCTCTGTTTGTGCCTCTGTGGCATGAAAGTAGCAGCTGCTGATCTCATCTGTCCACTCCAGATGAGGGAGTGTGCCTGGAGTTGGATGTCAGCGAGACAACTGTCGACTGGGGTTGTGTTTCATAGACAGGTGGCTGAGATGGAGGATGTTGCCTGGCCATTCAGCAAGTAAATAACTTTGGAGGGGGTTCCATCTGAATCTAGATTTTAAGTTGCTATCAGTAGCTTTTGTTCCTATATTTGAAGGGAAGCTGACTATTCTTCCTGATAGATGTGGCAGCTGCATTAAAATAAGACTTCCTCTCATGGATTTACCTTCTGAATGCGGCCAGTCTTCTCCCTGTGCGCCTCCAGCTCTTGCCTCAGCCTCTCATTCTCCATCAGCAGCAGCTCCACCTGGTTGGGCTCCTCCAAGCCAGCAGGTGGCAGGCTGGTGAAAGCGTTGTAGCAGGGGATGTCGGCTGGCTGAGCAGACTGGACATACCTACATGAGAGAGAATTATAATTAAGGTAAACCAAACTCATAGCTTGTTTGTGTGAATTTGAGGCCACTCAGCGAGATGAAGTAAGGCATCGGAAATATCACTCTATTCCTGTCTATCGCCAAGCAGACAAGCTGACTCCAGCAGCTGCAAAGAATGTAAAAGTCTATATGAGGAACATACTTTTGTAAAAGCATCCAAGGCAACGCAAGTATGTGAAACTATCCTGTTGCAGTATGCCAAGCATTACAAACACCTACAGGGCTGAACTTGTTCTCCTGTAAGTATTTCAAGAAGGAATTGTGAATTGGTACGCGGGCTATGGTGTGACTCACACTGATAGGTATGTGTTTACGCATGTGAAACACAATGACAAGCCCTGGAGGATGATTATAAGGCGAGCTCTTGTACAAAAAACTACACCACAGAGTATGACGTCATGTAAAAGTAGTTTTAAAAACATGAACACACAATCACAGATATGGCCATGTCGACTAAACTCGTGGTTGGTACCTGTGCTGCTGTGTCTGCACTGGCTCCTGGACCTGGTGAGGGATAAATCCTTGGCCCTGAATGGGGGCTGAGTACTCTGGAGGAGGGCTGCGTTTGCCCAGGCTCAGCCCTGTGTTCTGGAGGGGTGGGGTGTAGTAAGGTAGCTCAGGGTAGCTGTGAGAGGTGCTCTTGATGGCCTCCGCTTTCACAGCCGCATCATTCCTCTCCAGAGATATCTGCATGCGATGCTCACTGAGTGAACGCACATGACTGCACTTCAGCTCCATCAAGTCTGCCTCCTCATGGAAGGCCCCCTCGTGCAGGAGCTTCTCCTCATGGAGCTGCCTGATGGGGCCTGTAGAGGCCCAGTGAGAGGCCAGATATTGAGAGTGAGCCTTGGCCTGCTCATAGGTTGGCAGCTCCTCCCCGTGCAGCTGGTAGAGCTGGTAGCCACTCTCTGAGTGGTGGTAGTCTCCCTGGTGCTCCTGACCCTGAGGCTCCTGCCTCGCAGAGAGCTGAGGGAACTGAGGGTCCTCCTGGGTAAGACTCTCCAAAGAGGATCGTGGGCTCCTGCCCATGTCGCCTCCACTGCTGGGTCCACTGTTGCTTCCACTGCCTCCGCGCAGGGCCTGCTGCTGGATGGCTAATAATGTACGGGTGTCTGTGGGATTTCCATAGCGGAGCTGCTCCTGGATGAGCCTGTGCAGGACCGTGCCAGACGGCTCTTCAGTGGACGACATGCTGCTTCGTGTACGTTGTTATTCTCTCTTAAGGCCAGTTGAGTTCTTTCTCAGTGTGAAAGTGTTTAAATAAATCAGCTGTGAACCTGGGACACAACAGGATGAGAGAATAAAGTAGCTTCAGTAAACATATATCATATGAGACAACTGATACATGAATACATGAAACACATAAACATACTCATAATAAAGTCACATACAGAAGAAAGGTTGTGTTTGAGGCATGTAGGCCCCGACATTATTAGAAACACGCAGACTTTGACATCATTTAAACACATTTCCTTACTCAAAACATCTTTGATGCATGTTTTGTTCAGGTATTGTATGAAAATAGTGAAGCCCGGAGTCTGCTTCAGCAACAGCGACAACACAGGGATGTGGAGACATTTTCCACAGCAGCCAGAAATACATGCGCCAAAAATTCCAATCTCATGGGGGAGCAAAAGCGCACAAAACCGCATTGTAAAATAACTTCATCTTTGGTCTAATTGCACAACTCGTCGCTGAGAATAACTTTTAATTCCCTCACAGCACACTACGCTCTCAAAGCTTTAACCCAGAGGTCGGAATGTAGCTACTTTAGACGTGTTTTGTGCTCGGTTTTTTCCTATCGTGGCAAAGGACAGGGGAGAGAGAAAAGACGCTCCTCTTACCAACTCACGCTCTCATCATAACAAAACGCTGTTCTCGATCTCGAAGTTAAAAAAAAAAAAAAAAAAAAAAAAAAAAAGAAAGAAAGAAATTCAAAGTAATTCCACTATTTCCATGGGTTTTATTCGAGTCAAACGTGTCTCAGTCCTCCTCCCCCCAGGACGGTGCGTCGCGGTCCTCTCTTGCTGTGAAATGATTGTGGAGAGAGCAGGCGGCGATAATAAGTAACCGAGGAGGGACTGAGGTCGGAATGCCAGGAATGTAAAACGCGAGGTCCCTCGGGGATCAAAAGCGTAAAAAAAAAAAAACCACACGGGGGGGGGGGGGGGGGGCTGCAGCGTGCTTTATCATTACCAATGAGGAGTTAGCAAGTATAGGAAAAGGGACATTTGTTTGAATAAAGCAGTGGGTGAATGTATTTGGGAATAAATGCATTCGTGTTTCAGTTTTTTTTTTTCTTCCTCCTATGAGACTCCTCGGGGTGTTTCTTTCTCTGATGAATTCATCCAGTTCTTGAAGAAATATTCAGGTCATTCGCTGTAGTTAAAGTAGCTCCTCCATTACATCAGCAATAAGAGTAAATGTAATGTAAATGTAAATGTAGTTTATGTACTTTATTATGTTATTGTTATAATTTATGATTATTCCTCTTTTAGGATGTGTCATATTTTATAAACTGATCACGTGTTTTTCATGCAAAATCTGAATCTGTAAAAGTATCTGTGACTGTCACCTGTAGTGGAGCAAAAAGTTAAATAAAGTCCCTCTAAAAATGTACCTGTAGCGGGGTGTAAGTATGAAGTAGCATAAAACGCAAATGCTCTCTTAAAGGCACAGCAGCTGACTGTGCTTGAAGACGGTTGCTGGGTGGATGTCCTCAGCTACTCTGCACCACTGGACTGAAGTCATCTGTTAGCTTTGGAGACATGAGAGAAAATCTCAGTTAATCTTCAGTTAGGAATTAGTCCTATTGGTCGATTTTCAATCAATATTCATTCAGCTGACCTGACTTAAGATTCTCAAGGTTTCACACCAACAATTGATTTGAATGAGTCATTGGGAGTGTATCTTTTACCCATAATTGACACCGAGTTTTATAGTTCTCTCGAGGAAACTTCCTAAGACAGTATTACAAAAACTACAAATTCATGGAATAAAGCAGTACCGTGGATCTTTTTTAGTCATGTATTTCCATGAGTAGTACTTTAATGTAGCATCTCTAATTGCTTTATACAGTTGAGTCATTGTATGAACTGATCATATGTTTTGCATGTAAACTTTTAATCTAAAAAGTAACTATAACGCTTACATAAATGTGGTGACATAAAAAGTACAATGTTTGTCTCTGAAACAGTATAAGTATAAAATGCGGTAAAATGGAAATGCACAAGTAAACCAAACATACCACTGAATTAATTTAATATCTGTCTGAATACATGTGATATGCTGTATGTGCTTCTTATGTGTGACGGTTAGAGGAAGAAAGAGCTCTGCAACTCTGATCTTTGCCCTCCTTAAAATTTGGAGCCTAGTAATTTTGGTGGCACATACAAATCCAACCCCCTTGGCATTCACTGCAGGTCAGTATGGGTAAGTAAAATCTGCCTGTGCAAGTGTGTTAAGGCTGTGCATGCCTTAATTGTGTGTGCGTTCGTGTCCCCGTGGTGTATGTGGCAGCTGTCCCCTGGAATCTGAGGTCAGTGCATGCCCCATTGCTACAAACACAGTGGCTCTTTGTACCCGACATCACACTACATGGTGCAGAACAGCGCCTGGAGAATGCCACACATGGGCGCTCCCTCCTGCTGATTTACAGGTTCACATCTCAAACACGCAGGGCTTGTCCTGCCGCTGAGACAGGGTTACACACAGAATCACAAGATGGATGGATGGAAAGCCAGTCAGTCAGAGGGATAATTAACCCTCTTTCCAGTCACTAATTAGGGCACTTAAGTGGCTACACACAATGCACCAAATGATAGATCAGACCACAACACAACATCCATTTTTCTTACCTTGAGGAGATAAACTTCCTGCCTTGAAGGAGAGTTTAGAAAACCTTTATGACTTGTTTTACTTCTGTCCAAGCGAAAGGACAAGACAGGGGTATTTATTACCAACATGGGCCTAACTGCTGCTACACCGAGGACTTTAGACAGGGACTCTGAATTTTACTATGGGCTCTTTAAATAGCAGAGATTTAAGTCATAACAGACTAATCATATCCCTGGGAAAGAAAGAAAGAAAGAAAGAAAGAAAGAAAGAAAGAAAGAAAGAAAGACAGAAAGAAAGAAAGAAAGAAAGAGGCTGACAGGTGCTATGCTTCTGTATAATCCAAATTTTCCCTCTAAAACCAACAAAGTCCAACAGAATCAGTAAAAATGGATGCAATCAAAGCATGAACGAAAGGCCACAGTAATTGATTGTTATACAGTATGAAGCCACTGGCCTCAGGCCGATTATCTCATTAGAGCCAAAAATCTATAGGCCCAGTGAGTTGGTATTGATGGTATGTGTCCACAGTCATCTCTCTGGCTCTTTCACCCTCCTTAATTAAACACACACATGCACACACACACATACACATTCCCGTCATGTTTCAGATGCTGGGTATTCTTAAACTGGCTCTTTTAAAAAAAAAAAAAAAAAATCATGCAGACACTGCGTCTCTGTGGGCGGCACTCACACGGAGGCGACTGGTCAGCAAAGTGGAACATGTTTGCGTTTCCCCTTCAGATCCACACTGTGAAGCAGCTCAGTCTCCACCTTTTTAAAAGTCTGGTCATGTCATTTAACACCACCACACTACTTCCTCTACTCCCTCTGTGTATGTGTGTCAGCGTGTGTGTGTGTGTGTGTGTGTCTCTGTTGGTGGACAACGCCTCTGGCCATTTTGTCCTCCATTGTAACACACTTCCTGTGAACCTCCAGAGGAATGCAAGGCTGACCCTTTGAAAATTATGGACACTTTCAAAGAGTCATTACAGGAGATGAACATCTAAAATGGCGTGCCACAAAAGTTCCTCAGTGTCTGTCTGTAGGTGCTGAAACTCTAAATTTGAAGTTATTCCTTGTTTGTGTATAGAATAGTAACATTGAGGAATATTTGAGGACACTCTGCAACATAAAACACAATTGTGCTGTTGCTATACACAGTAAAATCATATTTCTTTTGAGGTTTTTGGTGGAAGCATGGGCACAAATGAGGCAACAGTGAGAGTGCTCAAACTACCAGTTACACAATTGGAAACAGTCTGACTCTAAATTTACTCATCTGCGCTGTGTGTTAAAGTTAGTATAAAAATGTCTTTGTCGAAGGGAGGGAGGCAGGAAGACATCCATGTGTGTGTATGTGTGTTAACAGAGGGAGAGCCCTTAAAGCAACAAACTGCCATCTTTGTCATTGGAAAAAAAAGCACTTTGATCAATCCACGTTATGCAACTTTTTGCATACTTTATTATCAAAGTACTTCCAGTACAAAGTGTAAAAATAGTAGATTATAAAACAATGGGCCCTTGGGCACAGACATGTGATAGGCCCCTTACCTTCCTACATAAGAGCAACATAAGACCCCAGATTGAAAGACACAAAAAAAAACACACTGCTTTGAGTTGTTTTGTGTCTCTTTACAGTGGTTTATGGTGTTTTTGTGGTTTTTCAGTTTCTGTTTGTAGTTGTTTGGTGTCTCTTTGTGGTTCCAATAAGAAAAGTTAACAGCCACTCCAAACAGAGGCTCTGGCCCGGGGGCCCCCTGACGCCTGAGGCAGAGCAACTAAAGTATTAGCTTGTATCTTAAAAGTGACCAACTCCATTATTTTGCAGCTAACAGGACACAGATCATGGAGCTGAATGGTAGGTGAGTATAAATCAATTACCTTTAGTTTAACAGCCATTAGAACAATATTTTCTGGTATTTTGTTACATAGGGGTAAGATATTGGTGACTTTAATGTTACTTACTGAGGGTGAAGCCAGATACTGTAATGTGCTGTGCAGGTGACAGGCTATAATCTCTTTAATTACTACATAGTGATTCCTGACAGTGATGCCAACAACATGACAGGCTGTCATCATGTCACTGGAGGATCAGTGACATGATGTCAGCCAGAGTCAAAACTCTTACATTAACCTCAGTTTTGGTCTAATGACAATACAGAAGCTGATATGAGATTCTTTCTTTTAAAACATGTTTACAGTCCTTTTTAATAAAATATCCCCCAGATTGCGATTATTGCAAAATGAGAGAAAGATTTGTTTATTCATTTCTGGTCTAATCAAGTGATTACACAAACTGAAGTTGTAGTTTCGTTCAGTTTAATATTTGAAAATTAAAATCCAATGAACATTTTCCAAAATCTCCCAGGTTTATCTCTGTGCTGTGAAAATGACTGAATCACACAGGTTATGACTTTCAAAGATCTGCGCTTCCTCATTTTCAAAATAGATCTCGCAGCTCCACTCACCATGTAGTCACCACACAGAAGTGGTGAACGGTGACTTGATGTGCAACTCAGCAAAAAACGTCCTTAATAAATGGATCCTGACAATGGCAGTGTAAGACATAGGTTACTGGATGTGTTCCACTGAACATTTACGCAGTCACCATTTTGATGGTCCATTTATGTGCATTAATATTCTAAGACCAACATTAAACCAACAGCTGAAAAGCAGCAACAGCCAGTTGTCAGGATTTAGTCCCAATCACAGATTTGCAACATCACAGCATGTGTGCACTGTAAAACATTACTGAAAGGTCAGTTTACCTTCCCTGATAGTTGTAACCCACAAGCTCTGCTGCAGCTGATATGCCAAACAGCCAGGCAGCAGACACTGTCAGGTTCCATGTCTGGATGTAGTTGGACAACAGGTTGTTGTGTGTGCTCAGTGTGCAGATGTATTGTTAACTACATACGAAATTCAGCAAATATCTCCTGTGTCTCTGTGGATGAACAGTTACAAATGTGAACCTGGATCGATGGAAGACAAACCTGCTGCCTGCACAGGCCCAGTTAAATGTCGGTGACACATTGTGTAATCAAACATCAGCAAATATTGCAAATCACCATGAGACTAAAAAAAAAAAGAACTCAGTGGTGCTAATCAACAAGGTGTTAAAGAAAAGAGCAGGAAAATATACTTGGGGGTTGGGCCACAAGGGTTTACAAGATAAAACTAAGGGGCTGAGAGAAACAAATAAAACATAGTTTGATCCAACACTAATGTGGTATGTAGACACTTCAATATTTGAATTGAAATATTCTGATATTTTAAAGTTTAAACAACTTCCCCTTTCTTGACACATACAGTACATGTAAAGCAGTAGTAATAATAATAATCTGTGCACTGTGCCATAAACCAATGCCCCTAAAAAGTTGTTTGTTGCAGTTGAGGCTTCACATGTATGAACCATATAATTATCTGTATGTATCTACACATCACGTTTATAGATATGTACTTGATGAAGAGTCTTTCAAGAGCAACATTTGTTTAATCTCATCAAGATGCAGGAAGAAATCTATCCTCCAAAAAAACAACGGATACAACTACTCAACAAACATGTAAAGCCCAATCCAGATCGATTTTTGATGTATTTTACACTGGGCTGGAGTTGTTATGGCTCATAGATCAGAACACATTATATGGGCAGAAGGCTGTTTCATTTGTCATAGGTTAGATAAGCGATTATATGACAAGAGATCTGCCATGTTGTTGAAGTGAAGACCAAACAACAAGATGTCTGACTCTGTCTATCGGTCTGTCTCTTTTTGTATCTCTATCAGTTTCTTTTTGTTCCACCATGCGTGTTAAAATCTGTAGATTACTCTGGACTCAGATCCTCTAAGTCTTCAATGATTGTACCCATCTTGAGACAGAGTTAAAGGGACTCGACGGGACAGGAAGCATGTTACAGTGTTGGACTGTGTGGGAAAGAATGAGAGAGAATAGCAGACAAGGTCATCTGATATGGCAGGACTGGTGAGGAATGTAACTGATAGTGTTGGAAGGAGTGGGATGGATTCCTCGCCTTGGCTCTCACATCCATGGATGGCTTCCTCATTCACACAATACACAATGGATGAGGACAAGGTGCGTTGCTCTCAAGTGGTATCCTGTTCTCAGGGAAGAACTGATGACAGGCTTCCCATGTATTCGAATTTCGCAACAGTTTGGCTTGTGATGCCAGCGTTGGCTTTGGGATGAAGTTATGTTGAGGCAAGCATGATCTAACTTAAATCCTCTTTGGCACTTCTTAAGAGTAAAAGCAAAGAAAATAAATAGGCTTTTGGTTACTTGTTTGTTTAAGGTGAAGAGTTCTTCTCTTTGCATGTTACAGCAAGCCGAGCTGCATCGGAGGGAATTTCCAGGCGTTCATAGCAAACAGACTTCAGACATGAGTCACAACAGATGAATCTGTTAAGTGTGCAAAGATGACAAAACAGATGTGCGGCGCAGTCATATCTGGGACAGGTTTTGTTGTATTGTCTCCAGTAAGTGATAGATGAAAGTAACATAGCATTTCCTTTGACCAAGATGCTAGCTAAAACGTCACGTAGTTCCAAATTTTGAGAATTATGCTGATTCACTTTCTTTACCCAGAGTTAAATGAGAAAGTTGACACCGCTGTCATCTGTACAGTAAATATGAAGCTACAGCTAGTTAGCTCGCTTAGCATCAAGGGTAGAGGCAGGATGAAACTGCAGGCATTAGCATTAGGCTGCCTGAATCATCAAGAATAAGCACATTTTGTTTAACGTCAAACTATTCTTTTAACTTGACTCCAAAATATTACAATGTATGACTGGGAACCACTCTCAATAATAATAAATGGTGTAATAAAATGAATATAATCATTTAAATGCAAATTTTTTGAATTGCCCCTAACTGTGATGTTCAGGTGTGCTTTCAAAGAGACCACATGCACCCAACCCTGCCGGACTGGAAAATCCACATTTTTCCCCTCAGTCATGATATCTGAGAAGTCTTCTTGTGTATTGTCGGCTGCTGCGCAGAAGTCAGTGTTACCAGCATACAGAAGGCAAAGGAAGCCTAAACTATAACTGAGAGCTCTCTGATGGCAGCTGGTGAATGGCCTTAACATTAACACTGCAGTCTGTTACTTTGTCAATAGTAATCACACTTACAACAGAGATGCCTGCATGTCAGATACACAGTGCATGAAAACACATCTTTACATTCTGCCCCGTGATACCTGTGGCCCACACTCTGTGGCGATTATTGAGTAGTTGTTGTAAATGTTACAATTTGATGGGCAATGATCCAAGAATCCACCCAACCTGGCGAACTAACAGTTGAAGTATTAAGCAACAGCTCTAGATTTAATGGGAATTTTTGTGCTGTTGGATAATAAATCGCTCACATGTTGCACCTTTAACTCATGAGATTAACATGTTGATATCGCCATGGCAACTATGCTGTTTCTTTTAGTCTCAAAACACTCCGAATATTTGGCCTCTGCCCTCAGACATATTACTCATACAGCGCTGAGGGCAAATAGCTGAGTGTCACTGTAATGATGTTCCCTTTTTCCATTTTCCCATCACCTTACTTCTCCTGCCTTCAGTTCTCTTTGAGTTCACCAGAAATGCACATGGGCAGCTTCTCTTAAGTTAGCTGTAGTTTTGGTGTTTGAAAAGAATCTTGAAAGGTCAAGAGGGAAAACAAGTCATAAAGTTGTCCAACATACACTACTTGCCACAGGCTACAAATAGCCAGACGCTTGATCATTTTGTAGAGTGACTAATATTTCACCATATCAGTGTCTCTATATAGAAAGTTTCTCTATATAGAGACTGATATGGTCTATGGTCTTAATCACACAACAAATCCGCTTTAAGGCTCAGTTGTCACCATCTTCAGGGTAAAACTGAACCAAACCGAATTTCGTTAATCTGAGATATATCTCTGAGGCCCTGTATAGACACCAACCCAAGCTGACCTTTAGAGGTGTGAAGACATTTTGCAGTCTTCTGCCCTGGAGACTACATGCCTACCCCAGACGAATGACACAGCAACAATCCATGACACCCTGTCCTAAAACAGGCTTCCACCCCAGCGGTCCGCTGCCATCCTGGGAGGTCACCAGAATGCCAGTCATTCATTCGGGCCCCAGCATGTGTGCCCCCAGCAAATAGCTGTGCTCCTCTGCTGCTGAGGCTGCACATAGCATGTGATCTGATGGCTGGCTTTGGCCAACGGCACCATGGAAAGAGAGAGATAGAGAGAGAGAGGGCCCTGTGTCTGTATACTAGCTCAACAGCTCTGAAAATGTACCAGGGGCTTTCCATGGTCCAGAAGCAATGAGGGGAATGTGGGCTGGGATGGTGAGTGGGGGGCGTGGTGGGTGTGTGTGTGTGCGAGGGTTTAGTGAGGGGTAAGAGGAGAGGGTGAGCAAGTAGGTGATGGACGTAGAGGGATGGAGGGGATTGGGGTGGGATGAGAGGGTGGAAATTTGTTGGAGGTTAATTTGAGTCCTCAACTCTAAATGAAGCAGAAAATGTGATTAGGATGGAAGCAGCGCACATTCTCAGTGTTTCTGTTCCAACGGTTTATGTAAACATGATCTAAAATATATTGTAGTTTTACTGCATTAACCAGTCTCAGTAATTATGAAGGTGTTTTGTGTGTTGAGATGTGGTGAAGAAGACCATTATGAATATCTGACTTTAATGCATGATAAAGAACACTAAATGAAAGTAGAAAATCTATACAAATCCTGGGTTGAATCTTTGGAAAAAAGTGTATTTTACTGCAAAATTTAAGTAAAAATAATTTGGCTTTTGTGTATTTAACTTAAATGGTTACTTCCAGTCTATTAGAATTCAAGTCCGTTTCAGTCAAACAAATTTGTTTTTCGATTATCAGTGACCTCAGAACCGATTGTCTTATCCAGGTTAACAATGTATCACATGTCAAAAGTTGAACTATTTTTCTAATGAGGGTGTTTACATTCAAGCTGCACGAGAAACATAAACACTATAAACACTGATCTATTCCATATTATGTCTTTTTACTTCATAAATGCTATAAATTGCTATTTGCACACCTGAAACCGCAACAGTTTTCTTTATTGTGCAATAATGTAATGTTTAGTCAGTGCCATTGTGCAAATCCCTAGAGATGTTGTTGGGTAACATTACACATTAAGCCATCAAACTCCGTATACTCACTGGATACACTCTCTATGCTTGGGTAAAAAAGATTAATAAGAGATTTTTTTTCTTTTGACTGTCTACTAAATTACATTTATATTAAATTTTTTAAATATTTCCTGTTTTCCAATATTATTCTTTTTGTCTGATCTGATATGTTCTCACTTTTTTTTTTGTTGGTTTATGTTCCCCCTTTTACATTTATTTTGGAATCACAGGTGCTATAACACAATCATTATATCATTCATTATATATCATAAGTTAGTTCATCAAAACTACAAAAAAAAACATGTTATGTCACTCAGAGCTGACTAGAATTTATTTTTTTATTGTTAAAAAGTTCAAAGGCAATACGTCATTTCAGAAATAAAGAAAGTGAAATGAGATGTTATTACTGGGACTAGAAATTACTAAATACTGGGACTTCATTTTGTGTTATGTTGCGACAACTTCTATGTCAGAGATTATGAAGCAGTCATTGTCCTTACTTGAAACCTTCAACAATAACAAATACCATGACATTTTTTTTTTAAATCTGGTAACCCCCTATGCAGCAGCTTATTTTCCTGCTTGGCTTAAACCTGTTGTGAAAATCAAACAATTTGTTAGGTGTCAACTGGAAAAATCCATTATCTTACAGATGACTTCCAGCTTTGGTGTTACTACCAGTAAGTGATGATGATTCAGCTGTAAGATATGTTAATGGTTGCAACTCCAGGCCTGGATGTGTCTGCTGACACACAAAGACTCTATTGTGTTGAGTAAAAGAAGGTCATTGTCTTATTTTACACAGACTGTCTATTTTTAAGGCAGGGGGGCAGAGAAGCCAGGGGAAAAATATCTATTCTGAGAAAAATTCAAATGTCCAATAAAACAAAATGAAAAAAAAAAATAATTTGAATCACTTTAAAGTTAATGATAAGTCACATTGTGCAATGACCCAGATAAATAAAGCTGTCAGTGGATCAGCTGTGTCTGCACTGTGAAGTTCGTGTTCTTAAAAAAAAAACAGGCAGAATCAGTAACATGTTTTGATGCTGACTGAACATCTTTATATTATCTCTTTGTTTATAATGTGTGTCACTGATTTGCGTAATCATTCGACCAAAAACATATCATTAATCTTGACCTAAATCACATTTAAATAACAGCTGACCCAAACTTTGTTCTGACGTGGTGAAAATGTCAAGATACCTCTCACCCCTCTGGAGATTAAAAAAAAAAATGAAAACACAGTCCTCATTGTTTAAATTAAAAACTGAACTGACTAACAACTGTAACTGATTATCTTTCATTCTGAATGACCTGATCAGCTTCAAAGTTATCTGATCTCCTTTTTTAATTGTCCCTCGTGTGTCCAGCATAGTGACATGGCTGGCTTCAGTTACATTACATCTGGATTCAGTGAGATCAGAAACACAAATACGATCTCAGACCTTATTGACTTCAGACTTCTCTTATGCAACACAGGAATGTTGGAGCTGGACCATCTCACTAAATCAGAACGCTGCAAAGGAAACAGAGGTTACAGTCTCAAATGTGCTTTGGTAACCCCTCTCAAATATACAGCAGTAATCAGTCAAATTAAATACATTTCCAGTGAATAACTTTGAAGGTTGTTCAGGATATCAGAAAAATATTTCACACCGTACAGTATATGAAATATACTGTACGGTGGTTAACATTTCATCATATTTTATCACATTGAACATGTGCTTTATTTGTATAATCTCAATGTGCAAAGGAAATGCAGTGATGAAAAAGTATAAGGTTTCAGAGAATTCAAATACTAAAGTAAAGTTCCTCAAAATTGCTGTTGACTATGGTAGTTGAGTGAATGCACCCCATACATTACTGCACCCGTGTAGATGCCATATGTCAGGTTTTTAAAAATCACTATTTTAATCTACAAATCCTCAACCATGAAATTTAATGATGACCTTCATCAGATAGAATTTATATAGACAAACAGCTGTGATTACTCAGTGGTTTAAAGAAGTAACACTTTCTGCTCTGAAACTTCATGCCAAGACAATGCAGGGCCCCTTGCAATTTCCTGCCTACAACAATAGTCAAAAGAGAGAGTGAGGGGTCCTGACTGGAAGTTGTGCAGGCTTCACCTCTTTCAGAAACCCTCAGCCCATCAGTAACCCAGCAGGAAGACAAAGTGGAAAGCTGCCCACAGTTATGGAGTGCCAAAAAATGTGAGGAGAGGATGCCCAAAGCGTGGGAATTTCACCTATCATATTCTTCCCAAGAACTCCAGGCCTACGACCAAAAGAGTCGTAACAGGAAGCGTGTGTATGTTCAAGGAATTTAACCTTGTGATTTCACAATGACTGACTGACACACAAAACTGGGTGTGTGTGTGTGTGTGTGTGTGTGTGTGTGTGTGTGTGTGTGTGTGTGTGTGTGTGTGTGTGTGTGTGTGTGTTATTGTGTTTAATTCTTGCTCACTCACTTACCAGACATTCATCTGAGAAACATTCAGTCTTTCAAAATGAATTCAAAATTAAATATTTATTCATCAGCCTAACAAAGCAGTGAGAAGTTCACAGGTCAAGACATTTAGAGTAAGCATGTTGACTGTGTTATGTGTTTATTGTCTCTAATAATTACCACACAATAGTGAGCTTTACAGGCCCTGGAAGGTGGATTTTCTCATCTTTAGACAGAGCCAGGTTTCCAGTCTTTGTGCTAAGCTAAGCTAACTGGCTGCTGGCTGTAGCTTCACATGTACTGCACAGATGTGAAACTGGTGACAATCTTCTCATATAACTCTCTGCACGAAGGAGAAAATGGTTGTAAAATGTCAAAATGTTTATTTAAAACAGTGTTTGGAAATGTATACCCATGAGGGCCAACACATTAATAATACTAAGAAATTCTGTCTCATTAGACATCATATAGGAATGTGGTGTGGCAGGAAATAAAGTATGTAAGATAAGATGCAAAGGAGGTGAATGCATTCCTTTTTATTTTGGATCATAGTTTTCGAAAGATCAGTGAGAAGCAGCCGTGCAAGGAAGAACAGTCACGTACCAGGTATGATCTGTGTCAGCGGTGAGCTTTTACTTCAGTAAAATTAGAAATACAAGAATGCGGGAAAACTTCACAACAATTAAAAGCCCAGCACTCCTAATGTTGCTTAAGAGGAAGAAAATGTTATTACTTTTAAGAAATTTCTTTTTTCAAAGAAAAGGTATTGATTAAACAACAGAATGATCCCTGTCAGAGAGTGAGAGGATGTTATTTGATAGATATTACTGATGCATTGACAGTAAGCAGCACTTTAATGTTGCATCTGGTTGAGGTCGTTCTAGTTTTATTCTATATTGTAATCTAGAATAATACATTTAATAAAAAGTGCAACATCTCCCTCTGGAATGTAATGGAATAGATGTATATAGTAGCTTAAAATGGAAAGTACATGTACCTAAAATTGCACTCAAGTGCAGTACTTCAGTAAAACTACTTTCAAACACTAATCTGTATAAAGGTCACTTATTTTCTTCACGCTTGTTGTAAAATTTGTTTCTGTTGTGATAAATATCTTTTGTTCTTGATGAAATCTGAGAAATTCCCATTTGCAGACTCTACAAACACACACTGCTTTCTTGTAGGAATACTTCCTCTTTTCATATTGCAATGCTGACTTGAAAATCATGGTCCAGCGAAATATTGTTCACTGTTAACTGCATCATTCTCAGATGGGTGCCACCTAGTGGTCAGAAGTGGCCATTGTTTTTAAACAGAAGGACCTGTTGAGATATCACTTTTTCCATGGGGTCTCTTATGTGGTAAGCAACTAGAGACAGAACAAAGCTCTGTGATAGTAAAGCAGGAGTCATGATAAAAGTCTGTGCAGTTTATGAAACAATGCAGGCAGTTTTTATGCAACATATCCCTTGTCAGCCAGAATGGACTGAGTGAGAAAAATCATTAAGGCTGCAATTTGGAGACAAATTAAGACAGACAGTCTGAGTGTATCACTGCTAACTTGCTGCCATTTTCACATGCTTTGACAAATATTTATGTCAGATTTGTTCTTTTCATTGCACAACACTCTTAAATTTTTCTCCCACATAGAAAAGACACAAAGAAAACTGCTGTCTCCTTAACAGTGATGTTGCTTTCCCTGCAAGGACACAGAGTCCTCAAGAATGCAGGATGTTTCACAAACCATTTAGAAAGTGGACGGATAAATAAACAGAGACACACATGCACAGATACACACACTGGAATAAGCATGTTTCTCATCCTCTGTTTTGGGTCTGTAGGAGCTGGGAGCCATGGCAACCAAATACCAAGGGGAGAAAAATCTGTGCGCTGCCTGGCCGAGCTCCATTCCTCTGGCAGTCGTGCTCAAACTCTTGAATCCCATGACAAAAACAACATTCCTCATCTAAGTGATAGTCTTCAAGGAATTCCTGTTAAACAGAGGCATTTCTCAGTGTGCATACCTCATTGTATTGAAACCATCTGGTGCAACGTGTGAATGTGAATTCTTCTACAGGTCCACACAGAGAGACAAATTGTCTTTGTGCACACATGTGGAATATTGCATTGTCTTTTTTTCAACCACTGTACATGCATGCATCTGTATCTAGTTGCTGCTATGAGACACTGTTCTTGTCTGATATTAGTGCGTCCATCCTTCTATTCTCTCCAACACAATCACACTTGCATGGAAACACAGGAAAAATGTTATGATCACAGCAATTGGTTAAGTAAGTTAAAGTGTGTTTATGTATTTCAGTTCAGTAGAGCAAGTCTGGCATGAGCAGAGATGACCATGACCCACTGACCCCCTCCCTCCCTCCGTCCCCCACACAGCAGTGCTCACTCTATGTCCTACACAATTAGTCCTGGTCAGCCATGGTGAGATGCTACTCAGAACACAGGAAATGTGAAAGTATTTCAAAATAGTTTGGAGCGCAGATTGGGGAGAGAAATGGTAAAAAAATAAAAAATAAAAAAAAAAAAACTAAAGTTGCTTAATTTCCGCAATGTCCTTTTTTCAGAGAGGACATTCAACTATAAAGCAGGTACAAGCATTATAGAGTAACGCTGGATTATGAACCAGGTGAACCAGGCAACTCCAAAGTCCGAGGCCCCTAATGTCAGTTGTTAATTTGGTTAACTGCTTACTTAGGTACAATATGAGCTAAAACAAGTGCTACCTTGATATCTAATTTTGCAGCATGTTGTGTAGTGGACCTGATGCTAACAGTTTTAGTTTTAGGAGCTGTAAGAGCTTTGGTTTATATATAAATCACACGGTGCATATTTCTAAATAAAACTATGTCTAGTAAAAGCACTTTTAAAAAATTAAGTATTAATTTAGGAGTGCTGGTTTCACTGGGCTTAATGGTACCATGGAGGTGATACAGCCTTGAGGTTAAACCTGCTTGGTTTATATCAAAAACACTGGTTTTGATTTGGAGATGATGTTAGTCTGTGCTTGGTACATTTTAGAGCAAAAGCCTGTGTGACTATCAGCTGCTGTTATCTTTCTTGTTTGTATGGGAGCTCACAATTGCCTGAGTGCTCACTCTTTAAAAATCTGTAGTTTGAAAAAGGAGAAATAACCTTTTTCACCACCATGCATTTATTAGAAAGATGCAAATAATTTCCACTTGGTTCTAGAAAAAATTGTGCAGGCTCATTTTAAATCAGGTATGTTCATTTCATCGATGTTTATCTACAGTACTTTAGACTGTGGGAGCTCTGGCATGAGCGTCTGTCTGTCACTGGTAGCAACCTTGAGAGTCTGGAAGAGGCCGAGACATGTTGTGGAAAGCCCACTGCAAGATGCCATCAATGGAGCCCTGCTGATAGACAAAGAGTAGAAAAAAACGCACAGTAGGATCGATCATTGCCCACAAACATCATCGAAAGGTAAACATGGGTATGATGTCATTAAAAATGATGTCACTCAGCACCAGTCTTTACCACCCTTGTCTTTTAACAGTCAGTACATACGGGCTAAGAAACACACATTATTACACATAAAGTAAAATTTGAATACACTTCAGTACAGCAGAGAGGAACTCAAACATCTGTACACACATATTTCAGGCGACCAAAAAACTCAAAACAACACTATGACACATTGCTTCCCATCACTTTATGTTTGGTCCTCCAGGCTGTGTTTTCTCATGACAACACATTCCCTGTCTGTGTGACAAGAAGTGCAGCCATCTTGTGTCTGACACGCATGACCGCTTTCATATCCACGTCTACATCTGTGGTATCGACATGTAACATGAGAGCCACTCACATCTCCCAGGATGGAGTCCAGTTCATCTTTATGGAGGATGGGCTCAGGGGCCAAGGGGGTCTGATCATGACTAAGTGTGTTTTGAACCACAGGGGTGAGCTGGACACACACACACACACACACACAGAGAGAGAGAGAGAGAGAGAGCGATTTTACAAATTGTACCTGGATATACTCAGACAATGATGGTTTATATATTCTCAGTACAGACACAGACTTCAACCTTGTCCTTTGTGTACATGTGCAGACCTACCTGTAAACCTCTGGATTCAGCCTCTTTCTCTGCAGAGCTGCCCCAGGCCCTGGAGCAGGACGAGCAGGTGGACCTCCCTCTAGCAAAGGCAATCACACACACACGCACACACACACTGTGAGTGAGTCAGACTGTTCTCTGTGGCATATAACATTTCTGTCAATCAATATGTAATTTCCGACGCTCAGCAGGATTTCAGAGGAAGAGATTCAGAACCTTTCATATGGCAATTTAAACTGATTACATGGGCTCCTCATGTAAAAAAAATACTATCCAATAATTTTACTTTTTCATATCATGTGGCACTGAAATGATTTGAGCTTATGGTTAACATCCAATTACAAACAGGAGAAAAAAAATCTTAATTTCTCAACAATATACCAAACAGAGGCATAAAAACAGTTGAATAAATTGTGCTACAACAGATCATCAAGTGGGCTCAGGTTTCATTTGGGATCTGTATCTGTGGTGGTAAAATCACTGATCCGGATTTGCAGTTTACATTATACTATATACCCTGCTGCAGAGAGGATAAGCACATCAGTACTAACACAAACAGGAATTTACAGGGCTTTGACAGAAGGGGTTGTATGTACACAATAAAGATGACACTGAGATCAGGATTTGTCAACAAGCTCGTGGGAACTAAACACACTATAGATATTTTCTGTCATCTTCTAAAAGTGCTTTATTGTGAGTCAACTAAGATGTAATTCTGTTTAGACTAAGAGATGAGCAGATATCTTACTTGGAGAAGTTGCAGTGTACATGGAAACGCTCCAGACAATGGAGGCATTGAGTCAGATCTCCACCTTCAAGGTGACAAACACCACACACCTCCCTCACACTTACCAGATCTCCACCTGAGTACTTGGACACACATTTAATGCATTAAAAAATAGGACTATTTGCACAAGTAGCAGAGAAATAAAATTACAAAATTCAAAATGAGTTATCAACCAACTGTTAAGCTGGACAAAACAAAGATAAAATAAAGACCACGCTGAACATCAGGTCTCTACCTGGTTTCTGGCACTGGGCCCATTCATAGAAGCTGTGACACTTGTGAGGGAGGAGGACGACAGAGAAGAGTAGAAGGAGATGTCTATGATGGAGTTACTGGAGCTGGTGTTTGTTTGCTGAGGCTGTACAATGAGTGCCTGGAATACAAAATATTATATTTTGTAATATATTTCATCACCTTTGTAACTCAGTAAATCACAAATCAATAACTGAAATCAAAATAGTCAACATAATAACACTTGATCATGGTTTGCAGATTGTCATACAAAAAGAGCATCTATTTTTCCAGTATGCACAGTTTATGTAAACTTCCCTATGTAATCATTTTAACTCAGGACCTTACTTGTAAAGGTAGTTGGTCTTTCTCTCTTTTCACTCTGTTGCCACAGCACCTCTCACACTGCCAACTGCCACTGCAGAATAAAAAGTTCATCTGACATTAAAACCTCCTTTTCAGGGCAAAGGTTGAAACAACAAGGAATCCCTGAACATACAGACATGTGCTTATACACTGAAAAAAGTACAGCGTAGATAAAGTAGATTTAAGTGTTTGAAACCATTTATTTTTCACCTTGGTATGGATGTGAGTGGAGGGTCGAGGCAGGTCAGATGAAAAGCTCGAGGACAACCATCACAACAAATCAGCTCCCCTCCATCCTTACATACTGCACACTCATCGTCATTATAGTGAACCTAAAAGTGCACACACACAAACAGTACACATAAGATGCATATATAGCAAATACAGACATACAAAAGGGGAAAAAGAGGAAAAGCCACAGGAAAGCCAGATGACTGTTGTTAAGAATGAGTGAAGCTGGGACCTTTACCATCCCTGTGGTTGTCTCCCCCTTGTGGTGAAATGTGTTCCTAGCAGCCTTGGGCTTCGACGCCGCACTTGACTCCTCTATTGGACCACAAGAGTAAAGCTCCCCACCAACTTTAATACACTTTCTGGCAGTCCCTGTTGAATGACAGACATGAATTCTGTGCTGATATTCAGACTAAAAAGTTACCACCATCAGAAGATTTCAGGCCTCATTTTGTTTACTAGAGGTTTACTAGAGGAAAACACCATGTTACTTTGTTCATTTGATGCTGTTTAATACAGAAAAGTGATCTGATGGCTTACCATCTGAGCCAAACAGCTGCTTGATATGGATCTTTTCTCTGCCTTCATCGCTGACCGGTGGCTCGGTGCTTGAGGAGGAGGAGGACAGGGTGACTCCTCTCTGGACTGAGGAGGACACTGCCTGCACACCTGTACCAGAATTTTGGTTAAATGTTTCTGTAGCAATTGTTATATTACATATTACTTTTTTTTAAAAATTATGTTTGATTACTATTTCCAGATGGTAGCTGCGGGTCTGTAGCTTCATTCTTCACTCTGTATAACTTCACTTTACCCCCTGAAAAAAAACATTTTCACTGAATACACGAGCATAAATCTTCTCAAAGTGTTGCACTGCACCCAAAAGAAACTGCACCCAAATTAAATTTCATTCTTACTGGCCACCAGGAAGAACAAAATGATCCTGAAATGTTTCCTTATTTTCTTTCCTGTCTTAATCTTGAAACACAGTGGGCTGCAGTGACCAGTGTAATATTGTTAGAATACGGAGCCAGAACAGGGATCTGGGAAATTATGAGAAATAACCTGGTTGGTCACTTGTCTTGGCATGATACTGTAAATGCTGATTGCAGGAGTTGGTCTCTCTGTCCTCATGGCTCCTCTTCTTCATATGAGGAGTTTTTTCGCCCCTAGACGATTTCTTCTCACTTCTGGAACCTGCAGCATCCCGTCCTGCCAGAAAGAATTAGATGATATTAGAGATTAAAGACTAAAATTAGAGAGGTAAATCATTTTGAACTCTCTGTAGGCTGCTGTTTCAGCTATGCTTTTGTGCTACAAACAATTGAGATCTTAACGGTGACTGGCAGAACAGTATAAAACTCCCTAAAATAAAATCTCCCTCAATATCCTTAAAGGTTTACAGAATCAGAAATATAACATTGAGAATAACAGAACCTGTTGGTTTCCGAACATAACAACCAAGTTAAGTTTTACTTGAGATAAGTAGCAGGTTTGTCCATGAATAACTCACAAAAAATTTAATGACATGAGAGTATGCACAGAAATATAATTCTGACTTTATTACTTTTGAGTAAAGTCCAATTCAAACTTGGAATAACTAACACAGAGAAATCAAATCATTTTTATGCCATGTATTGTCATTGTTGAGCTGTGGATCACCACCTGAGGACACCTGAACATCACATACTTGAGTGCAGGTTAGTGAGCAGTGTCTGCAGCTTAGGGTAGCTGTCCAGGTTGTAGTCTTTGCTCATGTTGCTCCAGAAGGCCTGGATGGTGGATCTGCTCTGCTGCAGGACCCAGGACAGGAGCGAGTACATGGCCTTGTGGATACCTTCTCTACTCTCCTTCTCTAGAGTGTCCTATACAGATCCACACAAACAGTAAGAGATACTATACACTGTAAAAGCTTTGCAGCCTAAGTAAAATTAAATATTTCTGAAAATATATATCATAATCTTGATAGACATTCTACGCTTGTACATGGCCTCAAAATGTGGCTCATCATCATTTATACAACAAGAACTTACAAGTCACAATTTCTCACTGTTTTCAATGTATAATGGTTGCCGATGTAATTGCTTTTTTCTGTGTCCTACCTTGAGCAGTTGGTCAGTGATGATGTTTTTGTCTGCCAAACCATAGACAAGAGGGAAAGGGTCATCTACAGCCATCGCTATGTCTGTGCGCAACTCCCTCAGTAGGGAGCGAAGGTTTGTGTCCCTAAAAGCCTCCACTCTGGACATGATCCGCTTTGTGTGTAAATGAGAAACAAAGTGACCCGGACCTGAGCTCATACAAGTGGTAGTTTGGGTGTAAGAGGTGTGTCCTACTCAGGGAAGGAAATATTGCACAGGTGCATTGTTTCATGCTGACTGGATGCATGGGATATGCTGAATTCTTGTGTTCAAGACCTTTCAAGTCTTTTTTCATGTACGCCTGTATTTCTACCTTTGATCCATCCATACCAACACGTTCATATTCTCAAAAATCACACTACCGGTATAGCACAGTTCTGCTTTTTGACTGGCTGAGACTTTCAGAAACTCCACATTCAATGTTTCACCCTTGGGGAAACCCTAAGAATACCACCCTGTCAACCTATTTTCTCTGTGGACTTCATCTGTCCACTAACAATACTAACTGCCTCTGTCCGCCTGTTGAATCCTCAGGGGATCAAATGACATGTTGTCAGTCCAGGGGAATACCTGTCGTCTTTCATCAGGAGAGCTGAGTGCAAGTGACCTGACACGTCACAGTGACAGTTTTCTTCTTAAAAGGTTCTTTCCACCTCAACTTCCCCTTAACCATTAGATTTTCAGACACTGACTCACTGACGGCATGGAGGGAGGAGTGAACACTGTAAACAATTAATCGATTGACAGATTGATTGTACAAGTGGTTGTTTGCTATGCTCTCAGCACAATTTCCTCAGCTGCTGTTAGTGTCTCTGTTTTCTTCACTGAATAAAGTAGTCTTGGAAATTCTGTCATAAGAGGGTTAAATTAGAAACTCCATGGTTCTATCCTGCAAATCAAATAACCTTTGATATGATATAGCATTTTGCCTAGGATGAGCATTTCGAGATAAGATACATACATGAATCAACTTGCGCTCCAATGTGTCACATCTGTTCATTTAAAAAAGCTTAAAGCTGAAGCTACGAGATGGGTAGCTTGTTTTCCAGTTTTCAGTCGTTATGCTAAGCTAAGCTAACGGCCTCCTGGCTCCAGCTTTACTGAGCAGACAGTTCTGGGTGTCATATTAGGCTTCTCATCTAACAGTAGCTACTTCCCAAAGGGTTTAGTTTCTAGCTGTCTCTTCTTATGCTTTTAAGTGTTGTTAGCTTGTTAGATGTCAGCTAATTGTCATTTCAGACTTCAACTGTTAGCTAACTAGTTAGTTAAAGTACTAACCAAAAACTAATGTTAACAGAAAATTTCAGTATGGGTCAGCCGCATATAGAGACAGCTCGACAAGTACACCGTCTTGTAGCTAAAACATAAAAGATATTAGCAGTAAGCCAGAGTGTAGGGATTCTACATGGGGTATCTCTCTTTTTACTAAAGTTACATGTGTAAGATTATTCAAGATATTAAAGTGAGTTATGTTTGGCAAATGCTCAAAAACAAAAGTTAGTCTGACTGCGCGCTAAAATATTATATCCATGGCAAAACCTGGAGTATCAAAATAGCAGGAAGAATTAAAAGGAAAGAGAGTCAAGAGACAGATGGTGAACTGACTAATGATCTCCCCCTGTCAAACAAAAAAGAAAACTTGAGCTTATGTGTTTCCCCTGGTTTTAGTTCAGTCCTGAATGTTCAATCATTATCATTTAAATAAAAAGAGCTCTGAGAATATATCATTTAACCTCTGTATTTTTATGGGGTCAGATGTGGGTCACCAACATTTTTTAGTTTTTTTAGGTGGGCCATGAGTTGGAAAAAGCGGATAATCATGTTTTCATCTTTTACAGCTGTCTACAAGGCCCCATCAGTTTTCTGTTATGACTTATTTGAAATGTAACTGGTGATGTGGTTAAATTCAGGGTAACATTCAATAGAGCAGACCATTTTGCTACCAGGTACATGTTGATGGTTAGGAGAGTGAAGCCCTTTAATCTGTAATTTATTAATCATTAAACATTATTACATTATTCATACTGGTGAACAAGGACCACTTCTACAGAAGGACGTTCACAACATACATATTACATTATTATATACAGTGCAGTGCATTACAGTGGATCGTTATATGTGTATTACCGGGATGGAGGGATGGGAAGACTGGAAGGAGTTAGGGATAAAGGGAGGAAAGGAGGCAAAGGAGAGGAGTGGTTGGAGGGAGGGCGGAGTTGTGACAGTAAGTTGTCTTTTTATTACTTCTTTTTTTTAACCACAGTACAGTTTGTTCTATAAAAGTTAAACCCATAGAGAGATAGAGTGCCACATTTTCACAGCTACTGTTAGGTGAACCTACTGGAAGTTGACTCTTGTGGGAATATCAAATGAGATACGTTTTGTCATGAGATGCTATAGAGAGATGCTATAAAACATTCTAAGATAGTCAACCTCCTTCCAGAGTGCGGAGACCCTGGAGGGCAGACCAAAGGTCAAAGGTCAAAGATCAGATCAGCGTGCATGCGTGCTGCAGACATTCAGACGTGTTCGGCCCCCCCACTATATCTCCTTCTATGTTCAGGCATCATTTTTGGTGCTTTCCCTTTTTATATATAAAAAATACAAAACATAACAGCGAAAAGAATTCCGTTGGTTGTCCCGTTTTTCTCCCTTTTTCATTTTTCCAAAACTGTTTTTTGTTCGTTTTCATTTCAATTTTTTTCCTCCCTTTTCTCCGCCAGTCACTTACATATTGACAAAGTATACAATATTTTACAACTGAACAAGACTGAGAGATAACATTTGATTTGTCCAATCAGATACAAGGCCCGGATCCTATATCCAATTAGAGAAGTCAACTGGAAGCTAACCAGTAGTAAGCAACACAACAAGCCTATGGTGTGAAGGGAGCTGTCCGATAGCAGCTCTGCATTAACATGAGCACCCGCCCTCAGGGACAGTAGGTTCTGCCGGTTTGTCCAGCTTGATGTCGATCACTGGTAATCATCCAGTTAAGGAAAAGTCAGGTGGCTGAGAAAAAATATACCAAATATAATGTCACAGTTAAATTGGTAAAGATGCAGTCATGCAATTTTGGCAGATTGGCAAGTATTGGAAAAACATTCATATTCAGGCATTACTCCAGCGTGGTTAGCCTTAGTGCTAACCAGATAAACATCAGCTACTTTTGTTGTATTACATATTTGTAGCAGTTCATTACCAGAAGGAAAACCACATACAGATTCACACTGTCTAGTTCCTATAAAAATAGCTGAACTGATTGTATTACTGAACTAAATAGTTTCACTGTAATTTGCAAGCTGATATCTAAAGATAAATGCTGTCTATGTATTATCTATATGTCTATAATATTTTATTTAATCTATAATATAGATGTCTCATTTAACATGTTTTCATGAATTAACTTACATTTATTGATACATATCTCTCTTTCCAATCGGTCCCTCTGCATCCTCCATCACACATCCTCAGCATATGTCATTTAGTATACAGCCACTACGTGGTGCTATACCTGTGCATCCACACTATCTTCCTGGCTCTGTGCATTTCTTCTCTATTAAACATAAAAGGTTTAATGGCTAATGTCTCGGTAGACAGTAGGCTGGGCGGTCTGTTTGTAATAGTGCCAGCAGCCACTAAGAGATTAAAAATAAGCTGCCTGTTTCTCAGCTGTTTGGCTCTCAGCACTATGAGTCACAGTGGCTGTAAAGGATACTGCCTTCAGGATTTGCATCATCCAAGCTTTCCATTCCAGGTAGGGCCGCTGCAACCCGACGAAACAGCTAGTAGGAGGGAAGAGGTGGAGGGCAGAGAGCAGAGGAGAAAGGAAGATGTAGAAAGAAGAGAAAAAGAAAGAGATAACACAAGAGGACAGCAAGAGTGGGAAGTTTAAAAATGTGTATAGACCTGTATAGACCACACCGCTTTTTTGTGTTTTTGTATATTTGTAGTAACTTATTTTGGGTTGATGGGTGTTATCATGTATCCTTGTCATTTCCAAGTGTTACACTATAATATATGTGACTGTTAGATTATTATTGCTGGTGCATTAATGTGTAAGCAGCATATTAGTGTTGTTGTTGGTCATGGTTGAGCTCATTTTAATTATCTTGTATACTGTCAGGTAGGTTTTATGTATAACCATAAAATCCTTATAAAATTCCCATAAAATAACCAGCTGTCAGAAAAATGTAGTAGAGGAAAGTACTTCAAATTTGCACTTAAGTAAATGTACTTAGTTACATCCCAGCACTGTTTTGGGGTGCTTGCAATGTTCAGTCAGAACAAAGACTGAATGCGCACACAATCCATGACACTTTCAATCACTGTTAAATACATTTACACTTAGCACATTTAATTAATCCACATTGGTGACTCGATCACCTTGGAGCGACACAGAGATGTCAGCGAATCTGACAGCAAGTGATGGCCAAAATGCTGTGAAATATGGTGAAACTGCAGGCGTCACCTGTTTGACATTGCAGCCTGTTTTGGCACTGGTCTCGATGAACATGACGTTCAGCTCTTTGGCTCTCTGCTCTCCTTCCTCGATTGTGATTTGCCTGCAGGAAAATCAGGCCAGACTCAGCATCTTGATGTTGAAGGCTAATTTATTCAAGACTGACATGTTGCTTTTAACAACATGCTCTCTGCACAGTTAACAAAATATCTCCATGTCAAAGACTACATTAACTGTAGCTGAATGTCTTTTATGAACCATGTCTCACATACTCACCTTTTCTCTTCCAGATCTGTTTTGTTGCCGACTAGCATGATGATGACATCACTTCCTCTCTCTGTCCTGACATCATCAATCCATTTGCAGGTCTGCTGGAATGAGTTCACATCTGTGGAGACCAGACTTTGAGTTCATATCCAGTCTATTTTGTCTTTAGGGTCTGAAAATCCCACAAACTTCTCTACTGTATCTTTATGTATTACAGAAAGATTAAAACACACAGTACAGTACAATCCATGCACATAGGTAAAGTAGCAGGTTGCTGCTCACTTGTAATGTCATAGACGACCACAGCTACTGTAGAGTCTCGTATGTAGCTCGGGATGAGGCTCCTGAAACGTTCCTGTCCAGCTGTGTCCCACAGCTGGAGCCTTACCTGCATGTGCACACACACAGAAACACACAGCTTCAGCAGCTGTTTCAACATCATAGTACATATAGACTCTAAACATATAAAAGCCTTGTAAGTACACTTCCAAAGGGATAAGCCATTATCGGCTTGTGTGCAGGCTGACAGTGCATAATATCCTGTCAAAGAAGCAACATTAATATTAGCTAAAGTAGATGATCCCTGAGAAAGGCTTTGACTTTTTGGGGCTAGGAAATACCACCTATGGTTATTTCTGCCTATTACTACCAGAAATAACCTCAGGATAATCATGTTAGTGTGTGAAGTGAGCAGTAATTAAGCAAATCAAATCAAGGATTATCTAGAAGAGAGTGGAAATTGGGACATTTCTTTCATAGGATGTTGACTGACTAAAAACCAACGAGTACAAACAGGTTAATTCATCTTTATGTGTGTATCCATGTGTGAAACTTCAATGACAATCAAGGCTTCCTACTGTTCGGTCTTCCAGGTACATTGTCTTTGATAGGAAGTCTATTCCAATGGTCGCCTGTGGTGGAGAAAGACCAACAGAAGAAAGAAATCATCAGTAAAGTCCAGACTTTAAAAGAAAGCATCTCCCTGCACCATCTGTTGACCCCAACAGAGTGACTGCTGTTAAATAAGAGGAAAGTACAAAAAGCTGTTAAAACAAAAAAAGAGCCAATAAGCACTGAAATTGAATCTGGCTGCAAAACTAATTTCATTTGTAATGCCCTCAGGGCTCAATCATTCAGACCTCTTATCCACCTAACTTCTGAGAAAGGCAAGGGAGGGAATAATCTGTATTCAATTTTTAGGAGTCTAATATTGCTAAAATACTATTTCCTTTTGATGATTGTATTGACAACATTCAAAATAGGGCAATTCATGCAAACTTATTTTATATGGACATGATTGTAATTAGTATATCGAATGGGCATTCTGGCCACTAAATAACACTATTAATTAGTCACTATTGTAACATAAAAGGCTAAATATATATTAAAACTGATGTATGATTAGTCTCATTGTTCATTGTTCCACATCTAACATTTGAAGGCAGTGGGTAGACAAATCATTACACTCCAAAATATTAAAAAACTAAATGCAGAGAGCTGCCCCCTCATCACTTTGTAAATACAGTAATTAGCCAAATCTGTCATCACATCATGTATAAAATGCCTCTAAATAAGGTTCTGTGTTTCCTGATGTGTTTGGCTCTAGATCTGGTTCGAATCTTACCTGATATGTGTTGTCGAAACTGTCATACATGAATCTAGTGATGAGAGATGTTTTCCCCACTGGAAAAGAGCACACAGGTGTTGATTTTTTAGTAAAGTGTGTACACACATTAATAAACCATTTCCTGAGTAAATTCAACAAAATGATGATTCTTCCCTCCGAGACAATAACGTGTCATTTTAAAATGAATAATCATAATTAATATTTTATTCATTTTCTTTTATCTAGAGAAAGAGTGGGTATGTTGGTGAAAAGCTGCTGATATGGTCTGAAAATAACTTCATAATCAAACAGTGATTTCATGAAAGCATGAAGAGTTTTCCAAAAAAAACAAGTGAACCTGCGCCCATTTTTGATAATCAATTAATCATTTCATTTATACCAAACACTCCTTTGTTCCAGCTTCTCAAATGTGAGAACTTCCCTGTTTTCCTTTCATACATGACGTATGAGAGTGAACTGAATATCTTTGGGCTCATCTGACAAAACAAGACATTTCAAAACGTTCACCTTGAAATGTTCACCTATAGACCAAACAATCAATTTCATTAATCGAATTATTGGCAGACTGATCAATAAATGATAAAAATTTAATTTGCTGCAGCCCTGAATTTGCTTTTTCACACTGTCAAAAAAGATGCATAAATGCTCCTCACTGGATGGAATAAATGTATGATGACAACAATGCCAATACTGAGAAGTGACTAAGCAAATGAGTTTGAAATTTCATCTAAATCTTGAAAGCATGTGTGGGAAGAATGACAAATCCTTTTTGTCAACACATTTTTGGACAAACAGAATTTGTGTCCACAAATGATATAGAATCACCTGAAAGTCGGAAGGCCGCCCCATAACCAGACAGATAGAAAGCACATGAAGATTTGAGACATTAGCTATTTTACCTAACCTAGATGGCGACTTCACCGAGCATCAAGGTGAGCCTGGTGAGCTCCATTTTTATTTACATCCCGCCCAGCACCGTCCTTAGCACCATTTTAGAGCAGATCTACACATGAGTGAGGACAGGACTTCTCCAGCAGGGCCCCGGGCTCTCATGCAGGGTCCCTCTATGCAGACAGCAGTAGTTTTGAAGCCATCAATGGGCAGTGGCCACGCCAGGCCTCGATTCAGCACCATGGACAGTAACATTGCAGTACAGGCCACACAAACACACATGGAGGCTTTTGGTCGACATGCACATTATCACACACACATATACACACACCTAGGCTAAACACTGAATCGTCCCAATGTGAGACAGAAACCCCAGAGAAGCTGCTGTCATATTAGGCCTATTTACGTGCTCTTTGCTGCCGTGTTTTATGGGATGTGAGCCCCTCTGCTGCCACTCTGGATGTCTGATGTCTGAACACGTATTCAGGCTGCTTCACAGCGCTAAACCACTATCGATCAGCACCTCCTGTGTTTGTGCCATCGCATCAAACCGCGTACACACCAATTCACACCCCTAATAGATGGATTATTGAATATATACTATAATGTTGTGGCGCTGTCAAGCCCGTTTTTATTTGATTATTTATGGGAGCGAACCGGAGACTGCGAGCCTCAGAGATGCTACCGACATCGCCAGCCTAGGGTGTGTCCCGAACTGACACATGGGGACTGTTTATTATCTTCTCTAGCAAAAAAAATAAAAAAAAATTTAAAAAAAAGGAAACACGAGTGAAGGAAAAAATGTTAGACACTGTCATGTAATAGAGTAAATGTTTGTTAATGTCAGGAATGAGCGATGTAAGTGAAATAAAGCCGTTATATGGAAACCGGCTGTGCATATTTTGTCGGTCACTGCAGCACATCAAAACATCTGAGTCCACATCGCCTGCTATGATGCGAAATATGACAATTTGCGACAAGTAAATATTCCCCCAAGGTTATCCAGCGCAATCAGCATTTATTTTCCGAGTGATCGCAAGGGTCATATTCAATCCAAGGGTGCAATTTATATTCATGCGGGTTTTTTTTTTTTTTTTTTTTTTTTTCTTTCCTCTTTTTTTTTCCTCCTCGGTTAATCAAATTTTCTACAGTCACAGATTGTGCCAGCAGCGACATGGGCGTCAGATTCACCGGAGATCGCCAGGCGCAGCCTCTCGATGCAGCTAAAACTTTCACAGTCAACACGGTTACAGACATGGCCTTCAACATATAGCTACGCATGTTTCGGCATTAGGGGAGGGTGACACCAAACCTCCCAAAGGTCTGACTCACCGCTCTGCTCTCCCAAAAATACGAGTTTAAATTTCCTCAGGGGGTTCCCCAAATCTCCTCCAGCTGACATGGTGGCAGATAAAGAGCTCAACTTGGACTATTTTAGATGTTCTTGTCGCTCGGCGTCTCCTCCGTTGTGGGTGCGCAGGGGGATCCTCCTCTCCTCACAGAATGATGGGAATGCAGCTCAGCATCCTCCTGTCAATTTAAGGGAGCTTGTGCGCCTGCGCGACCTCACCTATTTCAGTCCCTCACCTTTCTATTGGACCTGAAACTAAACTATGGGTTTTATAAAATAGATATAGGCCAATAAGCTGCCATATTGAGGTCAATAAAAAGGGTCGGTCGATTCTTTCGAAATTTGAGTTATTAACTTATTTACTTAAATAGGCTATAACCAGTTAATGAACCTTACACTTCTTCACCACACATAATCCTGGATATTTTTTTTTTATTCCATTTTATTTATTTGACGACTATATTTACATGAGACTTTACAAATTAACATGTTCATGTATTGACAATTAATTGACAATCAATGTATCATTTAATTAATTTTGCAAACAGAAATACCCAACACTCCCTTGTCCCAGGTTGTTAAATGTGAGAATTTGAGGTTTTTCTCTGTCATATATGAATATTAGATTAATATATTTGGGTTTCACACTGTTGTTTGAACAAAGCAAGCAATTGGAAGAACTCACCTTGTGCTTTATGGATTTATCACTATTTTCTGACAGTTTATAAACCAAAAATGATTAATCAATGAACTGAGAAAATAATAGAAAGATTAATCAATAATGAAAGCCCTTTAAAGTAGCAATGGAGTGCTAACAAATTATAAGAATCCACAGAGATTTTACCAAGTGCACAGTTTTCTGTGGCCTGCACTCAGATTACCATCAGGCTCTTTTGAATTTTCTGTTTGAAGAAGCACCATAATTGGATGTGAGCGTTTGAGGCTTTTGTGGGTCAGTGACTGCGATCTAACTATAATTGTCATTTGAGTTTGCATTAAACGGATGGTGCATCAATGGATTCTCAACATTAAAATTTTATTCAGGTTCCATCAGTTTGCCAAAATAAACAAACCTACATAATATAATTTTGGTGAAAAAATGTTGCATTTATCCATAAGACTAATGTTCAAAATCAAACAGCTCTGCCTCCTTCTCTTTCCAGAAAGCAAAACTGCGATCAATGTATTTACAGATGTCTTCATTGTTGAAACAGGGAAAGTCTGTGTCACTGCTACACTCTTCTGGAGTAGCAGTTTGGACTATAACTTTGGGTACGAGTCTGGAATCTGGCAACAGTGATGATGATGATGATGATGATGACGATGGTGGTGATGATGGACAGCGGCATGGTCTTGAGTTCCCAAAGAAGTGAACTTTGATGTCCTCGAAGCCGTCGCTCCACTGTCGCCTCCCGGCCTGGATTTCCTGGAGAACAGCCTTGTGAAAGTCCCGCACCGTCTCCCAGGGGAAGCTGCCAACGTGGTCGAAGACCTCGAAGCAGAGGAGATGCCTCATCTTCCTCTCCTCAGGCAACAGCTCTTGCTCTAAGATGTGGAAGTATCCGAGCATGAAGAGGTCAAGGGTCAAGCTGTCGTGGCTCACTGCAACACCGTCCACATCAGGCAGGAATTGCTCGGGAGAGTAGGTCACTTGAGAGGGTGGGTTTTGTGAGTTAGAGGAGGAAACACAGAATTTTTGCCCATCTTTCAGTTCTAGTTTATTCCTCCAGGAGTTTAGCATCTTGTCCACAGCGCCGCGTTGTTGGCAAAACTGAAACATCGAGGTGATCCTCTGCTCGGGCGGCGCTGCCGTCAGCTTCCCTGATGCTGTCTCCTGTCCCTGTCTTTGCCTCGCTGCTCTCACTGAAATTGCATATGCAGACTTCTTCCAGTGGCTCAGAAACAGCACCACTATACGCTCTTTCCTTAAGCTGGTAGTTTCCATCACAGGTTTAAGTTTTTTAGGAGTATCACAATGGCTCACGTCACAGCTGAGGCCTGTGCTGTCATTCTGGGTGTTTCCTCCCGAAGCCCCAACCACTACCGGGTTCTTCAACTCCTGGCCTCCTTTTACAACACCAGCAAAGGGATATATCCCACCAATCTGACCTTCGAAGTTGGATCTGAGGTTTCTGACCGACACACCAGACTGTTGGATCTCCCTCTCCACCCTCTCTCTCTGTGCTCTGCTGTAACTGTTGGTCTCCAAGCGATGGCTAAATGCAGACGCCATACCTATGTGAGGTATCCTACATCCACTAGAGGTCTCCGCATGCGCTGGCACCGTCCCTTGGCCTTGTTGCACAAATCCCTGGCCTAAATCAATTCCTGAACCATCTTTTATGCCCTGCAACCCCATCATTTCCCCCATCATACCTTCCACTATTCTCCTTTCACCCCCCTCTTTTGTGGTTTGGGTCAGATTAGTCACCAGCAGAGACATACTCTTGACAATCTCTGAGACGCGACTGCACCAGACTGGCATAGTCAGGTGTATTCCCCCCTCTGTGTCCATCTGTTGTAGGACCTCTTTGTTAAGGGAGATGCTGACAATGGGATCAGGTAAAATGGCCCTCAGCTCCTCAGTCAGCCTGGTCAGCTCCAGCTCATAAGCCTGGCAGCGTTTCTGCAGTGAAACACTCTCAATCTGCTGATGCAGGTACACCAGGTCATCTTCAGTTAGGAGCTCTCCAAACGGCCCCAGCACTGCGTTGTGGGCTTGGGAGTACTTCCAGCCATCCACTGGTGTGTAGCCATTATTCATGTCCTGTTAGAGGGATGAAGGGATTTTAGCAAACAATCCTGAGAAATGATTTAGTTTATAGGAATAGTTTGTGCTCATGCATACAAATGTACAAATGAAGAGTACCTGTCTCCTCTGTTCCTCCTCGTCCTGCAGCCTGACCTGCAGCTGCCGCACCATCACCTGTCGTTTCCACTCTGCTATGGGGCAGCCAGTTTCATCATGAGTGGGCACCAGGGAGTCGATGTCAGCCAGGATCACATCGACGATTGGTACCTCCTCTAAAACCTCCTCACTGTCAAGCCTCTGTCAGGGTTCAACAACATAAGACCGTCAGACTGTCACTGGTGTGCTCTTCAGCAAGAGCCACTTTTGACATTATAACATCTCTATCATAAGAAAGTCTAATTCTGGTTTTTACATCTTCTAAATAATGTATTGGGATTATCAATGCAAGTATCATAACAGCAAACACCGGCAAGCTAATAACAAATTATATGTAACCAATGTAAAGGTATACATATTATCTAATAGCTAAATACATTATTTTGTAGGGTTACAGGCCATGTACAGGTTTGGTAACAATCAGAGGCTCTCTCTTGGACATAACTTTTGAAAATGCAAACACTGAAGCAGGAATTTAACCACTATGTTACCAAGAATGTTTGTTTTTATAGGCAGGATAGTTAGAACAAATAACATTTTAATAACATTTTAGTTCATGATACTGTTCTATACAATCACAATTACAAGAATACAAGAACAGTGCCTCTTCCTCATAAGTGAATCGACTGTATTTACAGTTTACATTGTCTGTATGTTACAAATTCCCAGCCACCCTGGAGGCCACTTCCTGTTGATCTTGAAGTACATGCCAACGTGCTCACCGCTTGTCCAGTGAAGACTGCAGTGAGGCCAGCGTGCCTCAGGGACTTCATAGACTTCATATGAGACATCAGGGTGAGATCCCTCTCTGGAGGCTTCAGATGGTTGAATGATGTCACCACTGTAAACAATTATAATAAAGGTCAAAGGTCAATTATTTAGTTTTAAAATCTGTCACAAAAGGTATCAGTTATGAATAAAATACATTTTATGCATTTTAATGTATTATGTATAATATAAGACAGACAACATGAAAAAATAGTACTATACTAGTTGGCTACGTAAAATCACATTTATACAGTGGTCTTATGTGATGTGTTTACCTGAGGAGGCCACCTGTACGTGCTGGATGGAGCCTGTGGTGTGTTTTTTTGAAATGGCATCAGGGGTCAGAGAGGAAGAGGCCAGAGGAAGTGAGGCAGGGTCGCGAGGCAGGGGGAGCACCTCCTTCACTGGCTGCTGGGGAGACACACACACACACACACACACACACACACACACACACAAACACATATACAGCAGGGAGGAGTCACACTTAAAGGGGCAGTTCACCAACAATTTTTTTAACTTAAGAGTGACAGTGTTCAGATTAATAAACCATCTTATATATTAATCTGTCCTTTTATTTTTTATGTAAATTAGTTAGATATTTTTACTGTTCTAAGGTAAAACTATTTTCCTAAACAAAGGGCGTCAAAAACCCTTTCTCTGTTCTTGAAATTGTCTTTAAATTGTCTGAATATAAACCCCTCCACTGATAATTGGTCACCTTGCTGCTCTCCATGTTGACTCTGATCATTCACACGCTGGTCTTTAAAAGCAGCAGGAGCTCCTCTTTCTGAAAATGACAAAAACAACAACAATATACAGAATTATCAACAGAAACCAGACAAACCAAACAAAAGAAGACCTCACAGGAGGACAAATGTGACACAGCTCACACAGCAGCAAACAGCTCTAAAGAATGAATGTATAGAACCGAGGCCACAGCTTGTAGTACTTGAAACAACAACAAGACGTGGTGAAACTAGACTCCGGTCAGTGAATGTAGCGTAGCCCCCACAGAGAGCAGGAGAAAGTGTGGTAGAGTTGGGAGAGACGTGATATCCTGCTTCAGGTAACCTCACTGATTCACTGCATTTTCCCACTAGCCTCCTGCCCTTCAATAGCCTGAAAACTACACAGACAATTTTGCCAGATTAAATACACACCGCAGAGCAGGAACTAAGATGTGCCCTTAGTGGTAAACTTGTGAATGCTTTATTCAGTCTAATTTTGAAAGTTTATTGTATTTATTGCCTTAGAAAGCCTGCAACATATTTCACATTATGCCCAATGCATTGTATTTAGTGCATTTACCAAACTAATGTTTTTAATTCCACCTATTACTGGCATTGGTTTGTATGTTGTTTCTCTGGAACTCATTGCTACTGTTTTCTATCTTGGCCAGGACACTCTTGAAAAGAGATTCAATTCAGATTGAAAAGATTTTTTATTTTATCTGAATTAGACTTTCATGAGATACTTACTGTTAAATTAAAATGTCATCAGTCCAAAATACATATAATTAGGTGTATTTTTATTTTAAAAAGAAGTTGTTATGAAAAGGTTTCTCTCTGCTCACAGAGAGCCCAACATCAATTCAAATCAATCTGTTTCATCACATGTTAATATATCACTTTTTTAATCTAATGTATCTTTCACTAAATTCCACATTTTCATAATTTTCCATACAAACATTAATTATTAGAGCTGGCATATTCACTTCATAACCTAAATGCATACAGTACTTACAGTACAGTTTCAAAACTGTGGAATCACAGCGTCACAGAAAACAATCCCCCAAAAAAATGATTTGAAAAAACAATATTGATAGAAAAAGGTAAATATTGAAGGAGAAAATCAACAAGTTGTTGTCTGCCTCTTCACTCTGGAGCAGATAATAAACAGACCAAGGAGCAGCATCACCTGGACCCAAACCTCAGATGGGGGGCCTTCTTAGTGTGCATAATTAAACAGGTGGGATAGGGTGACCTGCACCTGGAAGTATAGAACGATAGCACTGTGAATGTATGTAGGACACAACATACTGTAGGCCGGTGTGTGTGTGTGTGTGTGTGTGTGTGTGTATGTGTGTGTGTGTGATTAAGGACAGATGACAGTCACTCAGGAGTCCAAATTGTGAATGTTCTTCCAGGCATGAGGGACAATGTGTTTAATTTGACAGCTTCGATAATTTTGTAAATCAGTTTTCTTATTTCTGTACTTATTCATTGTCAGAAAATATTTGATGTTAGGGTTAGGTTTTCTGATTTGCACTCACTACCACTGACTTTGCTGTCTTATTCTGTTCCTACAGTGTCGCTTTTTTCACAATAGCTTTCAGTGAACACTTCAACAACATGAAGGCTTGTGGCTTCAACCTTTATTGGACGTGCACAGTTGTGTACCTACAGTACATGTATAGCGAGTGTGTGTAGACAGGTAGACAGAGACATGGAAACAGAAACACAACACATGGTTAAATATTCAGCATTCATTACATAGAAAACACCTACAGTGTCTTACCAAACTTATTGTCCATTAATGGTCTGCTGTAACCTCAGTGCCTGAGGGGAGGTAGCTGCCCCTCACTCAGTCCAGGGCCTTTGTGTCAAGCCCAGTATTTCTCCCTCTGTTATTAGGGGATTAGTCAGACTGGCCCTGCTGCAGCTGAGCACATGCTGAGTACATAATCAATAATGGAAGGCTGCACTAACGCAGCTGAACAATCTCACACACACATGCACATGTGTTCACTCTGAGCAAAAGCACAAACTGTTACACAACAGACATGAAAAAACCATTGTGTTACGTTTTCCAATTCTTAGGTTGCTGTGTCACCAAAAACACGGTCTTGCTTGGGCCCATGTTTAATTAATCAGACCTGACGAGTTTGGATAGAGCAAGAACAATTTTATTTTCAGCCCTGCCCTCCAACTCAAGATACGTACATTAGCAGGTTTTTCTGCCTCCACCTGTAACAAACACACTTACTTCATCAGTATTTTTTAAAGCTGGTCAAGATATCACAGAGATATCACACTGAATAACAATTTGCAGTTAATGAATAATGTATAGAATCTATTATATGAGAGATAAGGTTTATGAATATGATTGTGGTATGTTAAGGAACAGTCTAAAATGTGGAACTACATATTTATTTATGTACATATTTACTACAGGAGAGACTGTATATATACCAGAAAAGGTATCTGAGGAGTAGAATTATTTATTGTTCATCTTCTTGTTTCATCCGTTTTGTTGATATTTTGAGTGTACATGATGTTGTTTTTAAAAATAATTAATTATACAATTTCCTGACCTGTGTGGTCAAAAGTGAAATAAAACTGTTTTTCCTGCCTTTCAGCACCAACAACAACAATCTCTGCTTTGTTGTTACCTAGCTGCGGCAAAATGTAGGACATCAGTCAATAACTTAATCGGTGACTCCTAATATGATTATAAACAATTTGTCTCTGAATGGTGAAGCCCAGAGTGAACAAGACCAGAAATCGATCCCTGAGGAACTCCAAACACATCCACCTTTCTAGAGAAACTTTCAGTTGTTGTTGTTATTTTCTAATTCTGAGTTATCTGTACCTTTTTTCTTGCACATGTTCCAGTACAGTATATCTGCTTTTTGATGGGTCACTGGGACAGTAAGTCAGTAAGTCAAATCTAAAAAATGACTAAAACTATCATCACAAGATGACAAGGGCAACATGTACTAGTCAGTCTACTGTAATATGAGGTTCGCTATGAACTGTTATGCATCTCATAAACCCAGATTTAAGTGGACAATGCAAATTAAATACTGCGACAATTAGACACATGACACTAAAATGTTGCATAAGGTTCAACACTCATTTATTTATTCGCCTTATTTTTTTTTTCTTCACAACTTTTGTTACGTGTCCACAGACATGAGAAAAAACTCCAGAACACTCAAAAGATAAACGTGAGCACTGAGATTAAGACTTCGTCACAGGCTGGGACCTGTTTCTGCTCCTGTCAAGCAGCTCGGAGCAAGAGTGCAGATCTGCGATCATCTACCTGCTCCACAACGACCACCTCATCCACAATGAGCTGAAAAGTGCAAAACTGATCCCCGATCAGCACTCTTTACTCCGGGGTGACACCAAACAAAGCAGCAGGCCAGTTATTCTTATTCATCATGGTATACAGAGGAAGAGAGAGTTAATATCATCTGTGTGATGAGACCCAACACAGAAAATCTCCATTTATATACAAGACAGAGCCAAGAGGAAGGTTTCCAGTTAGTCATTACAAGGATCATGAATGACAATACTTTACAAGCAGCACTTCAGGGGGGGGAAAGCTGTTGTCATTAGCAAGCAGTAAGGCAGGAGAGAGGGACAGAGTACAGCAGAAGATAAGTGGACCTGCATGCTTCGATCCAGAGCTATGACAATTAAAAGCCGAATATGAAATAATCAACTCATTTACCCTTCTACAGTTATTGGCCAGTGCACTAAAACTGTCTCGCAAAGTGTTTTTTTAACACGATACACTTGAACTATTAGGACCGGAGGCATTGCACTTCATCTGCCAGTTGTAAACTACAAAAACAATCAATAAAATTTGGTGCAGTGCTGTTGGTGGTTTGATTGCTGAAGCGAAAATGGCAGCACCGTAATGTTTTTAAACCCAAACCAGTCTTTTCCACACATTCTTAAAACATCATCATAGGAAATCATATTAAATAAAGATGCCTTGTGCATGAGTGTAATATATTATAATAACATAATCTATCCTTCAAACCTTTATAAATACAACTTTCCATTTGTCTTCTGTTCTGGCATAGAGCACACATAATATATCTATAAGCATTTTACCAAATAAATATAGTGGATTATACCAAGATGACCCAAAACAGTCAGAAATAAATATGCTTAAGTCTTTGCTCACAGGCAGAATATCATTAAAACAAAGAGGCCACAAGTAGCAACAAATCAAGGTGAAATTTAATATATTACCTTTGCATTAGTCAGATTTTGTAGTATTGAAGTATGAGGCTGCACTGCCAAACAGGTTGGTTGGCCTGTGGCATAAAGAGTCCTAAATACTTCCTGTTGACTGATTGTGAGTCAGATTTCACAATAAAATGATCATAATAAGAGGAAAATAAGAAAGACAAAATGGTTGGCTGACCACATCTTTGGTATAAGAGTTACAAATGAAGAAAGTGTTCTTCTTTAGAGTGAACAGATATGAACAATATTCCTTTAAAATCAAATAATATAATAATAATATAATATAATATAATAATATATAATTTAAATAATCTTTCTAGCATCAACAAGCTATTTTTTCATTTTCTTCCACTGATATTTATCAAAGACCAACATTCGGGGTCATCTTGGTACAGTGCAAAATAGAAAAAGTAAAAGTATAAAAAGTAAAAGCAACTAGAAACCATCCTTGACATAAAAGTCATAACACCAAGGCTAATCATACTGTACTGGTTTCTGACACAAGCATCAGGCAGTCAAATATCTAGCACCTACAGTACAAAAGCTAAGAGGGGAATTCCTTTTAAATGCAACATTTAGAGTCAATGATAATGAGATATTCGCTGAACTGTACTGTTACGGGCTATACCGACATACCATGAAGCATCATTGATAATATTCACTCTCCAAAACATTGACAGAGATCATCAATATAAAAAAAAAAGATCCTTAGCATCTACTACTACCACCCTACCTAAAAGCTTTCTCTTATAGACACATGTAACTAACTTTAGTGTCGATGTTAAAGACAATGATGGAGGAGGGAGAGAAGAAAAAGAGGTGAAGAAAGGGAGGCACTATCTGGTGCGTGGACAACGCTCTTGCCCACTCAAAGCAACTGCCCTCAACAGATTACAGGTCCAGGATCATTTACAACTTTCCCTTTAGCTACTAGAGGAGATTTAAATAGCAAACGTATTTAATGTAACAACTCCGCTGGCCCATAACAGACAGAATAAGTGCTTACTTGATAAAAATCTAACTACACACATATAGTACAGTTGTCCTCCTGGTGTATTTACCATATAAAACATCAATTTGGAATATATTATAAATGAATATAAAACGCAATTTAGGTAGAACTGATTAGTTTGAAGAAATAGTTTTGAAAAAATACACTTATCTGCTTTCTTGCAAGAAGTTAGATGAGAAGATGTAGAGGTTATGCATATAACCAATGTTCCCTAAGAGAAGGAAACTTTGTACAACACATCTGTATGAGGATCGCTTCCTTTCCAGGTTGGTACACTTTGGTTTGTTCTGAGAAGACGGTTAGCTTAGCATAAAGAAACAGGGGGAAATACCAACCACCTCTAAAGCTCACTGATTAACACGCTGCAGCTCATTTGTTGGTGTCTTTGTTTGTCTGTCAGGAAATAGTCCAGCACGTAACTCCCTGTAAAATCTCAACATCTTAGTGAGCTTCAGAAGCACTGGTCTGGCAGGCAGATTTTACTATCTATGGAGAGAGCCTGGCTAGCCGCTTCCCCCAATTTCCATCTAAGCTAAGCTAGCCAGCTGCTGTCAGTAGTAGTAGTAGTATCTATCTTCTTATCTTTCTCAGTAAGAAAGCAAACAGGCACATTTCTCAAATGTTGAACTATTTAACATCCAGTTATTCTCAAAAACTGTTAAACTAACACAACCGCACCATGGACAATGTTTGAAACAATTAAAACAAGACAACAGCGCTTTGGTTAAAACAACTGAGTAAATGATACAAGACATTAACTCAATAAAGACAATAAAGTGCCATGCAACAAAACTGGGCAGAGGTCCTGTCACAAATAACAGTGCAGAAAACCTACGATTGCAACAATAAATAATATTTTCCTTTACGGGCATGAAAAAAAAAGCACATATCAAGAACAAGGCAAGGACATGACTTATCTCTCCTGATTGTGGATTATTTTTGCCTTAGTCTAGCCAACGAACTCAGTTTTCATTGAACCAGTTAAAAAAAAAAAAAAACAACAACAGCTCAGGTACAACTTACCCCTTTGTCCTAACAAATCCCTCCTCGTGCTACTTCAGTGTTAAAATGACTGATCTATTTGCTATCTGAAACCTCTGCAGAGAAACAAATACTCTAAGCTGTAGAGCACCAAGCCATTCCAAACTGAGGTAATGTACAGTATTTGTAAATGGATGCATGTGTGCCTTCATCCCTGCACTTAACACGCTTCTAAACAAAGAAACATCCAGTTTGATGTTTTCATCTTCCCCCTCACCTGATGGCGTTAATTAGAAATACATCATGGTTGGTTTACAACTGGGACTTATTTTCATTTATGACAGATGAAGGAGGGACTGAGCACATAATAACTTCCTACAAGGATTCGGTGGCCTCACAGATGACAGATTTCTACATGTATATGAAAACTAATCAGAACTAGTCCAAATGCCCAGCAAAGGTTAAGTTAATTAACATGTTTGGGTGGTTAGTTTTTCTTTTGTATTCTTCTAATGGTCAGGAGGGAGCACACCATGCAGGGTTTGAGGTGTCGACTGCAAAAAGAGAGAAGGGACGGTTTTGTTGGGGTTTGGGATGAGCGACTGAGTGAAGTCATTTACAAGGGGATTTAAATGGTTTTATGTATAAGTTTGTTTATATGGTCAATGTTCATTAGAGCAGGATGGTGAGCGGAGCTTTTAGATTGTATTGTTTTGTTGGTTTTGTTTTGTTTTCCACCAGGCTGCCTCATCTCTCACATCCTCTGAGCAGACGGGACCGACTGGACAGACTTTCTCCGGGACAGCTTTGACCTGAGGGGATATGGGAAAATAAGACAAAAGTAAATAGTACAGTCTATAAAAAGCAGCAATGAAAACACTAAATTTTACAAGTTCCATTATTTTCTAATAATTTTCTAGGAATTTTTCTGAAAAAAACACTTTTATTTCTGGAGGAATTTCTTTCAAGTTGTGAATATAATGAAAACAGGACATCAAGATATCATTAGCTTTTAAGCTGATGTAGTGAACTTCTTAGCAAAAACATCTTTTAACATCCCACAGTTACACAGTAACATGCATGCATGTGTAAATGTATGTTTTTTTCTAGATCATTGGTTCCTGACCAGGGGATTGAGGCACCTCAATGAACCCCAAAAATATGTTCACCAGATATTTCTATTTCACAAAATTTTTTTTTTTTTTTGAATTTGCCTTTGCTCTTGAGAAGTAGAGGATAATTCAGGCGCCCAGTAAGAAAGACAATCACTCTTTGGTTGAACTGCTTCCATTTCCTGTTCTCACTAAGGCCATAACTGATGATGAGGGGTCACAGGTTGACATTACTTTATTTCAAGTGGTCACAAGCCAAAAAGGTTGGGAGCCGCTGCTCTGAGCAAATCTAATTGACTAATTGGAAGTCTGCCAATTTAACAAACCAGTAATTCGTATCAAATGCAGAGTTCTTTCTGGACAGTTTCTTTCTATGAAAAGATTACTGCAGTTACGTTAAAAATGTGTTAAACCAACAGGAAACAGCTCTTCTGTGTTGTTCTTCAGGATGGATTTTTCCCTGACAGCTTCTCCTCCACCCACCTGATGGTGCCGGCTAACAGAGGGTTGAAAGCGTACAGCCAGTCATGCATCTCTTTGTCATTGGTGGCCTGCAGCAGTATCCCACGGTGCTCAGTGCACACAGCGAATGTGTTGGGAGTCTGGAGACATTTAACACCCTGAGGTTACTAAAGTTCATTCAGGTTCACTTAGTTACTGTTTTTTTTTGTTATTATTATTCAAAAATCTATTTGACTATTGAACTGAAGCACGGTCGTACCCGTAGTAAGGTCTGTTTGTCTTCACTGTATTCCACCTTTGCAGACGACAGGTTGATGACAGCTCTCTCAACACTGTCCCTCTCGCTGCGGTACAGGTAGACGTAGGGCCTGCGCACCACCACGTAGCGCTTCACCCAGCCGCTGGTGTGGGGCTCCAGGAAATGCAAGTAGCCCTTCTTTGATACAATGGGGCTGCATATGATGAAAGAAATACTAATGTTAAGACAAAATGAGTAAAACTTGACTACAACTGCTCTTAAATTATTGTTATTCCCCAAATAAAAACAGTTAAGTATGAAGTGCGTAGCCTGACCTGACACGGATCTCCTGTATGTCAGGAACAAAGGTGCATCCTCTGAGAGCTTTCTTTCTGTCCACTGGGCTGTACGGATCCAGATCTGGGGTGGATGCTCCTGAGCTGGGTTCAGTGTGTCTTCACAAAACAAACAACATGTTCATAATGTGACAAAAAGGTTCAACTGGTTCAACTAAGCAAGTTTCGGGGCCTAATCATAACACAACTTTTGACTTAATTCACAGAACATTGAAAGTGAAGTGAAAGTTTCAATCAAATAGAGGTTCTGTACAAGTGCAGTTTAAGCAATAACAAACAACACCTTGTCATGTGCAGTACCACCAGCTCTCTGACAGGAAAATTCATATGAGAAAATAAACATTATTTCCTTTGTGTTACAAACTGGGGCTGTGAAGTGCTGAAGACACAAGAGTTTACCAAACAGGGAGGGCCTAATGAAAGGTGATACTGAGTAGCATCGTGGGAAAAGTAGTGTTTTATGGGCTTGACTTATACTACGGATTAAAAGAGTATCTCTGCTGCCATGAGTTTCTTGCAAGTTCATCTTCATGCTTTAATACTAAGTAGCTGGACACCAGACTGAAGAACTGAGGCGAAGTATATAAGTAAACTTCACGAAGCAACACACTGAATTAAACCGATACTGTGAAGTGTAAGAGCATGTACATACCTGATGTCATAGTTTCCCTCGACCAGTGATGGGCAGGTGGAGGATGGGGTGAGCGTGCTCAGTCCAGACGATGATGATTCCCTCATTAGTGATGCTGACATCTCAGAAAGCTAAACACACACCCAACCAACATGTGTACACACACACACACACACGCACAGACACAGAAACACACGCAACAAATCATGCATAGAGAAGAACACAAACAAGACACGAGGGACAAACACAGAAACAGACAAAACATACCAGCAAACAATTAAGCACGTACAACACAGACATGCATTCAGAAAACAACTCAGTCAGACAATTTGTTATTTTCTAGGAATGTATTGCAGAACCATCTCTGTACCACTGCGTAACACAAATCCTCATTATGTCTAAGAGCCCCTCGCTGGTTAACATGTTAAAGAGGACATGCAGGAGGAACATCAGGTTAGTAGAAGCCTCGCAGTCTCTGAGGAGAGGGACAGTGAGGGAGGAGGTCGAGGAAAAAAGGAGCAGATACTAAATTATTTTGAGGGATGAATATGTGTTTGGGAAGACAGAATTAAGCAGGAGACCTTGGGCAATATTATTTTGGGAAAAAAAAGTTTCTTGTTGGATTGTCATATCTGGCATATCTCATCCAGCCGGTTCAAACAAACTCTGAGAATTACTAGTGAATAATATCTAACCCAGGTCTACTGAGTGATTATTAAGACAGATAACATAAGTTTAACAGAACCGAGTGATATCAAATTAGATGGGATGAGGAAGAAAGAAATATTAAAAGGAAAAAAATCTATGCTAATTAATGCAATGACTTAATGCAGAGGCAGAGAGTGGGTGAAGTGCTGGGCTTAAATATTTTATGAGGGTACAGCAGTAAACGTTAGGCTCAGAAGGATTATGGGGCCGGGTTAGAGGGCCTAGGCTGGGGCTCACCTTGCTCTCACTGGCACTGCTGCTCACCTGGCTGTACTCCCTGTTGAAGGTGTGCATCAGCAGACGCAGACACTAAAATCAAGAAATTGAAATTTTTTTTAGATGATGCTGAATATAACATAAGCAAAGACAAAAGTTCTGGAGGCCTCACAGAGCAGCAGTCACCTTGGCAGCCAGCTCCCTCTGCCTCTGGTTGGGGCTCTCGGGGGCAGGGCTGCTGCTGGGACTGTGGCTGAGGACGGGACTCTTCGCAAAGTCGGCGATGTCGCTGCTCTTGTAGAGCGCTTCCTGTCCCGCCTGCAGAGTCGCCTCCAGCTTCTCCCTCAGCAGCAGGTAATGCCTGGTCTTCTCCACCTAAAACCACCAACAAATGCAAATCTTACTTCACTTGTGGCTCAAAATGTGTCATTACAAGCAGGCTATGCAGCAGACGATCTACATGAAATCTTCTTTGCTTCTTACTCGGGACTGGATGAATGCACCACTTGCTAAATTTCTTTGTCTTTGCTTTCAATTTTCAATCTCTGTATGTAATCTGATGTTAGGTCATGTGTTTGCAGAGTCATTCTGAATTTAACATCTATAACATCTGGTCTAAATAAATGATCAGGGGGGACAAGGGGAGGTAGTTAGATCATCTAATCCTCTCATCATCATTCTGTCATTGTTCAGTGAATACCCTGTTATATCCAATGTTAATTTCTGAAATAAACTCAAGGATTATATTAATTCTCAAGCTAAATTAACCACTAAAAACCAAGTGGATTATCAGGAAAATGCATCACCACAAATCTGGTTTTCTCATGAAAAGGTGATGTTTTGGATATACATGGTTTTCACATGACAGTAATAATTTGGTGACTGGTCTGGCATCTGGTTGCTTGTAGAAAGACTGAGCTGGAATCAAAAATTTAGACAGATCTTATGAGGCTAAAGGACAATTAAACTAAATAAATCACACCTTTTCTACTAAAAACACTTTCCTAACTTGTCTTTACTGAGCGTCACCTCTTCAGTCTACAAACTGACCTCTTGCAGTAAGCTGAGTTTCTCCAGCTCCCACTGGTGGTCAAGGATGAGGCTGTCACTGCGAGGCCTCCATCCAGCCAGGTTCTCCTCTCCTCGGACGTAGGCCACTGAGGTGTCTAGCACACGCCTGCGACGACGCTGCATGCCTGATGAAAAGGAAGAAGAAAAGTCCACACCTTTAGACAAAACACAATATCATGTTTGAGAAATGTTTTTGTTGTTTTTTATAGATGATTTTCTTGTTAGTTTTATTTCTGTCTCACCTGGACTTCCATTGTCGGCCACATGGCAGAGAGTGACTTCATAGACCCCTGTGACACGGTTACTGAGATGGCGAGAGCAAACGTTTCAACAGTGAATTTGAAAAGGAGGTAATTGCTAATTAAGCTACTATTTTCCTTTCAGAAGACTGTCATATAAACAGATATTGTAGTCTAGAATCAGTGTAAGATTGAGACTGTAATGAATCAATGAATCTGTACCTCTCAGAGGGCCGGAGGCAGCCGGTGCTGAAGAGGTTTCTAATGGAGCGAGAGGCCGGCAGCTTCGTGTCACGGGAGTAAAACACCATGCAGAAATCTTTGGTGATCACTGTCGGCTGAGTGCAGTTTTCCATCTAGTTAAAATACATAGGAAGAAATCAGAATCCATTCACATGAGTGCAAAGCAGCCTCGCAGTTCAGCGAGGATGAACTGCTCTCAGTTTTGAATAAATGCTTATTTTTAAAAAAAGGAAGTATAATCTCAAATACCTCAAGGTAAGCAGAGAGAGTGATGTAGATCTTTTCCCCGTAGGGAGTGACTCTGTTCAGAAACAGAGAGTTGTGCATGGAGCTGTCCCATGCTGCCTCAAATCGGTAGAAAGTTCTGGCGTAAGAAAAAAAACAAAAAACGTCAACATCTATTTGCATGTTTTTGCATTGTTTTTTTAAGAGGAAAGAGTCAACCTAACAGAAAAAACCCATGAGCAGAATGACATCTTGTTATCAGAAATGATAATTGAAAAGATAAAAAAATGATTGTAATTATACCTATGATCAACTCCCAAGGAGACGCTGCCATTTACAAAGAATAAAGAGAAAAAGGACAAGAGTTAGAAACTTTTAACTGCAGCTGTTAAAAGTTTAAACTCAGCAAACAATATTGACCCATGCAAACTGAAAAATGCATTACAGCAAAAATAATATTTGATTATAAAAGTTATGTTCAAGCGATGCAAAAAAACAGAAAATCACTAAACAAAGCAAGTTATCTGTCTGTGTGATATACTGTAGGTTTTTTAACAAATTAAAAGAGGAAAATATTTAAAAAATAAGTTAAAAACATAAAAAGGAGAAGATGTGTACTTGTCATCATGTTTTGGCCAGAAGTATCCAGAAGACAGGATGTTGAGGGACAGGATGTTGGGGTCTATGATGGTTTCATCAGCCTCTGGTGTGTGTCGAATGCGACCTGAAGTCAAACATGAATCATGATGAGATTACCTCAGTGATAAGATGTTATTTTGAAAAAATACTTTCAAATAAGGGTTTCTGATTACTCACCAACAACCAGCTCCTTCACCTCTTTCCATTCAATGTCATTTCCTGTTTCATGAGCGATGGTCACTGTGATCCTCCTCTGAATGCCCTGTGGAGTCGAGAGAAGATGGGACAGCAAACCAGTTTGTTACTGGAGATTCAGTGGTGAAGATTTCATGCTAAGACAAAAGAGCTGAACAGACTGACTAGGCTGAATTTGGCTGGAGTTTTCAGACTAGAAATAAAAAAATCTGAAGGCCACTCATCATCATCACAAGATACTTATATTATCTACGGATACTGAACGCTCTGTTGTCTATTAATACGCCTTCAGGGAAACATGATGGTGATTTGTTGAAACGTGGTCAGACCTGATGTAAGAGGAACGTGCCGTGACAGGGCATCCCACCTCTGTGATCAACAACAGCGGGGATGTAGCTGGAGACAGGGAAATAACAAATATATTAAACCGATTCTGCAGTAATGGAAAAATTGTATCTCTGTGTATGTGGTCTATTACGTTCCTTGATTTTCTGGCATCAAAGCGGCAACACAACAAATACAAATATGACTCACTCTCCATTGGCCTCCAGCTCACAGATCTCAAAGAAGACCATGAGGTCGTATTTGGCGTGACATGGTCCCGCAGTGGAGCGAGTCAAGGTGCTGAGCTTTGTGGCCGGCACTGAGGAGTGAAGGGAGAACAGATGAATGCGTGACAGACTAGTGCAGTGTCTACCAGACTGAACTGAACTGAATATTAAAGACAAAGCATTAGTGAGGAAGACAAAGCAGGTTGTAGAGTCAGGGCTTCAGCATTTGTAGTCAAGTCAGTTTAATTCATATAGCCCAATATCACAAATCACAAGTTTGCCTGAGGAGGCTTCATAGTCTGTGAAACATTTGCACTAATGCTGAAGCCATTAGACAATTAAATGACTAAAGGGCGTAACCCCAAAAGTAATGAATAATCTTTTAGGCCACTTATCAATTAAAAATACCAAACATTTCATGGTTATAGGTTCAAATTTGAGAAGCAACTTGTTTTTCTGCACTTCAGATTATTGCAGAATGATTAGCTTTAGGTTATGACAGTTCATCAGCCTACTACCACTCAGCTGCATTTTTACATTTTATGGATTGAGAGGTTAATCAGTTAATCACATATAGAACTGATTTATTGAATAATTGGTGATTGACAGTCTCCACTGTGCTATGAGCAATTTAAATGAAGAAAGGTTGATTTATTTATGGATTATTATAGATTACAGCAAATCACTAAATCAAACCCAAGTCTAAAAATCCTTTTTTATAAAAGATAGAAGGATGCAGTAAAATAAATTACACATCATGGATAAATAAGGATGTTTGATATACTCTTAGAAAGTGCTAACCTGGTTTGGATAAAGGCATCACCCTGGGGAACTGCCTCCTGGAAGGTCTCAGCGGACTAAAAGACGAGACAAGGAAACCAGAACATGAGGAAACTGTCCTCTCATCTATAAAACATCAGCTCACAATTAGTCACCAGCTGGAGGAAATTAAAGCTCAAATTTCTTCCTGACCTGATCAGGTCTTTGCAGAGTGGAGGGAAGGGCTGTTTCTGATAGTGACCGAACACCTCGAAGACGATGGGCTGAGTCTTTATGTACTCAACAAAGGACTTGGTCACCTCCACTGTGATCTGACAGCAGAAAGAAGGAATTAAACTACAACTACACCCTTCAAACAACTGTTTGAGCAGCCTGTTGATAGCTGAGAAAATGTTTTAAAAGAAAAGTAAAAAACATTGCTGCGGTATTAATATTCATTAACAATAGGGGTGAATGTAGATAATGTACATTTTGTACGTGGTAGAAGCCCAGCGGAGGTCCTCTGCCGGTGTTCTTCAGCGGCTCAGTGGAGAAAGCTTCGTCGTGACGGTGGATGAAGCTGAAATGAGAGAAGACATTGCTCTTTATTTTAACCAAAGCCCCAGGCTGACTACCGCCCAAACACATTCTGGTTAACGTGTATGTGGCTCAAACCACAACCAATTACAAACATTTAAAAAAATATTGTGGACAATCAGAGAATCTCAATCACATCAGAGAAATTCAGGCATCAGAGCAGCACTGTTAAATAGTAACTATGAAGTGTAAAGAGAAAAATAGCCACAAGAATCAAAAATAAAGTTTGTCACATGTATCTTTTCACTCTGGCCAGTAGTGGATAATGATTAAATTGTTTTGAGTCAAGCTTATTTATATCATTATCAGATTATCTGATGCCACAATAATCTGATTTGAGTTTTGGCGTCGATTTAGAGGTTTACATATTCAAGAACTGTTACATCATTGATATTTTATCATAAATCAGTCAAGAAATAGTATTTCTACTGATATTCTATTGTTTTTTAATATTAAACAGTAGTCACATAAATGAGAGATTTGTGACAAAGACAAGGGTACAACCAGCAGCACTTTGAATAATGTGGCATATACGTTCATATTGGATCTACAGTTTTATTCTCAAAACCTTGGTGAAAACATGCAGAGCCTGAAGTGTTGCTGTTCACTCACTTGAACTGGCAGAAGATGTCGGCGTACTCGGCTGAGATACTGGAGGCCTGTAAGACGGTGACTCTGAAGGTGAAGGTGCTGCCGATCTTCAGGTGGGACAGAGCTTTCTCTGGGGAGAGGTCCAGAGGAAGATCCAGACCCAGACCCAAACTCTTCACCGGGCTGCTGGGAATCTCCTGGGTAGCTACATGAGAAAGATGACAACACGTCTCTGTGTTTATTATAAGACCGCGGTACCGAGAACATTACATGGGTCAACTTTGAAATATATGAATGTGTGGTATGGAGTTCTTCATGTCTGACTTAATACTTTTGTTTTACGTCTTGGAGCCTTTAAAAGGTCAAACATAGGCAAGATTGACAGATCAGTATGATTTCCCTGGACAGATCTCCTCTCACCTGCACACGTGTTGTTGTTGACTTCATCTGCAGAGATTCCTATCTCTGTGTTTTGTCCTTCTCCCTCCACAATGCGCAGCTCCTCCTGCGAGGTGTTGGAGTGCGAGAGACCACCAGGACACGACTCAGTCTGGAACTGAAACAAGACAGGAAACCATGACTCTCAGTCACGTTCACAGACATTATCATCCACATGAAGAAATTCAGGAAGATATTCATATACCAACCACATTCTCTCTCTCTCTCTGTCTCTATCTCTATCTCTGCGTGTTCGTTATTTAGGGCACATTCAGAGAAATCACTATTGAAGTACCTTCTCAAACTGCTTGTCTTCAAAGGAGATCTTGGCAGTGCCTGACTGCCTCACACCAGAGCCGTAATCAGGAGCCTCTTCATCGGCTGAGGAGACACACAATGTCACAACAAAGAGTTACAATCATTTCCTATCAGCTATAATGACTTGTTCAACAGGAGCTGATTGTGATAAAACTAATAGTCCGCCTTGATTCTGGTACCTGAGATGGCCTGCACAGCCACCCTGAGGAAGCCTTTCACCTCTCCTTTCTCGCTGACGATGGCAACACGATGCACCAGGGGCACCGGGTACAGCAGGTTACTCAGGTACACAAAAGCCCTGAGGAGAAGCATGATGAGGGCATTTCAGTATCATTGTGCAATAAAATAGCAGGATTAAAATGAAGGCCGCCTCCAGGAGATGAATAGTGTATTGCTGGTGACTGACCTGCCGACCAGACGGAACCAGGGGAAGCGGTCATAGAAGGGGTCGCCTCCGGTCAGGGCGTGGTCACAGTCCTCCACAGCACTGCTGGGGAGCTCTGCTGCACGGTCGTACATTTCTCTCATCAGGTCCAGCCTCTGCCTGCAGGGGGCAGCATAACAAAAATGCTGAGGGCCAGCCCAACGACTGAACAGGACACAACAACAGTAGAGCTAAAATAACAGGTTTGAGTGAATGCCTGACACTATCAGAGAATCAGGGAAGCTCCTGGTTAGTGTGAGGCTCAGGCTGGAATAGACAAATATGTTTAAAAGATCCTAATGTGTTGTTTTACAATTTTTTCACTGTACTTTATAAAGTTACCAGATGACAAAAGCTGATGTTTATAAAGGATGGTATGATTTTTTGTGTCCTTACTATCCTAGCTTTTGTGGAAAATATTCTTTTTTTTCTACTCTTATGTCTTTATTAGAGAGACACAGTAAACAAATAAGAGAAAATAAAGGGAGAGAGAGATTGGCAAAGGTCCCCAACAAACCAGGGGTGCTGTGGTTCTTGATCAGAGCCCAAACCTCTCAGCTACCAGGGCTTCTTATTTTGTAGTTATCTATAGTCGTAACTCTTTTACAGTTTTATGTATTCTATTTCATTGTATAAGGATTCATTTAATCCTCGTTGGATTATAAGGATATGAAATTCCCATAAATTTTTAAATAATCATACATAAATAAAACCTGGACCATGGAACCAGCTTTAAGCCACATTTCCACTATTCTAATGACAGATCCCTAATACCTGAGTTTCTCCAGAGTCCAGTAATGTGTGGCTCCATTCTTCTGATCCTGTACTTCCACGGCTACGATGGTCTGGGGGAAAGGTCGTCTCTCTCTCTCTTTAGCCACGCAGGGCGGCAGCAGGTCAGGCGGCAGTGGAGAGTAGAGCGTGTCTGTCAACAGGACGAACTGGAACTGAACCTGTGGACGACACAAGATGTAAAATATGAGTGACTGCTTGTTATTATCCTACTGTGTCATATCTGAAAAATCACATTAAGATTCCTGTATTCTTATTTCAAACAGCAGCAACTCTGCAACATCAGAACAAGAAAGCAAAATGAATTCCTGCTACAGTGCTATCACCACAAAAGGAAAAGGTAACACAGATCAAATTCAGGTGCTACTACATCAGAGAGTTTTCATAGCCAGAATATTCATCATAAGTTTGATCTTCTTCAGCGTACATCTTGGAGGGCTGATTGAAATCAATAACTGGCTGAGACATGAGGCAGTAAAGTTTAATTTCCATCAATAACATTGTACATTTTAATATTCATACCAGCTTTCACAAACTGGACAGAGCTGCCTCAGTATTTTCAGTATATTGTACTGCATTTTAGATTTTGATGACTCAAGGAGCTACAACATTGCAGCAATCAATCAAGACAATCAATTATTTTTCAAGAGACTCACATTGATGCAAATCCAATTAAATCCACAATGGCCGCTGGCAGTTACTTCATACCCTTCACCAGAGTCACATTAAATAAATTTGACTTTTAAAAATGATTAATCTCAACTGGTGCGAGAAGACTATAATGATTTCATGGGGGCAACAACAACAACTAGACTTTTAAGATCTTAACAACACAAAGTACTGCCTATGGAGGTGGATCTGAATTATGTTATTTAGAAAAACACGTCACATGTTTACCCAAAACTGAACACATAATACATGACATATGCCACGTCCCACCTTCTTCGTCAGCTCCACACTGATAGCATTGGCCTCCTTGAGGAATATGGCGTTGCCCCAAAGCAGATCCCTGAGCGAGGTGAACTGGTAGAAACGCCACTTCCTGAAAGCCCACAGAGCCAGCTCAGTCTCATGCTTCGTCCACGGCACTGGAGAGGCGGAGAGAGTTGATATGTGAATAAAACGTGATCAAATAAAAGCCTGACTGAGAGACGCTAGTTTGTGCCAGTAGGATTTATGTTTGATATTCTCACCTTCCTCTTCAGGCTCCTCCTCTTCCTCAGGCGACTCCAGGTACCGAGAGTCAACTTGTTTCTGAAGAGCCTCCAGTTTACTCTCATAGTCCTGAAAGAAAATACATGATCCAGATCAGGAACAGACTGAGATTTAAGTCTAACGTTTTATTTTTCCAATAAATATAGAATTAAACTAGTATTTGTTTAATATTTGAAGGAATAAATCATTAATGTCAAGGCTACAATGACATGATTTCAAATCTGATGTTTTCAAATGGAGCTTTCTCTCACCAGTCTTTGCTGCTCCAGCAGGTTACTGGCTTCTTCTCTTTCTTTACGGTACTGATCCTCAAGTTCCTGAAGCCTGAAAGGAAAATTATATATTTACATCTAAGTAAATAATAGCGTCATGTAATAATCACAATCATCATTTCACATCCTGCTCCACGCATACACACACACCTCTGCTCCATCTCCTGCTTCATGTCAATGCCTTGTTTCTCCAGCAGCTCTCTCTGAGCGAAGGCCCAGTCGACGGGCTCCACTGGCGTCTCCGCGCACGGCGTCCTCTCTCGCTCCAGGCGAGCCTGCTCTGGGTCGTTGAAGCGAAACACGTGGCTCTTTCCCATGATGATGCGATTCCCTAAAAAAAATGTAATTATAAAAAGTATAAATCCCCGATTGTATGATGACGTTACACGGAAATGAAAAAGCTGACATTACAGCTTCGGCATTAAAAAAATGGCATCAATTGCAGCTTACACCTGTGCTGTGACACCTCCGTGAAATTTTTCACACTTTTAGGAAGTCAAAAGTTGGCTAACAATATAACAAAGTGAAGTTTTCCAAGTTGACTGAAATTCTTCAGTAGCTCTTCTGATTTCCAAACACTTGTTCTGACTTTGGCCCAATACTGTGCCACAGACATTTTTTACATGACATTTTCTTCCTTTTCTTAAACACAGTCACTAACCTGATCGCAGAACAGTGGGTGAGGTCACTCTCTTGCCGTTGACATACGTCTCTGCCCCCTCACATGGCTCAAGGATGACACATCCTAAAAAAGAATTATAAAACCTAGTATCCGAAATATACGGATATGCATGATGGCTTTATTTGTAAAGTGTAACAGTTATTTAACAACGTATCTTCACATATTAAGGAAGCTGTAGGCCATTTACCTTCTCCCTGAGGCCCTGTGGTGCTGCTGAAGGTGCAGTGCTCATCTTTGATAAAATGACCACTGAGAACAATGTCTTGTCGAGTCTTGGCATTTTCACGGCCAACCCTGCAGGACGATAAGGTGACCAAATTGAGTTAAATCCCCAGCAACAGCACCATATCTGGATTCAATCTGGAAACTATCAACACAAATTAAAACCTTACTTGGTAATGCCATCTTTGATGTAATACAGCAGACACTCAGACATCAGTGGGTCCTCGTTCAGGTTCACCAGATGAGGGGTCTAAAAGGGGAAATCACGACATATATTTTTTGTGTTTGTGTGAGTTCAGTCAAATGCTGTAAAAGTATCAAACCACTGGCCAACAGTGACGAGCGTCTTACCTTTTTCGGGGAGAAGACGCCCACAGTGCCTCCGTCTTCTCTCATGGCAACACCCATCTCAGCCAGCAGAGCCTCTCTACAGAGAGCACACAGTTAGCATCACTACATCCGATTTTACAGACAGTAGCGTTACAATTGTTGTCCACAATAAGCATGCAAATGTTATCAGTTTTTTTTGCGGGTATTTGATCATAAACAGGTATTAACTTTGTCCTGTTGATGATGACAGATGAAAAGTATATTATATATTACTATATTCATCCTGACAGGAAAATATGTATCATTCCAGTAGTTGTCAACATCATGGTGTTGTTAAAGGAATAAATCTGAAGATCACTAAAGTCAAAATTTCATGGCAATCTAACAGATAGTTGACCAACGTTTCCATCCCTAGACCCATGGTGCTAGCATGACTAAAAATATGGTGTATTCCTACTTTAAAAGCAGACTGGAAATCCAAAAATCAAATATATCCTTGAGCAATATATGCCCAAATTCATCTCAGGGGTCCAACAATCAAATATACTGTAGATTTCAGAGGAAAGGTTAAGAAAAGAATGATGGGTACCATCCCTATTGCTATGGGCATGAGCTGTATGAATGACAGCTGAGGACAATTGAAAAAAAAAGGAATAAAACACTGCATGAATATTTTGGACCAACCTATCCATGCGAATGGCCTCAGTACGACGCAGCTTCTCTTCCCAGGTCTCATTGAGCTCAGCAATGATTTTCTCAGTTTCCTGTTGGTGAAATTTAAACAGATATCTAAAAATTGTACACAACTCAAGTTCAAGTTCACTCTAACCAGATTTCACTGCTTTTTCTCTGATTTTCTCATTCCCACAAGCAAATATCTAACCTCCATCCTCAACAATTTCACCCCATCATCCTTCCTACCTTGAGCCTCTCGATGGCCTCTTCACTGGCCGGGCTGAAGATGCGATCATGGAGGTTGTTGATGGACCCAGCGCGACTGGACAGGGCCGACAGCGAGGGAGAGGGGCTCATTCCTGTCATGGCGTTGGTCACTGTGGAGAGATCACCCCTTTGATTGACAGCCTGGCGATTATTCACAAAGTTTTTGTAATCGCACAGGTCTGCCAGAGAGAGAGGCGTTGCATGGAAGAGAGCGAGGAAGGAAGGAAGGATGGAAGGACGGAAGGAAGGAAGGAAGGACAGAAGGAGGGAAGGTCGAAGCAGACGCCAGGTAATTCAGGATAGACGTCGGGGGTTGAGAGGAACACGCAGAAAAATGGATAGAAAGGAAAAAAATAGGGGAACGACAGAGGGGAGTAAAAAAAAAGAAGAGAAAGCTCAAATAATGGAGCAAGGAAGCAGAGGTCATTTGCTTACCAAAGCCATCACAGACAGAGAGGAAAGAGCAACTCAAACCAATGCCAAATAGACTAAGAGTTAGAGATCAGAGGCTTTTGTTTTCTGACACTCATATACACAGAAACACACTCGACAAGCTCGCAAGCATGAGAATGTTATGAGAAAGGAAAGAAAAATATAAATGTCACTACAATGCATAAAAACCAAATACAGCCTGAAATTTTTGGGGTTTTGTTTTATGTGAAGCATGTCCTAATGTCTTCAAAACTGTTCAGCACAGCCTTTGGTAGCGTAGCTCCTGGCAGTGCAGGCCTCAAAGCTCCTGACTCATAGCTTCAATTAGCTCCACACACAGAGAACCAGGATGCAACGAAAAGAGCTCCTCAGCAATCTAAAATGGCGTCCTCCCAGTCAGTCCTTTCTTCCATGATCTCTAATAATGGTTTTAGAAAATGCATTAAAAAAGCATGGTTCATGCCAACCCTGGCTTTGATGCTGCCTGCTTTCCAGCAGAAACAAAGAGTCCTCATGGGATCACAGTGGAAAGCTTTAGCCAATTTAAAATTGTGTTATGAGGAGAATTAGAGTAGTTAGAGCTTCCCATGTTAAAAAAAGAGCAAAAAAATCATGTGTTACCATGGAAATGAGAACTAATGAAAAGAAAAAAAAGGAGGCCATTTTGCAGAATTCTTTAGAAAAAGATTAATGGATTACAGCAACTTCAGGGATCATTTTTGTGTTGCTCTAAATAGTCATTGTGTACTCATGATATTTTCATCTGACTTATGTCATATCTGACTTCACACATGGTCTCTTGGGGTTGTTAGTCAGGTCTCTGGTGTGGTGGAAGAGGAAGGCTGGCTCAGGATTCATTTCTATTAGTTGCAAAGCGCAGGCTTGCTAGAGTTATACACACATTTCAAACCAGTGATGACGGGGCCGGTGCAGCGATACGCTGATAGGACAGAGGAGAGAAGAGACTGTGTGTGAGAGACACTGTCTTTCACGTACTGAGAGAATAAACCTGCACAAGAACTCTGCATGCAGGTTTGTGCATGCGTGTTTGCATGTGTGTGCATGTGTAAGCCTGTATATGTGCATTTCTGTTAGTGAGAGTCGTGTTTCCCCATGTGTCACTCACTCTCTATGATGTCTCCCAGGCCCTGTGCATACAGCAGGTCCTTGAGGCGAGCCACCTCCTCTTTCAGCTCACGCACCAGACGATTGTTGGGGTCCTCGTTGATCACAGCGTTGCAGCGGATCTGTTTGGCCCGATCGGCATAGCTGGAGGGACGGAAGCCATGAAGTTATAAAGCTTTATTCCTCAGGCCCTGCACTCTGAATCATATTCACCAGCTAATGATAATATGAGATGTGAAGTGAGAAGGACGCCACCTTAAGTATACATAAGTATCCTTATACAAGCAATGCAAAGTGAAAAAGCATCAGCAGTCCTTCATAAGGGTCTATTAATGATGCAACGTTACTAATGTGCAAATATATGCATAAAATGCTCCAAAACCTAATCTGTTGATCTTCTCTAAAGGTTAAAGTCTGACCGTATCCTCAAAATGCTTTTCCCCAGGGAAAAACCACTGCTTTAATTATCTTTACAAAGATATTTTATTGATATTTTTCTCACCGTAGAGTACTGAGGGTTTCATCATAGTTAATATCAGCAGGGCTGAGGGCAGCCACCATAGCCGTGCGAGAGTTTCCTCCTAAAAGACGCAAAATAAGACAACAGTTTAGTCGACACAGGAGATTATTTAGTTGTGGTTAAAAAAAAGGTTTAACAATCAGTTTGCGTACCCAAGTTCTCCCTCAGTAGCCAGGTCAGGACTGAATCTCTGTAGGGAATAAAACTTTCCACCTTCTTCTTTTTCTTGTTCTGTACACAAAAGAAACACAAATATATTTGTTACTGACCCTGAAAAAATACAGAGGAAATCTTATTTGACTTTTCAAAGCTGCAGTAGTTTGTATTGCTTACTTTGTTTGGAGCCGAGTCCTGACAGTTGGAAGAGAAATAGCAACCTTTGTTATTTGCAGAACAAGAAATATGAATTTGCAGCAGTATGTCTTTGATGACAAGTGTGAAAACATACCACTTCAGCTAGAGCAGAAATAACTTTCCCCAGTGTGGTTAAAGACTTGTTGATGTTCGCTCCCTCCTGCAAATACAAAAAAATCACAACCAGTTGTTTGACGTACTTGTCAATCTATTCATGGGCAAACTTTGATTTGATTACTATTAAAAGTCTCTGCAACCTGTATGCAAAAATACCATAAACACAACCTTCCTCTCACCTTCAGTCTGGTTCCTTTCGCTCCGGTGGAGTCGGCTCTCTCACTGCCAGCCAAGTCCACCAGGCTGATCTTGCTGACCTGTATGATGACAAAAAATATTTCCTGATAAAACTGCTCTGACTAAAAAAAAGATTAACACCCACAACAACAAATGCACTTCACCTGAAACTGCACCAGGAGAACTGGCAGTAAAACTTTATGAGCGGTTATCAATCAATACCACAACACATTCATCAGATGCCAGCACAGCAGGCAGCCGGACTCGGGTCATAAAAGGTAATAAAATCTTTTCTGCCTCATTGCAGCTCCGCTGTAGCTGTGACAAGTTTCAGAATAAGAAAACTTAAGTTCTTATTGATTTGTTTTTCTAAGAAGCTGAAAAAACATCTCTCTGTCAGACAGGGTGAACTCGCAGGCGTGGCCGTGGGCTCGAGCTCGCTGTCAGAACCTTTTCTGATGTGTTGTCCGTCTCCATGTCGTGTTTCTTCTGTGTGAAGATGATGTTGAAGACAGCGTGGGAGCGGCTGCTGGTCTCGTTCATGTTGGTAGCAGCCACAGTTCTGAGAAAAAAAAATTGCCTATTACTGACTCATACATTTGATCATTATCTGCTCCACTGATCCACCAGTTGTTCCATCCACTGATTAATGAATTCATCACAACCAAATTGCTCATCTTGTTCATCTTTACCAACCATTTTAACATCTACCAATCAACTGGTTTATTCGGCTTTTACATTCAAGCTAGTCCTGTCACCTGGCCTTGTTTCCAGAGTCCATCAGGTCCTGGATGTCGTTGTAGGAGGTGACGGCTAGTTTGGACAGATCTTCAACGTAGGGTCCCATCAGAGGGTGCTCCCTGACGCGAAGGTTTCCTTTGTTTTTGGGGTTCAGCAGGTCACGCACACGCTCACAGTAAATCTCCATGTAACTCACCTGGAGGAGGCAAAGAAGCAGTTAAGTCATAAAAAATATTTTGTCAGGTTATTACTACTATTTGGTTGAACTGGCCCGTGGCAATAAAAGATTACAAATCAGGGGAATTAGCTTCCGACTATCTGATACAATGATATAATTACAGCACCAGTTGCCCCTCTGAAATATTTCTTAATGTTCCCATTAATTTATCTGAAAAACCCACATCAAAGTCCTCGCCTGCCAACTCACCTCCACAGAGTAAGACATGTCATTATTGCTGTCATTGATCTTGGTGAAAAGGTCCTCACAGAGCTAGAAAAAAAGATGGACGATGGATTGTTTTTACTGTAACAGTGATTGAAGAGGAAAAAAATTAATCAATCGAAAGATCATTATGGCTGTGTTTCGGTCACATCAACATTAATTGTGACCATTTGCCTGCTCAGTAGGACTATTTACATCCTTTGTCTTGGATGCTATATTACCAGAGGTATGATTCCTTGCTGGTCTTTCTCCTGTCTTCCCATCATGGTGTAGCTTTTGCCCGCTCCGGTCTGGCCGTATGCAAATATGCACACGTTGTAGCCCTCAAAGGCATGAAGCAGCATCTCCTCTCCGATGTCCTTGTACACCTGCATCTGAGACGCATAGTTGATGTCCTCAGGCTGCACACACAGTGGGAGCAGAGTGGAAGTGAAGACAAAAAAAAGATAAGAGAGACAGACAATCAGTGTTTTTCACAGTGTGACATGACATCAAAAACACACTTGGTTCTAAAGGCAACTAAAGTTTCAAGGCAATATTTTTCATCAGTTATTGGAGATTCGTTTTAGTTTTGTTTTAATTTATTTGATGAAACTCACCGTGGTGTGTGACCAGTAAGAAAAGTCGAAGTTAAAGCTCTTGTTTTCTTTCGGCTGCTTGGGGTTCAGGATCGCTAAAACACAGCAAAACAGATCAGTTACAGGCACCAGAAACTGAATAACCTGCACATCATTATTTAATTCTATTTGCTGTCAGTTCTCCAGACTCTGGAAATATCTAACCTTCTACCGATTATTAATCTACATCTTTCAATGCAAAATAATTTCCCTCTGTCTCCTTGCTCCCTAACTGAGCCTCTAATGATCTCCTAACTCACACACACCTTCAATATTTTCTGTCCTTTGTTGTCGGGGTCCCATATTTAACTTCACCTTGTTTTTGTTTTGTTCTTCTTTTCTTTTTTTATGAATATTTGTATAAGTGTATTATGTTGTTTGTTATAGAATAATTCCCAAACAGTCCGTATTTTGGAATTTAATAGAGCATAACAGATCAGAGAGTACAATAAGACTAACAGCAGGAGGTTTAAATGCACCGTCATCCTTTTTAAAGAGGGGAGGGGTGCAGTGGATGTAGAATATGAAATATGCAATGAGCAGGAGCAGATGCTCTGTTGGCTGCAGACTGAATCCACTGTATCGCCCCCTGCAGACTAGTTCAAAAAGCAATGTGCTGCTGAAACATGCACTCAGCCAGAAACAACACCGTGTGGCTGTGGCACAGGAAAATATAAAAGCAGTCACGTTCACAGTCAGTGGAGGTAATGAGTTGACACAATGTAGGTTTCAACCTTTGGATCTAATGAGGTCATTAAAAACACTGACAGGCACAAACAACCACTCACACACACTCACACACACACACACACTTGCATCAGCTGACCCCGTGTCTGGGCTCAACCAGAACAACGGGGTCCTTTTTTGGTCCCTGCAGCTCGCACGATGAGAGCAGAGAGCTGCGGCGGTCGCTACATCCTACACACACTGACAGGCTTCAGGCCTGACTGAAGCTTTTGTTTCCCTCCCCATAGCTGCCAACGTGCTGCGTGCCTCCCTGCCCACTCTCTTGTTACCGGAGGGCAAAGCTGCCTACGAGACAAATATCTGAGGTGAAATGCTAAACTTGGCTCAATGTAGGTCACAGTATCATGATCAAAACAGGACCAGAGAGTCAATGCGCTGCTCGGTGAACATATCGAGATTCAAGCGATAGCAGCCTGGAAAATGACCCGATCAATGGATTTTCACAAATTTGTCAATACTACCAATGTTAAAGAACTGACAACAGAAAAATGCAGCCTGTTTACCATGTATATAGGTCAAGGATAAATAAATGCGCATGTTTTCTCCCTCATCTTCATTAACATATTTGAAGTTGCATTAAGATTAATCCTGTATTGAGTGTCAAGGCAATGAATAGTATGAAAAAAGAAACAAAGAGAAACACTTAACTGCAGTATTTTACAGATTACATATGAATGGTACATTGCATGTACCAAACATAATACAGCATATTTCCTGATGCCTTCATCCAAATGAGCATTTTCTTGTAAGCTTGTGTATGTCTAGTGTTTTTATGCGATGGTAGCATCTCAATATTTTTAACTTTAATTCTGGAAAAAAAAATTAGACAAGCCAGGTTAAAATTGTTGGTTTCACCATTTCACCCTTTAATCTGTGGGACAATGTTTTTCTTTTAAAGCCACCACTTTCATAAATGTTCAAATTCTGGACATGATGGCTTTAACCGAATTAAGAGAAATATTAAAAACATGGTGCGTTTCTTTAATTCCCGAAACAGTGACAACAACGTGTGCTGATCAAACTGTGCAGCACCTGATCCATATCCATCAGTGTTAATGCAGCTTTTATGTTTTACAGCCACATCATTTCAAACAGCTGCAGTCAGGTCAACTCCCAACACACTACAAAAAAAAAAAAAAAAGCATTCCTACTTGTGGTGTTTCCGGACATCTGAATGATGCATTTACTCTCCTTCGAGATCTCTCTGGAGTTGAAGGGTCGGACCCTCACCGCCACCTTCACTGACGCCCCCGCCATGATGCAGGTGGGTGTGCGAGCTGGCGGAAGAGCTGGAGATCCCTGTGGCTGCACAGACACACACCTGGCACCTGCATAGGTAGATGATGAGAAGTATTTGTTGGATTTATCAGCAACAGGAGCAGACATGCAGAGATCGCCCTGATGGTATCATTACGCCTCTACATCATGTGATATGGTTAAACAGCCTCCATAACAAGGGTCATCTGAATTTTTAATGGGTTGTTACTGTTATTATAACTGAATACTGGGGACAGGGCCTTGTCTAGCAAACAGCTGAGACTAACATGACACATCCTCCATTTTCAGGCCCTGAATCAGTCCGTTCAGCTTCAGGCAGAGACTCGCTGCTCCTAAAACACGCTGACTAAATTTGCCGGGCCATTATTTGGCAGGAATATCATCAGCATCCCTCCTCTGCTTCTTCTACAGCAAAATGGCTGCTTATTCCTCGGGCATCATCCCCTCGCCTCATCCATCACTGCTGAGGGCCTTGTGGTGAAACTGTGTCTCCTCACTGCTTCACTCCAGAGAATAACACACATTATGAAACTGTCTACAATTAGCTGGAGTGGGGTTTTTTCTCACAGCATATTTACAATAATTATAATCATTCCTCTCACTGCAGGTGTTTTACGTTGAAACCCTTTTCAGGTTATTTAGGTTGATTTCTAACAGCGCACATCCACCTTCATCCAACATCAGCCGACGAATAACAAAATTGCTCCTTAACATCGTTTTGTTTTGTTTTTTCTTAAAGCCATTATCAGCCCTGTTTAAAGGCGCAAAGGACACAAACTGTCGCTGAATTCGTGAGGAAATCTGCGGTAAAGGCTGCAAGCATTTATAACCTATGTAAATATTGTCTCCTCCATCTTGCTTCGCCTGCCGCACCTCAAAGACAGGCCGCGTAAACACAAACGGCACAGACACCAAAGCATCCGACACTGCGTCAGAAAGGAGGTCAGCTCACATCATTAGAGCTTAAATGACATTTGCGGTTATCTGAGCTCATATGTTCAGCCAACCGATCCAAAGAGCCAGTTTCTAAAGGCTGATTTGGCTGTTTTTTAAAAAAAGACAGTTGTTGACAGCAGAGGAATCAAACGTGAAACATCCTGACGCAGCGTCCTCGTTTATCGCCCCTAATGCACACGGGGCCTCGGAATTACAAACAAACACCTAGCGTCCTCACCAAGGCGTGACACCCTTCAGTGCCGATGCTGTGCCGTGAAAAACATCTCAGAGGATCCGCGTCTTACCTCAGCAGCTCAGACTCGACGACCGCAGAGGGTGAATCCTCTGCCCATTCACAACAGCGCCAGGATCCTCCGGTGCCTCCTTCTCGAATCTCCTCACCAGCCTGTATTTGTGTGTCTCTTTCTCTGGATTTGGTCAGCCTACAGCATCCCTTCCCTTAACGCATCCATACATGGAGAATCCGCCGGGGAAAGAGAGGGAGGGAGACAACCTCAGCCTCAGCCTCAGCCTCAGCAGCAGCGGCAGCGGCAGCGGCAGCGCAGGGCGGCGTGAGTGTTGAACGCAGCGGTGCGTCAATTAGAAAAGAGAGGAAGACAGGGGGAGGGAGGAGCGACGGCCAGATGGAGAAACAGGAGGATGGGTGCAGGATGCTCCAGCGGGCCGCCACCAGTCCGTCCGTCAGTCAGTCTGAGAGGAGGGAAAATGGCGGTGCTGCTGTGCCAGGGGAAAGCTGGGGTGGGGGGGGGGGGGCGGTGGTGACATCAGCTTCAGCATCATCATCACCATCATCCGCAGAAGGCAGCCATGAGGCAGAGCGATGCAGCACAGGGGCAGAGGAGGAGAGGAAGGGGAGCAGGGATGGAGGGCAACCATGGAGGGATGACTGAATATGGGTACGGACCCAGGGGCCCCTGGAGTCGGGGTGGGGGGGGGGGTGGGGGGTGGGGGGGGGGGGTGTCAATCAAACAAGTAAAAAAAAAAAAAATGGACACAGACTTGACACAAAATGACCACAAAGAGATGCAAAACAAGCAAAATGCCACACAAAACAACTAAGAGATGCAAAACAAGTGCAAAGAAACTCAAAGAGACGCAGATACATAACATGAGTCAAAATCTATGCATAACAAGTATGGCCTGACACAAAATGACCACAAAAATGTCTGAAAAGATACAAAATTGGTAAAAAAAAAAAAAAAAAAAAAGTGACACAAAACCACTAAAAGAGACAAAATTATAGAAACTAGACATAAAACAACTACAAGAAAACCAAAATAGCCACAAAGAGACACAAAACTGCTGAAAAGTGCGACAGCCATCACAAAACAGTCAGATAATATTGGCTGCAGTTGCTACAAGGTTCTTTTCTGAGGTGAGCAAATAATAGCCACAAAGGTGCAGCCGACTTCCTGACAACTAAAAGACTTTGTAGCTGAGATTAAGTTATCCAGTAAAACTCATTCACTGTCCACAAAGACGTCGACTGGACATAGTAAAACAGGAAACAGCCTTTAAGGTTGACCAATCAATCTCACCTCAATGTCTTGTCGTGGCATTGTACATGTTTTTTTCACTGTTTTTACTTTAAAAGCTCTAAATGACGATTGTGCATGAACGTTCAAGCTCTACGGTGAAACATGAATCCATTTCTTCTGAATATGTCAAATATGTTACATGACACTTTCTGGACTGACTCCTGTGATAATGTTGTAAAATAAATATGACCACCAATTCATTTTGTTTTGTTTTGACAGTAATCATCATAAATCAACACGTTAATCCATGTGTCTACGCTGCAGTGCCATGGTGTGGAAGGGTTGCTGTACATGGTTAAAAGATAGGCTGACTAATTAGTATGACGGACTTCAAAAAGCATTATCACTGAACGTCTATTGCAGCACTATTGACGCACAGTTTTATGACGCCCCCTGTGGACAAATGAGTGCGTCTGTCTCTCTTTTCATCCATCTCTCCCCGGCTCCTCCTCCCACTCTGTTTTGGCAGATTTCGGGTTTTCCGTCCAGAGCAAAGTCCAGTGAGACGGTAACATAGAGTCCCATGTATTTACCAGTGGTGTAATTATTGACCAGGCCAGAGAGGCACCCTCTGCTGACCCTGCTATGACATAATAGTTCAAAATAAATTATTCAACTACTGATAATGGTTAAATAACAAATCTAACTTTTCAACTTTCAAAAGAAAGAAGTGGCTTTTGTGTCCTGGTCAGATTGTAAGGAGACTGTAATATACAACAAAATCATTTCACCAGGATTTATCTTTAACGGCACTATAAAATGTGAATGTAAATGTTTCACCTGAACCATTTTGAGTTTCTACCATCACTAAAAAACATGATTTCAGTGAAATGTAATAAATGATTTCGACATGCTGTTATGTTTTCAAGGTCCCGAGTGCACACTTGAACTAGTGGCCAAATGTGAAGTGTGATCTGTGTTTGATGATGATCTGTTTGATTAAACACTAGGAAATACCAGCGCTTTGCATATACATTCATTTTGCTAATGAGACATTTGCTGGGCCACAGTAATGGTGCAGAGGAACTCATTCCTGAGAGCACGAAGGTGTTTCTGCTCACCTTTCCCTGCAATGTTTCTGGCGATTCTGAACTTCCTTCCATAGCTTTTGACATTCCTGCACACGCTTGACACTTAAATTAACAAATAATGAAACCTCAGCGAAGCAACATAAATAACAGATGTGAAGCAGCCAAAACAAGTTGAGGACATGATATGATCTGATCACCCATTTGATGATGACATGGTCTGAAGTCAAGGTTTGTTTCTGACCAAACCAAGGAGCCACTTAATCAACACTGAAGTGCTAATGTTAAACATAAATCCTACCAAACCAAGTGGAAGTTGCTTATGTAAGACACAGAGGACATGGTTTTTAAATTCCTTCATTATACATCTCACCAAACCACCAGTGTGTGTGTGTGTGTGTGTGTGTGTGTGTGTGTGTGTGTGTGTGTGTGTGCCCAAGTGTATGGGTTCTATTAAGGTGCAAATAAAATCAAATTTGAGATCCAGGCTGATGTCTGCTGTGAACTGCTGTATGTCTCAGATAGTTCTAGATACAATCTGTATTTCTAGACAAATTATCTTTAATTATTTTTTTATTCTACCTACCTATCCTGTGCGGGTAAGAGACTTTGAGCCAGTATTGTAACATATTATACGGAAACAAGGAAAACATTTAGTTTGAAAAACATCTTAAACAAGAGCACATTTACTATGTAATTATAAAACAGAACAAAGTGTTAATCACTGTATATTGATGTACTATTGGTATAAGTGTGCAGTACCCCCCCCCCCCCCCCCCCCCCACACACACACACACACACACACACACACACACACACACACACACACACACACCCCACCCCCTCCAGAGAGAGCAGATTGGTTCTCTGAGAGGAGACTCCTCTTTACAAACTCAATGCTGAAGTGAGTGGAAGGGCAAACAAAAACCAACAAACCAACTCCAAACTAACCTGAACCGGTTCCAAGCTGCAAAGTGCAGGTCTTCGCTTTTTCATGAGTTCAAGAGTCAGGTGCTGTGGATCTAGAACCAGAAATGAGTCACAAAAACCGGTCCTGGTGGATCTGAACTGTGACAAACCATGCACTGCTGGCTCTTTGCACTGGACAGACAAGTTTTTAAATTCAAATCTTGGGTTGGAAGAGATTAAAAATTCATCGATGTCACATAATCACCAAGTGACACTGTATTGGGTCAAAATACAATAATTTACCAGGATTTGTATTGTTTGTTTCCACATACAGTCTCAAGTCCAAATAGCCTTAATAACCACATGCTCAGATGCTGTTTTACTGTCTTCTAATTTTTTTTAAGTTTAAAACGTTTTAAAATTTTAAGTTAACTAATATTCTATAAAACAGTTTCTTTTTTTCATTTTAACCTCTATTTTGACGTGATATGCCATCGTGCACCTTCGTGCTAACCCTGAGTCAAGTGACGCACCCCGCCCCGCGGCCAAGAGGTCAAAGACCTGTTTGTTTTAAATCTTCACCCAAAACTCACGGTGAGGTTCAGTCTTTTTGTCTGTCGGTGGTGCTCTCACTCGGTGCAGGCTTCACAGGAACCAAGACGCCAGCCGTGATGCAGCGGACTTTCTTCAGCCGGGGCTCGCTGCTCGCCCAGCAGGCAGCAGCGGCCCTCGACAGTCCGCTGGCCGTGAGGAGCGCTCCCCTGCTGCTGCGCCTGGACCGCTCCGTGTCCTCCGTCACCATCCCCCCGCCGGCGTGCATGCTCCGGCCGCTCGAAGCTCCGCTGCGCTACCTGTTCGGGCCGGGGCCCTCAAATGTTCCTCCACGTATCTTAGCTGCAGGGGCCAAGCCGATAATTGGTCACCTGCACCCAGAAATGTATGAGGTAAGTTTGAAACAGAGGTACATTATACGTTCAGATCACTTCATGGTGAAAATAACTTCACTCAAGTGCTGAACTTGACTACAATTTGGGGGTAGGCTACTTTTGTGATTGGTCTTGAGTAAAACTCGGAATGCAGAATTATTATTCTTAATACAATATCAGCCCGCATTTGGCTACACAGCCTATTCCTCCTGCTTGAGCAAAGTTGGTTAAATATTTTTTTTCCAACACTTAATTGCTGATTTTCATATGTAATCATAGACAGACCAAATGGATAGGCAATTTGTGGGATGTGATTAAAGATCCATAGCATACTAAAATCTCTCAGTACCAGGTGACCATATCTGACCAATTCAGCTGAGAAGCTGTCTTCACGTTTTCTTTGTGTGTCTTAGATCATGAATGACATTAAGAGAGGGATCCAGTACGCCTTCCAGACAGAGAACAACATGACCATATCTATGAGCGGCTCCGGGCACGCAGCTATGGAGTGTGCGGTGTTCAACACGGTGGAGCCCGGAGAAAGCGTGCTCATCGCCATCAACGGCATCTGGGGAGAGCGGGTCGCAGAAATTGCAGAGAGAATGGGTGCGTCTTTACGCGTGGTTTTACGCACGCATCCACCAGCTCTCAAAAGAGGATAAAGAAGCTTCAGCATTGTCTGTCTGTCTCTCTAGTACTTAATCATCAATGTTCCTTTTATCTTTAGGTGCCAATGTACATAGAATGGTAAAAACACCAGGGGGATATTTCACTAATAAGGAAATTGAACAGGTAGGACCCCATTAAATAACTATGAAACATAACCAAAGATAAACAGTAACTAGAACACACGTTATATTATATATTATTACACTTTATTTTTTGATTATTATTAAACTCTTTCTTTCTTATTCCTTTTTGTAGGCCATAGAAAAACACAAGCCTGTCCTGTTTTTCCTCACACATGGAGAGTCCTCTGCTGGCCTCTGTCACCCAGTCGATGGCATTGGAGACATCTGCAGAAAGTGAGGCTCGTTTTGTGTTTGACTCAAACAGAACATGAAGTGGTCACATGAGGCCTCATTACAAAGCATAATCTTATTCCCCTCGCTGTCCTGCCTCCTGCAGACATAACTGTCTCTTCCTGGTCGACACAGTTGCTTCACTTGGAGCGGCACCAATTTTTATGGACAAGCAAAGTAAGGAAATGATGATAGATTCAATTAATCTGACTGCTACTTTGCACTCACATGTTACATAATCTGCCTCTTGTGCTCCCAGATATTGACATCCTGTACACCGGTTCTCAAAAGGCTCTGAATGCTCCTCCTGGCACAGCCCCCATCTCTTTTAATGACAGGGCATGGTAAGGAAGAACTGTGGTGTGTGTACCTGCATGTATGTTTCCATATATGGGTCCTCAATTGTCACAACTTCATAAAAACTGAGAACAAAAAAGTAACACAATCTCTTTGTCTCTGTTACCCTTCACAGCCACAAGATGTTTAACAGGAAAACAAAACCAGTATCTTACCTCTTTGACATGACACATTTGTCCAACTACTGGGGTTGTGATGGCAAACCAGCCAGACTGTAAGTCCACTACAGCCAAGTGATTACAAGAGCCACTGCATCCTTATTCTCCTCATACTCACTTAAACTTCAACTGGAATTGAAGATTATGCAGATGATCTGTTAGTATGAGACCAACAATATTTTTCAATAGTTTTTTTTAGTGTCATTGTGCTTAGAAAGGTTCATATCAGTCAATATCATCAATGTTCGGTTATGAAAATAATATCAAGTGTACTCTGTGTTTCAGATACCACCACACTGGTCCAGTGTCTGGATTCTTCGCTCTGAGAGAGAGTCTGGCAATTCTTGCTGAGAGGGTAAATAGAAAATCTACCACTTTCTGTTGAGAGAAAAAAATCCACTTTATAGAATCATTATCTATGTTTAGGTCGTAGGTTAGTTCATATTTCACTCAGAGATATTTTTAAGTCTTATGAATAAAGCCTTCTTTATTCCAGTACCTAATTCAATCTTTCTTTTGAAGCAGGGGTGATGGTACTTTTCACCACCTTACACATTTACCACACAAATTATAAACTGCACTCACCGCACACTCCCAGCCCCTCCCCTCACTTTTGAATCTGTCTGATTGTCACTGAACAGCATCGACCTTTGTCTCCCTCTAGGGGCTGGAGGAGTCCTGGAGGAAACACAAGGAGGTGGCAGCTTATCTGTACAGAGGACTGGAAGACTTGGGCCTCAAGCTCTTCATTCCTGAAAGGGTGAGGTAGACATACTACAAAACCATATGATGGGTAACTGGTTGGCTGGCTGTGTTTTTTCTGGTGCCATACAAAACTACAACTAATACCTAAGAATTTAAGAACAACAACATACTGTGCCAAGACAGGGATATGCATAAATATATACACACACACATATATATATATATATAATGGATATATATATACATATATATCGAGAGTGCAGCCCTTTAAAAATGTGGGGCTTTTGCATTGTATCACAACTAACCAACATTGTTGTGGCAGCATTCCTCATTGATGTTGCCCTGTTGTGACCACAGCCATTGTTTTTGATTATGTGATATGTACTACAGGATTTGAGGCTTCCCTCCGTCACCACCATTGCCATCCCTGATGGCTACAACTGGAGGGAGTTGTTGGTCTACATCATGAAACACCACCAGATGGAGATGACTGGTGGCCTGGGCCCTTCCATGGGCATGGTGAGTTGTTGCTGGTATTTCATCCCTGAACAGTAAACAAATGTATTCCTAAACAGTCATGGTCATCAGCTGACCTTTATGGCAGCTTAACTGGATAGAAGCACCACTCTCAGTGGTTTAGCAGCGGCATGGTGATGTTATAGATAGTATGAAGGAAAAATTATCTTTTCATTGTCTTATCCAGTATTTCTTTTCTCTAAAATAAACACTTCAGAAAGGGGAATAGTGTTGGATTGAAGAAATGGTGTCAATGGTGTTGTGCTAATACAACAAACCTAGATACAGTTCTCAGATTAATGTTTTGAACACATTTCCTGGTACCTGAGATTGATTTTCAAACCAAAATATTCAAATTTAATTTTAATTAATTTAATAGTCCTAACAAGAGCAATGCATCAGTCTGATGTTTTTACAGCTTTCTGAATCATGCTGCTGAGTCACTGTGGACGCTGATGTACTGTACTCTCCATCGCTCTTTTCATTAGGTGATGAGGATTGGATTGATGGGATACAACTGTGAGAAGACTAATGCTGACATGGCACTGCATGCCCTGGCAGACGCTCTCAAGAACTGCAAAAAGAGCAAGGCTTAAGAGACCAGATTCCCATGACCATTCATAAGGGATTTAAAAAATAAACACTTCAGAGTCCCCACATGCAGGACATCTGAAACAGCACATACATTTTAGGAATTTATGTGTGCTTTTCACTGCAGAGATTTTATAAAACATGGGCCATGCGCCTATCTTGTATAAGTATGCTATTTTTGAAATTAAAAAAGCAGATGTCATATGGCCCATGCTCAGTGCTCTGAAAATGTCAATAAAGTGTGCTTTGTTTTATCAAACACCTCTCCTGCCCCGATGTGTGAAGAAAAACACAGAAATTATTTCAGACATCACTGCAGAAGTCTATAAATGTTAACTCCAGTTATATTTATTGAAGGTTATTTTATATTTTTGTGGCGCTTAGCCGTCTTAACTACATTTCCCATGATCCCACGCTGCGGTTCTATAAGTGTACGTCACACTAGCCCAACACTGTCGCAGTCTACTAATAGAGTCCCATTTAATCTCATACTTTTGTCTCATTGCACGCCTTTATCTTTGCTTGACTGCAGTTCACATTATTAATGGCGTGTCCTGTAAATCACACAGGTAGGTCAACTCTTCAATTTCAAACTGAAACGGAGAAAATCTTAAACTAATTCAGGGTTATATGGTTTATTTTTTTAACTGTTACTAGCTTCAATGTCGCGGAGACCGCAAGCTTATGATAAAGTTATTTATGAAGTAGCTTTAAGGGCAATAATTTATTGAAAATGATTAAAGCGTTATCGTAAAATGTGTCGCCAAGTCCGTTTGTAGCCCTTTTTACACCCAACTCAAGCTCACTGTTGACTGTTGTTGATTTCCAGACAAACGTGATGCGTTTACGTGACGTCTGAGGAGGAAATTAGCAAACTTTAGCTTCAGTGATGATAAAACAGCAGCAGCCTCCGGTCAGACTGAGCTGTTTCCCCGCTGTGATCTCTTTGCATGTCAGTGGAGGAGTCCCCATCTTTGTGACCGTCGAAACGAGGAAACTGCGACGTTTTTTTTTTTTTACACTGGCGTATTTATGATTGTATAACGCAAAAGTCGGTCACCTTCTTCTGTGCTTTACAGGTTACCTTCTTCTTCTGGTTTCTGCTAAATTGAGACCATACGGCAACATTAGCGCCACCTACTGGTAAATGAGAGACGAGCAGTTACTGTCTTTTTCCTCGCTGCTGCAAAAACAGACATTTTTTTTAGGTAAACCCAGTGTTGATATAATCATATCTTCAGTTTTAGAGGGGTGTTGATTCAGTTTTGATGTGGTTAGTGGTGAAGTTGGACTGTATTGCACTGAGAGGTGTTTCTCTCATTTAGCCCACACTCGTTGAAATAAATGAGGCAGACGAAATAGTAGAAACACCTCAGTATAATACATGCAGTTCAAAAGCTACCCAAACCATACAGTTGAACCAGAAAAAAACTTTCAAAACAAACTCACTAAACATTATAACCTGAAGGAGGATTTATGCAGGACTAGTGCATATGCTGCATTAGTTTGAGCTAGACATACCACTGGGAACTGTGAGCGTGGCTTGATTGTGAGGCAGTATTTTGGTGTTAATAAAGTATATAAATAAAGTGTGATGTCAGCTGAAATCAGTATTTTTAAAGCAATAAACCTGAGGGAAGATTTGTCTTTATATACTTCATTATACTATATACTTTCTTTACTTTTCCTTTCTATATATATTATTATTTGATTGTTTGAGTAAAGTACAAAAACCTCAAAAATATACTTAAATACAATACTTGAATAAATGCAATTAGTTACTTTCCAGCCCTGATATAACGTGATCTGATTCCTGAACTATTCTGTCACATGATTTTAGATGTGTTTACAAAATTTTATTAATAAATGTGCTGGACATTATCAGTGATATATATTCCTTGATAATATTTGGCACTGAGACAAGACCAACTTTGTGGTACCTCCCACCACTACCTCTGACTCACCCTATGACTCATTTCCTTTCTGTGTTTTCATGATAAGGCAGCATAAACTGTGTGTGTTTGTGTTTTACCAGCAGCAGAGTTGAACCCAGCCCTTCTCCCTCTAGACTGGCTTCTGGGTACCTGGGAGTCAGATGAGCCTGGGGAGGGCTGCTTTCCCTCCATAAACCCTTTCCGCTACACAGAGACACTGCACTTCAGCCACGTGGGACAACCAATCATCAACTTCATGTAGGTTAACACGTGCACAGTTACACCTTAAACAGTCACATAAAACCAGGTGTGGTCAGAATGAACTTTGTCCCACCTGTGTAACCACACCCAACCCTACTGTCACAGGTTTTTAGTATGCCAGTACATCACTGCGGCAAGGTGAGAAGTTAAGTCACTGGAGGTCAGCAAAAGCAAGATCCTCAGGGGTGGTGCCTCTTATAAGCTTCCTCATAATGATAATGTTATATGAAGGTTTGTCTTTGCCACAAGTGTTTATGGTGTTTGTTAGCAACTCTGCTACCAACTCTGCAGGTTCAATGCCTACCATGCAGAGTCTAAAAAGCCTCTGCACAGGGAGTGTGGCTTCATTCGACTGCAACCAGGAACCAACAGAGTGGCCTTTATCATCGCACAAAACTCAGGTAGTTAGAGTTTATGTCACTGGATGTAGAGTTTACAATGTGTATTATTATATATTTATTACATTAGATGGGACTTTTTTTTTACAAGTCGGCCTATAATTTAAGCATCTTCCACATAACCATACGTGATGCAGAAATGTGTGTACTTGGCAGTGTCAGACATCTCTTCATGTTTGTTCTGTCTCTCCCTTTTGCTTGTGCATTTTAGGAAATTGTTCTCATAAGTAATCTAGGTTGTTTTGAAAATTTATTTCAAATGTATATTTCAAGGCTTTATTGCTTAGATAAAAAAAGATAGTTAGATTGTTACTAGTATAAGATTAAGTTGGCACAATGTGCATAGTGGCTGAGTGTTGTGTTGTGCAGGTCTGGTGGAGGTTGAGGAGGGGGAGCTGACAGGGCAGCAGCTGAACCTGCAGACCCATGCTCTGGCCAGAATCTCTTTTGCCAAGGAGCCACATGTACAGCAGGTAAAACTGTGATTCTGTGATCTTGCATCATATCACGCACCAGTCGTCAGCAATAACTACTTCCCTTATTCACTAATATTGAATCCGCGTAATATTTCTACCCACAAGGTCGACTACACGTCGGAACATCAAACAGAACGTTTCTGTGGAAATTATCTAAATGAATAAACATGACATCTTTGCTCCTTTGTGCCAGTGACCTCACCTGCTCTTTTCCTTCATTCAGATTTCCAGAGTGTTTCAGCTCCGACCAGATGGGAGACTGGAGCAGACAGTTTCCATGGCAACAGACAACCAGCCACTGATGCAGCACTTGCACATCACCTACCGTCGGTCATCTTGAACCAACTAACAAGCAGGCTTCTTATACACAGAAATACCTTAGTCTGGAATGAGAAATTTAAAAAAAACACAAAGCTTAATCAATAATCAGTCAGATAAACATATAAACAATTCTACAATTAGCATACACATAAAATAAAACTGAACCATTAATGGTAAATGTTACATTACGTGCAGGAATAACAGAGCTGTTGCAGTCAAATTAAAAGATAATCAAAATAAATGACTGCGCTTGTGAGGCATTATACCCAGAACGGGTACTTGATTAATGTTGATATTTATTGTTTATTTAATCTTTGAGCTGTAAAGCTTATAAAGCACTGAATTAATATTGAGTACAGTGTTCATCTCCATTGCACTAATGTAAGATTGAAAGTAACTGCTGTCTTCCTGTAGTCAATATACTGTCTTTTGAGTGTGAGACTCAGAGTTAGAGATTTATTCGTGGACCAGGTGGCACTGAATTTAAAGTTATGGTTTCAGCTCATAAATATGACTCTTTAAGAGAGTTTCCTTGAGGTGTTTCATGGCGTTCAAGTTTGCTTTTGGTCCTCACGTGGACGTGTTCTTCAGAATAGATGTTCTGATACTGACTACATTAAAAGATCACAAATTAAATTTATTTTACCTCTTTTTGTACTTTATATGCACTTATTCTAATTAATTATGTTCTCACACATTTTTTTCTGTACTGATGGATTTGATGTGTAATGTCAATAAAGTCTTCCTTGTAAATTATGAAATTTCCCTGTTCTTGATGTTTCTGTACATCACAGGTCTACAGCATCTCGTGCTTGTTTCTATTGGTCTAATTCTGAAATGGCTTCTTCTCAACATATTTGTATCTCGCAGCTTTTACATGTTTTAACCCACAGACAAGGGTACAGTTATTTGTTTTTTGCTTTTTATTTTATATCCCCTCCACCATTTTTAACTTTTAAGGGTCTGACATTCATTCAGAGAGATAAAACATCAATAAAATGAAGCAGTGTGTTTATGTGTGAAGATTTAAGTTTATTGTGGATTTAAAAAAAAAAAAATGTTCAGACACACATTTATAAGTTAACACCGTGAAAGTGACAAGCATCAGGCATACCACACAATCGCTCCAAAGAGCTGCTGTATCGGCTCTCTTTATACTGCAGTGGTCATAATCAAAATAAAAAAATAAAATCATAAATAAACTATTTACAGATTAAAAAGGAAATGAATACCACCAAAATAAGTGCATTTAGTATGGACCATTCCTCTGTCCTTTGGACAAAAATGGCAACAACAAGACCCAACGTTTCTTGACCAATTGTGTCTGAAATTGCAGCAGAAAGTTTTAGTACAGGTCACAATATTTTGGAATATATTGGGAAAGAGACACTCTGCTTTGGTAAAGTACAATAATGTAAATAAAACCCATGAAGTGTAAGCAGCTGATACCACCTGATATTGCTCTCCTGAGTGAAAACACTTCCACATGTCAGAAAACTCAAAGACCCAGCCAGCTGAGCATCAGTTTTCATTACATTCATTCACAAGGCTTCCTCCCTGGCATCACTCCTGTCGGTACGTATTCTGAGACAAACATCACATCAAAAAAATCAGACTGTTTATGTCAGGACCATGAACAGCCTCCCACAGCTCACGTTCACCCTGAACACCATCACACATGACAGTTACAACACGGGAGAAGCCTGGTTTACTGCACCGGTGTAAGCAGAGTGAAAATATACAGAAGAGGTGACGTGAGACAAACTTGTTCCTTTGCCATTTATGATCTTAAATAGCATGATGACTACTCTTTGGATGAAGGGTAATCACTTACAGGCTCATCTGACACCGAGATAACGCAAACATGATGCTGATGAAACATTAGCTGATGGCCCTTCAGCGACAGACTGATCTGATATGCGTGTAGGCTCAATTCCCATCAAGCACAGTCACCATCTCCACCTTTTATTGACAAGTCTGTGATTTCAATCTCGTGTCAAACGATCACGATGAATGCTGTGCCCGCCGTCTCTGCTGTTCATGGCTCCTTCATGATGTAGACGTACATCGTGGTGAGGAAGTACTTCAGGGACTCGATGACAGAGGAAAGCCAGTGGTGTTCAGGGGTGAGATCCCTCTTCACCACACATTTAGTGATCTCCGCCTGAAAAAGGACAGTGAGAGATATTTCTAAGTATCAGATTCCAATGAAACTTAATTGATATAAATGAAAAATGATGCCATGATAACAATATGAATTTTAGAAGAATCAGAATACTAATAATTTAACTGCTGGCGATGACATACTATTGAAATTCATGCACCACTGAATTGATGACATTTAAATGTCTGAATCTATGGTTTTATACACACGCACGCACACACACACACACACACACACACACACACACACACAAAATTTTTATAACGGGAATTCAAACAAAAATTCTGATGTTTTTTTCAAAGTATAATATTTCAATGCTATAAATTCAAACTTTAAGTATTAAAAAGAGATAAAGTTTCATCATTGAATATTCAGCTGTTGTGACAAACTAGGCTACGTTCAAAACATCATAAAAGGAAACAGGTTCACTTCTTTTGCAAAGAATTTCAGTTGGGACTCTGTCGAAAAGAAAAAAGAAGGATCGGGTGTTTCAGGAAAAGGCAGCTTTCCCGTGGTAAAGAAAACCTATTGTGCTGCAGCTGAAAATACATTTTTAAGGTCTGTAACCAAGACAGGGTCAATAAGAAACAAATGTTACAAGAGCAGATCTCTGCATCAGATCAACCAGCAGGAAGCTATGTACAGGATGTACAGGAAAGTTCGATTTTCAGTCATAACTGAGTCTTTCCGAGCAGGCTACCATCAGATTTTACGTAACTCCCCTCTAACTGTGTCAACCGGAGCTTATGAAAGCACACTGAGCTCTGATACATAAACAAGATAACGTAAATTAGTCGTTTAGCTTCAGGAAAACAATGTCGCCAGTTTTAATCCCCAGAGAAATAAGATATGAACAGCGGTTTCCCCCCTTGTTTTTTCATATGTTAATATTCATTTTACATTCAGTTTGTCCAGAATTCTTCTCAAAAAAGCTCATCATGCAGTGACATCAATTAAAGAGATAATATACTGGAGATGACCATTATTGGTTGATGTAACTAAGTAAACTCTCTGTAATCCAAACTGAAAGCTCAACATTTCTCCACATTGCTGCTCATGCATTATTACCCACAGCGACCATGATTATCAGCATGTACAGCAGCGGCCACTTACCCATCCTCCCCGCCTCTTCAGCCAGGGAACCAGGAACTTGCGCACAAACTGTCCCAGACTGTCCACTAAGATGTGAACGCTGGTCGGATGTCCCTGTCTGACACAGTCCACTGCCAGGGCTCCAGCTACTGCATACATGGCTACCACCTTACCCCAGGTTATACCTACAGCAAGAAAAACAAACATCACCGAGTTATGTTTTAAGCCAGTTAATATCTATGTGTGCGAGCACTGATGCTTGTCTTTCATCTGTTGCTTATTAGTGTACTGTTTGAGTCTGACTGTTCAGTGATGCACGTGCAGAGGCCGTTTCCACATTATTCTGTGTTTGGACATTAGTCAATTAATCGATTAGTCAACTGACAGAAAATTAATCTGCAAATATTTTGATAATCAATTAATTATTTAGAGTTAAGAAATAAAGCCAACTTTGCAAGTGACTATTTCATCGTCTTTTATGATTTTATCCCAAATATCTCTGGAAACAGGACACCTGAAGATGTCATCTGGGACTTAAGGAAATTTTTTCTCCATTTGCTGACCAAACAACTGATCAAAACGAAATTATTTAAAAGAATAATGAAAATAATCACTATTTAAGTTTAATTTCAGGTGTATAGCAGGATTTTGTGACATCACAGTTGGTTTGCTCATGGTCCAACATGCGAGTGTGATGTGGAAACCTGAAACCCGCAGTGCACATACACAGAGGATGAACTTCTCATTGAAGCAGGAGACGTGTGTCATGCAGTTAAACTTTTGAAAAGAAAAATATTTTCAACTTTAATAAGGGAGAAGGAGTAGATGTATTTTTTTAAAGTATTTTTAACAAGGAAATTGAACTTTTTTTTTTCTGTGGAAAACAAATTGTTTTGGAGGGTATTTCTGTACGTGTCCAGGAGGTATTGATTCTATCCTGCAGTCACAGAGTAGTTTGTCTGATAAGTGAGAAGCACAACTCACACTTCAGCTACACGACCTGAGTGTCAAGCCTCCATGGTGGCAGTGTGTCCCAAACCGGAAAGGATAAAACTGCCACATTTATCTCAGTATAAACACTCCTCTCCCAGTCCATCCCGAGCATTAACACCCGTCTCCTCTGAGGTTTCTCCTTCCTCTGTGACCTGATATGAGGCATGTGGGGCAGTTGGCGGACCTTGTACTGAAATAAACTGCAAATATGAGGTGAACGTCAACAAACCAGTGCATTTGTGTTAATGTGGCTGATAAGAGGTCTTACTGCGTCACATGCCAGCTGTAAATTAAAGAGGGCGAGACCGTGTTGCCTTTGCCTAGAGGTGGATGAGGCGCTGACGCAGTTTCAGATGTGGGGAAGTCAACAGGTTCAGAAAATGATTTTGCATTCACCAGTCAGATGCAGTTGAGAGTCATGAAGTTGAAAAGGGCCAATTCTTTGTCCTCTCTTTTTACCTAAACAATCCAGTCCGATAATGACGGGCATCCGGCCACTTCTATGTAGAGTTTCCAGGGCAGTGTTTTAACGACCGTCAGTGATGCAATACAGGGTCTAATGGCATTAGCCTCCTTCATGTCCTGCTTGCATTGTCATGGCTGTTCCTCCTGAGCTGACCTACAGTGTCTGACTGTGGCTATAAGGGGATGGAGCTCTGGGCGAGCTTAAATGAGATAACTGTCCGTGGAAGCTGTCAGAGTACGTCACGTCTCACTCCCTACTGAGAACCAGGCCAAGAATAGAGACAAGATTGTCAGGGATAAAGCTGGAGGAGAGGAGGGCGGAAGGAGAAAGAACAGAAGTGGGAGGCAGGGGAAGATGGATGGAGAAGAGACAAGCCATGTTGATTTTACCGAGGGAGACCACAGTGCAGATGGCCAGTTAACCACTTCCCGAAAAATATGCGGCTATGATACGTATTAGGATTCAGCAGACATATCGTTCCTTTGTGGTCCCTAAATTCATGATAAGCACTTGAAAGCATGATAAATACCAAAAAGCTAAAAAGGTACTTATAAAACAAATCCGGAACAGCAGGGAAAACAAACTTGCATGTTTTTTTTTTCTATTTATATCCAGGTCTCGCCCTGTCCCAGAAGGCTGGGGCAGCCTGGGTTCACCAGTTTGTTATTCCTCAGAAGGAATCCCACGCTGTTTCTAAAAATGACACCCTCGTGACGTCAAGCGAGTTTAGCCAAAACACAGGCATGAAAATTATATTAAGCAAGTCTGTTTTTGATCTTTCCTGGAAACTTGCCAAATCCTAGCTACACTGCGACCAGAGCATTTTATCTTCCCCACAGGCTCATACAGAGGACATAAAGTCACTCTTTTTATTTGGGTACTTCAAAATGCCATTGCTGCTTTCAATAGTGTACAAAGCAGATCTGCTGTCAAGACTATTTAAAACAAGCCAAGAGCCAGCAGAAACAAGTTCAAATCATGACCCAGACTGACAAAAATCTAAGTCCTCTCTGAGCGAGGCTTATCCAGCAGCCATTAAAATCTTCCTTTTGTGAGGGTTATTCTTTAATTTGACATTTAAACCTGGGAAAGGCTTTTAATAAACGTGTTTGTATGATACATCTCGAGGCAAACATGACTGTAACACGCTCCTCTTTGATCTCCATAACTCCGTGTCTTTCAATGAGTTGTATGAATGGGGGTAACCGCACTGTTGGACAGTCTCTCCTCAAAGACAAAACATACTACCTGAATTTGCCAAAGACAAGGACAAAAAAGGGCTATTGTAAGTAGCAAAATCAAAGATTAAGGTCAAGTTAAAATAAATGAATAAATAAAACTAGAACATCCAGACATTGAAAACCAGACTCAAGACCAAAAGTGGACAAAAGACAGACGGAAGAGGACACATACTGGTCTGTACATGTTTGCCCGAGTTCTCGTAGCAGCACATTATCTGCATCTACAGTTATGTAATCATTAATTACAGCAAATCAATCAAGAAATTAGGTTGTAGAACAGAGCTTGGCCGTGTGTGTGTTTTATTTCTGTGTCCAGACCAAAGGAGTGGTGTCCATGGCATGTACGCTCTCTGCTAACATTTCCATGTGTCACATTTTATCAAATTAGTTGTGCAGTGATGACAAAAAACTAATTGTGATCAATACCAGAAACTAGTCAGTGCTATCTGTTCAGGAGGAGAGCGTCTAAACTTAGTGACTCGTTTTAGATGTAGGGCTCATGGTGCGTTTTAAAGTCTCACTCCACCTACATGTGATTCACACCCACTCACTCTCACTCTCACTGAAAGCACCTCTGAGGCTACAGGGCCTGAGAAAAAAAAAAAAACTGCAGCCGGACACTTGTTAGAGTCGCTGCCTCCATCAGTCGTCTGAGGCACTGAGGAAGTGTAAATGTCTTCCTGAGCTGGCAGATCTCCTTTGGCTGAAGACTACACGTTTAGTTTCTAACGTGCTACCTCATCCTCATCATCAACACCTTCGAGGCTAAGAATGTACCATGTACCTGTTGAAAAGATCTCTGTTGCCACGCCGATAAAGGCATCCGAAACCATGTTCTCCATGGCAACAGAGATGTTGAGCTGCCGTGCCACGTTCCTGTACAAACTGGGCTGTATACACTCCAGCTCGTCGCCTTGGTAACAGAGGGAGAGCACAGACAAGAAACAAAAAAGAGAGAGAAGCATTAAAAGTCTGTCAGAAGGACCACAGTTGTTCTGAATGAATGAGGCATTAACCAAAACACAGATTCGGTTTAAACCAATTATTTAAATATTATGGGTTATGCAAACAATCACACAACTCAACCAATTCAGACAATTGGTTGAGTTATGCTGGCGGAGGGTCACTTAGATGTCAGGATGTCAAAGGAAAGCATGCATGTCTCTGCTAGTATCCTTTACAAAGACACTGGGCACTTGAGCTGCTGTCTTAAGTGAGTCAAGTCCTCCAGATGTAATCACTCAGTTCAAGCTGTTCTCTCTCTCTCACACACTCACACACTCACACACACACACACACACACACACACACACACACACACACACACACACACACACACACACACACACACACAAACATAATCCTTAATTCATCATTTGCTCAAAGCTTATCATAGCTTGTACAGAGGGCCCTACAGTACGTGGATATCACTGAGAGTCACGTCTGAGGAGTTGTTCAGTCCAGTTTCTTGATGTGTATCAATTATCTGTTCCAGCTCTGTTGAGTCATCCTCAGCCTACTGTTATCTAAAAGTAGATTACAGCGCAGCAATGCTGCTTTTTAGACCCAAGAGGAGGGAGCATATCACTGTCACAACAGTCAGCTCTCACTGGTTTTCAGCAGAGGAGAACGAGAATTTATTGATTGTTTTGGAAGCAATGAATTAATCAATTGGTGTGAGACTGCAGCGTGGCATTTCTAGTGTACTGGTCTTAAATTATGAAGTCCTTAATGTCTTTAATTTAGTCTTAATCTCAAATACAAAAATCTACTTATTGTAGCAGATCAATTGTCCTGCTCATCTCCATTTGTCTGTTAGTTAAAAATATCTTGTTCATAAGCTTGTTCATTTGTATTTTGCAGTGCACATCTAGAGAACGGTGAGGACTCATGATTTTTATCTAAAATAAATAATTAATACTGTGAAATGGTGAAAACATTTTGAGGATGTATTCCATTTGATGTGGATCAGGATCCAAAGGAAAGCTTCAGGAAAGCTTCCAGGGCAGATTGAAAATGTCTAAACAGTTTCTATTATTAAAAACGTGGAGGATTGCCAATATATTACATACTCTTGAGATTTTTTTCCAGTTAAAAGAGTTACATTAAACCTATGTTTATGTTAAGCTTTAAATTAAAATCACAATGAACCCATGGCTAATTAACAAAGCTGTGAACTTCAAATAAGACACTAAACAATGAAAAACGAAAGAAAACATAGTATAAACTATAATGTAGCCTCTTAATGTTACTTGAGCTACCCTCTCCTGTAAACATGAGGAAAAGCCAATCACTTCCACAAAGTCAGGTCCAGAGTTCAACGGGAGATTAAAACCACGGCCTTGAATGTGTTGCTATAAGATGACAGTTTATCCATTCTCTCATTCACTAGTTTTCTAAGACGTTACAGCTGCTCAGGTTTCTCTCACCAAGACAGAGAAGCACCAGAGACACCTCAGCGAGCGCCGCATTTGAGGGAGATAGGTTGAGTTCAGTTTTGGACCATCCCAGCCCGTTCTGGTTGAGTCTGGACAGGATGTAGTCTCTGCACAGGGCTTTGGACTGGGACACCAGCTCCTTCTCAGTCAACGAACGGTCGAACACATCCAGGACCTCTGCGGCAAACACAGAAGACCTCCGCAGGACCTCCATGTCCTCCTGCAGGGGATCTGGGTCAGAGAGCGTCTGACCTCCTTGGATCAGCTGTGTCTCAGTGCGTCTTTATCCCAGGAGGAACAGAGTTTAATGGTGGAGACAGTATGGCAGCTGTGAGGAAAGAAAGCCCGTATTTAGAGGCAGCTAGAGAGAACTGGTTCGTTTTAAAGGAGTAAATTACAGCATTTTATCTTGAAACCTGTTTTTTTTTTTCTGGCAGGAAGGACAAATGCAAAAAAAAAAAAAAAAAAAAAAAAAAAAAACAGCATGTGTGACTGGATTAATACTTCCTGCTGCTACTACATACTTTTTTAAAGTCGTGTGGGTGTACAAAGACATGTCGACACCAGAATCTAAAATCAGACCAGAAACTTATATAATAATATGATGGAGGCGTTATTGTTGTGAGTCACATGGTGGGACAGTCAAGATATTGCTACATTTCTTGGATTATGCAACAGCAAGTACTGATAGCACAAGATGACAAGGTAAATGTTTTTGCTGCAAGGCAGCAACAGGCCTATCTTGATTTGAGATAAAAATGCATAAATCATTAGATCATTATTTCTCAGGGTAATCTCAAGCAACCTGAAGGTTTTTAAATCAATAATAAATTGTTTGAAAGACAAAAAAAAAGGGCACGCTTACCTTGAGCATAGTATCCACACTAAGGTGCCCCCGCCTCTGATATCACCAGTATGTGATTCTTCCGATGATGGACCTTCAATTAATTAATCAGAAAACATTTCAAACCAGCTCTGGTGTTTCCCAGCCGGAAAAAAAAAACAGCCTGTGTGACTGTCAGATCGAGGGCAGCTCGTCTACCCTCAAAAGAAACCGTCTCAGACTATTACAAACCCGCCGGGCGAAGTTCTCCCTCAGGTCTCGTCTCCAACAGGCTCATGGTTTTCAGCGAACGATCCGAGAGACACCGCAGGAGGACGCCTACCTGTTGTCCCACCTCCCCATTGGCGCTCAGCGGGTGCGCTGGTTTTTAGCGCTCAGGAAAAGCCCGCTGGGAGGAGTTTAACGCCCGTGTCCTTTCCTAGCCACTGGGCAAGCCAAACCTCACCACGGCGGACAGGGGGAGACAAATCAACCGCATCTACAGTTTCATTCATAAGTCCGGGGCAGAGTAAATCCTGCCACGATACTCTGCAAGGGTCCAGCTTTTGCGCATTTTTTTTCCCTTTATCACTTCATGTGTTTCCACTCTCGTGCGTAAAAGCTGCAGCCTTGACTTTTAAAGTGGAGTCAGCGCTGACAGGTCGGAAACACTTCATACTCATGCGCCGTCACGTGCGTCAGGACAATGGGGTTTCCTAGTGCAGGTAAAACAGGTGTGTCCCTCCGCCGCTGATCTCCTGCCAGGTTTATGTAAGTGTTCCCGCTGAGGACGAAAGCGTCGCACCTTTAATCCCGTGCAGCGAAGATGGATAATTATAGGAGTCCCACTCTGCGGTCACAGCACTGACACACACTTCAGTGGGTCCTTTGTATGATGGGGTTTTATTATTTTGTTATTGCGACAGTTATTAATTTATCTATTTATTTATTTTATCGCATCAAAAGACAATATAATCAAGTTATATTAATTGGACACTCCGTAGCTTTTATTTTATTAATTTTTTTTTATTTTGTTTTGTTATTTTAAGGTGAAACTCATCTGTCGCGGCTGATATTTCTGAAGTGTCCTAGTTCACGCAGTGTGAGAGAGACTGTTATAAACAATGGACCCGTTTAAGAACCCACTCCACACAAAAAGCCCGACGCTTATCAGTTCATTTCTCCCTCTGTTTGAAGTGTGTGTGTGTGTGTGTGTGTGTGTGTGTGTGTGTGTGTGTGTTTACCTGCCATATTAAAACGACAATGATAGGCCTGTGTCATGTGTACATATTTTATAACAGCAGTAAACAAAGTAAAAAAAAAAAAAAGACCTGGTGTAACATGCGGTGCCAAATTATGGTTAGGGTTAGGAGTAGATCATTTTACTTTTAACATTAGGTGCGTTTACTCGGCTATTATAATCTATGTTATCTGTTATTGCTGATTACGTTTGGATTACTTCTAATGAACTGTTTGGCCGCTGAGTGTCACTGTTGCTCACTTTCTGTTGTGCTCGACATGATTTTATCCCTGAAAAGCCTCTGGGTTGATGAGGCCAGTTGTTCAAGATCTGTGTCTCTCCTGGGTGTTACATTTGGACCAGGAGCAAAACAGAGATACAGTACAACACAATGAGTTCGTGACTAACACAAGAGACAACAACGATAGGGTTACCACAACTGTCACAATCTTGTCTGGGCTAGAGATGAAAGGCTGAAATGTGCAGCACATATACTGGAATTCAGACCAGAGGTTATCCTCCTCGACGGAAATCTGGATGCGTACCAATAATGTGTTATGTTCTGCAACACTGGCAACAAATTAGACATTCAACTATAGGTCGGCTGTTATCTTTATGGCATGAAGATGTTTATTTATATGGTGTTTATCTCTCCTGGAGACACATTAGAAAGACTAATACCTTGAATAACATCACTAACACCAGTTCACATAAGCCATAGACACTGGAAATAAACTAAAACTATGGCTACAATCTCAAGATGAAAAATTAAGTTGATATTCAATAATGAGGCCTACACTTGTGGATATATGGTATTTCCCTATATAATTCTCCTTTAAATCTGAAATTGCTATGCATTTCAAGTGTCTAAATAAATGAATCATAATTCTTTAGCAAGGTTTAAAGAACCAAATGTAAAAACCCACAACAGTAACACCGCTCAGAAACAACCTCCTGTTTTTTTCAGTCAAGGAGAGGGTGGCGTTTCAGTAATTAGCATGTTAGTGGGTGAGTTTCTAAGTGATTCTGTTCGGAGGAGAGTGAGGCCAAGAAAGAAAACCTCACCCCCTTTTAGGTCAGTTTTCACATTCATTTGTTCAAATGAGACACCTGAACCTTCAAATATGAGGACAAATGGCAGGTTACGTCAGCTCCAGTGTATCAGTTCAGGTAAGGTTAAAGTGACAACCTGTTTTCACATGTTTCTGATTAAATACGGCGTGAATAAATTGCTTTGAATGAAACAGCGCAATGGTACTCAGCATGTTAGACAACATAAGTAACCACACATGGAATCTGGTTTTGTCTCATTACAAATGAGACAAAGTGATGGAGGACCACATTCCAAAAATGTCACTGTCACCGAAAAGTGAATTTCTCAGCTGTTGATGTCCATGTGACTCTTGTGTTAGGTAATCTTAACTCCTACTTCATAAACGACCATACTGAGAAATGCATGTTTACCTTTAGTTTAGTTTAGTGAGGCCACTCATTCATTCTCGCCAGCAAAGCTCGCTCTTTCACATCCAGTGGCATCTATCCTGTCTAATTTGTCACAATTGGCTAATTGGAAACAACCAGCATGTCTCGAGGACCATGTCTATTTTCTGGTTATGCTGTTGGGCAGAGAACTATAGTCTCTAGACAACATCATGTTGTGCTGCTGTTTGTTAGTTTCTGTGTGATGAATTCTGCTATTGGGCAAAACCTAGACTTAAGTCAATGTTAAACGGTCACAGGACCAAGAAGAACAGGGAGTGTGTTATCAAGTGCAGTAATGTGGCAGCTATGAAAAACAGCTGATGTGATTGGAGACACAATGACACCAACTCTCACATTCTCGTCCAGTTTACGTCTCGAACCTCCATCAGTCAAAGATCTAAGCAAAAACCATGTCAGTGTAGACTGGTCATGCAGTTCTTCTGCACAAGTTAGTGGCTAAACAGAGGCAATATTATATTGGGCTGATTTAGAATCATCATGTCAAGGTTTTGACATTTTGCCAACTACCTATAGATGATATAGCATGTTATTATCCTGAGTCTCAGCTGATGAGCGACATGCACATAAATACAGCAGCTCTGGAAGGAAAAAAATTTGTGCAGCTTCTACTGTGCAGAAAAGCTTGTTGTGTAAACAGCTGCATCAGTGAGTGAAACTGAACTGTTACATATGTTAAAAAGCTAAGTTTCTCTTTTGTTGAAGATTTTGTTGACCTGAGATGAGTGAGACTGAGAGCCACACCTTTAAGAGGCCATTAAGTACCCTAACAATGATCATGTGTTAGGGCTTCTCTGAAACATATACTACTGAGCACATGCGCTATCAGGGTCTAAAATTCATGACATATAAACACAAAACCCGGTGTCTGTTGTATTTTTCCCCAAAGTATTCTTTCTGTCTACAGCATGAACTGGTTCTGGCTTGTATTAAACTTAAAAGTTAAAAGCACAGAATGGCAAAGCATCTCTGCAGGAACGCAGGATTTTTTTTAAGCGAATAAGACCCTGTCACTTCTTCCTTCCTTTTGCTTTTGCTTCCTTCCTATTTGCAATAAGATCTGTGTGCAATACTCCACCTTGAACGATTTAATATTTGTGGTTTTCATGCCTGCACTTTATTGCAGAGCCACCATGTGCTAAACCGTCCAACAAAATGTCAACAGTTGTGTTTCCGCCTTCTCTCTCTCAAGCACAGATTCCTTTCATTCCAGCCAACCTTCCAGTCTAACGTACGTGTTGAGGAGTAAATTTCAACCTCTATCCAGGCCTCACGCCCATCGTTGCCAGTGCTTGGGGAACAGGTAAAACCAGAGGCACAAAGGGCTCGTCATAGCAGCAAGGGTTGGACAGGTACCCAGCCCCTCTTTGCCACCACGCAGTAAGGGATGGGCAGCGCACGATGTGACGTTAGGTTTGTGAATGCATCAGATTTTACCTTTAGCCTGAATAATGTTTGGAGGACACTTTTAAAATACATTTTGGTGAAATGATCAGATCTTTTTGGAGTGGCACTGTTAAATCATTACTTTTATGATATTGAAGCTACAACATTTTCAGTCTATTCGTTGTTTCATATTGGTTTACATCTTTCATATGAAGCTAGATTTTTTTTTTTTTCTTTGTATTATTCTCACACGCTTAATAATTGTTTTTTGTTGCACTGCATAAGACTTTTCACCCCTGGGTCTTGGTTTCTTTAACTAGGGTCCTGCAACTCTCTGACCCCATCCCCTTCATCAGCATTGATGTGACAGACCAATCACAAACAGGCCAAATGAGGATAGAAAGGTGGAGCTTAGCACTGAAACAGGGTGTGGTGCTGAAACCAGCAAGGTCTGTAGTAGTGCCCCGGGGTTTAAATTGAGTTGAATGAGCTCAGTCCCATAGTTGTCATAGTTAGCCTCTCACTTCTATGAATTTCTCTCTTGCTTTCTCTCTGTCTTACCCCATTTCTTACCTGTGAGACTATCGGCTCTTGTTGGATTTTTATTAAGAACAAAAATTTGAGGACAGCTGGAAGCTACCACCCACGGAATAGCTTTGCATGGTGTCTGGTCTCTACCTGATCACTCTCACTGGTGGGCCTGCTGATCTGTTGGATCCACCGGGCTGGGTGCTGCCTGTTCAGGCTGCGCAGGAGTGAGTGCTGAGGACTTGAGCTCAGCGGGTGAGTCACTTTCTATGAATGCAACAGCAAAGATTTGAAGTTTCAGGGATGTTATCTTACCAACTTAACTGCTAAAAGTTGTTGTGTGTTTTGTGCCAGACACTCATTTAGTTCATTGTGAAATGAAGCTTTATCTAGATTAGGAAGACAAATCATTTATTCTGCTGCTTTAAACATGTTCTTTTTGTTTTGCCGCTGGAAGTCCATAATCTGCCCAGATCTTGGTGGCTCAGCTAGGCTGGCCATATGGGCCAAGTTCTTTGCCTCACCTGTTTTACTTGCTCTGTTAGTCAGCATGAGAGAATTTCATTGTTTTTAGACTGACAGCAGAATTCAGATGTTTCACAATCCTTCATTGAACACTCATTGATCTATATTTTGTCACTAATTGTTTTCTTTTGAATTATTATATGGGAAAAAAAGCATTTGCTTTTGAATGAAGCACAGCAGTGGTGCTAAAACAGTGAGGATTTTAGCTTACATGCTACACTTTAAATGGAGAAAGCAGCTCCTTCTTTCCCCTGTGTATTTTCTTTTTTTTTTTTTTTTTTTTTGAAAGTGTGTACATTATGCCACTCTGGGTTGTTTGATGAGCCTGTGCAGCTGTCTCCTGTTTGTTCAGTCAATGGGAAAGCAGGTGGACGGGTCGCTTAGTTGCTCACCTGGCCCAGCAAGCCTCACTCTCACCTCAGTCCTTCATCTCCCTGGTTTCTGAATCTTTGGTCTTCTCATGTTTTTCAGGGATTTAATAGAAGAGAAAAAGCAGGCAGTCAACATGCTGCGAGAAGCTGCATCAAACATTTTAAAACTCCACAGTTATCTACAATCGAGAACTGGTAAGTGTCTTTGCCTCAGCCTGATATTTACACTTCTGCCTTATTAAAACATGAATGATTAACAGGTGATCTAAGGGCAGGGCGAAATGGTGGATGACAGACTTTAAAAGAGGCATTTTTTGCTTTTGTTTTGTTGAAATGACATCATGAACGTGCCCAAGACTGGACTAAATTTGCTGTTGATCCTCCTAATTATCCATGTATACTGACATGCTGAGATAATGAGCGTGTGTGCGTGTGTGTGTGTGTGTGTGTGTGTGTGTGTGTGTGTTTTTGTCCTCCCCAGATGTGAGAGTCAGAGACTACCCTCTGATGCAGAGTCCCGTACAGATGACCACCCTCCTGTTGGGCTATATCTTCTTCTCGGTGTACGCTGGGCCTCGGCTGATGGCAAACCGCAAACCTTTCCGACTAAACACAGCCATGATTATCTACAACCTTAGCATGGTTTTACTGAATGCCTACATAGTCTATGAGGTAAGAAAAAGAACTGACAAATGGAGTTATTAGCTGATTTAAATCTTCTTGAAAACCAGAGTGCTTGTGAGGTCAATGTTAATAAAAGCTGCTGATGTGTCTTTGACCTAGTTCATGATGTCTGGATGGGCCACCACCTTTACGTGGAGATGTGACCTAATTGACACCTCCAATAGCCCGCAGACTCTTAGGGTAAGTCAGCAAATGGTTATTCATTTGCCTCTATCCGATTCGCTTTATTTGACCTGTTGTGGCCTGAAAAGCAAACTTTAAAAAGCTGATTTTAGTTCATGGCTGTTCTGTTATGTTGAGAAATAAATGTTTTTTGCTTGTTCATAGTTAGATATCTGAGATTACAGCTATTTTCTTCTTTTCCTTCCCCCAGATGATTCGAGTGGCTTGGTTATTTTATTTTTCAAAATTCATTGAACTCCTTGACACAGTAAGAACATTTTAATTTCTCCATTTATAACTTGTCTGACCCTGTGTGACAAATCCTGCATGTGTGCATGTTAACTTGAGCTTAGCTTATTTTTATTCCAGGTATTCTTTGTGCTGAGGAAGAAACAAAGCCAGATCACATTTCTGCATGTATTCCATCACTCCTTCATGCCCTGGACATGGTGGTGGGGCATCACCCTGACTCCTGGTGAGGTTTACTCAGCATGATATCAATGTAATATACTTTATAAATTTACACTGTGTCCAAATGCATTGGGATTTGAAAACAGCGGAAAATGCATTTAAAAAAAAAAAAACAAAAACAAAAAAAAAAAAAAACATTAGTCCCGGTCATGGCTGGAAAAAAAAAAATCCTCAAATCATAGATGACTTCTTCATAGCCAATAAAACACCTAATTTCTTGTGTCTTTCTCCTCAAGCTGGAGGAATGGGCTCCTTCCATGCCATGGTGAATGCAGCAGTCCACGTTATCATGTACTTCTACTATGGGCTCTCTGCTGCAGGGCCTCGCTTCCAGAAATACCTTTGGTGGAAGAAGTACATGACTGCCATCCAGCTTGTACGTCCCCTTTATGATTTTTTCTGTATTAAAATGATTGACGTATTTCTACAGTTCTAGGTTAATATTAGATCTTTAATAACCACCTGCCCTCTCCCTGTTGTTTTACAGACGCAGTTTGTCCTGGTCTCCATTCACATCAGCCAGTACTACTTCATGGAGAAATGTGACTACCAGGTCCCCTTGTGGATCCACTTGATTTGGATGTATGGTGTCTTCTTTTTCCTCCTCTTCTCCAACTTTTGGGTGCAGGCATACATAAAGGGCAAACGGCTTCCTAACAGAGACGACAAGCCAAAACAGAACGGCTCAACCAGTGAACCTATTACTGTGGTGGCCAATGGCAAACACCTGGAGAATGGGAATGTGCACCACTACACCAATGGCAAAATCTTTGTGGGCAAAGTAAAGGAAATCTAATGCAGTAACTCTGGAAATGAGAGGGAGGAACACAAGGTGGCTCTAAAGAGCCACCAGCAATATGACATTCATCATTCATGTCTAGTCGCATATTGGAGTAGCACAGATTCTATACTTCATAATTTTGACACAGGTCTAGTCTCTGTTGAAAATATATATACACTTCTATTGATATGAATGGCATATTGTGTTTTGCCGGTGATCTCTACGTGTGACATTGTGTTTGTTAGTTGTTGTGAACACTATTAACTGTGACGCACACTGTATGGCGACTGGTGCTCATTTTGTCACTGATAGTATTTTTCAACTCGAGCTTGAGCCACACAAGCTTGACCTACACCACTCTTTGGCTGGCATCACCCTTGTTGCTTGGAAGTATCACACAGTTTCCACTGAGGACTTGTAAAACGTGTAAATAACTGCTATAAAGTTTATGCCAAAAGAAGGTTTTCATTGTTAATGTCATATATTTAGTTTTTCTTTTTTTCTGTTATTTATGATTTGAAATAAAACACATTTTAGATAAAGGTCTGTGTCATTTGGAAAGTTATGGTGTGTGCTTTGAAACATACCACACAACAATATTTCAATTTTAAGAATTGTGGAAAAGGAATGTTATACTGTATATTACAGTATTGATACATTTTGCATTTTTTGCATAAGTAGGTAGTGACATATACACTGCTTTGTGTGTACATCCATATTAATTAATTCTGAGTTTTGCAACACTGTATGCTCTATTCTTTCAGCACATTCAGTGCTTTCTACCACCTTAGAATTAAATAAAAAGAATACTGTCGATGGCCGTGTCTGAATATCACTGCAGAAGTATGTATGCATTGATTGATAAACATAGTGTTTGTTGTTGTGCACAATGACAGCAGAAGAATGATCCAGTTTTGAAACACTGCTAGCCTTTTTAAATTGGTTCTGATATTTGCCACAAATGTTACTTAATTAAGTCATAGATGTCTATATGTTACAGGCAATTCTTATGATGTACAATAGATTAACCTGCTTCTGATTTGAAAACTAGAAATGTCGTCATTGGTGCCTGTGTCACCAAAAACACACGAACCAATTAAGAATTAATATTTATATGATTTTTATGTGAGTTCAAAGACTCCAGTAGAAGCCCAGTGAAAAAATGAACAATGAATAAATCGCACAGGCACACATTCACCTTTAACCAAAATGAAAAAGACAGGGATACCCTACAAATGTATAGACCAATCTCACTCATGGAAATGAAAATTTTAAGTAAAATCTAGCTACCAGACTCTCAAAATACATAGCAGATCTATTCTATGCCGACAAATCAGGTTTTATACCAGACTGCCATATTTACTTCAATCTCTGTCGTCTTTTTAACATTTTATACCAGCACAAAGAAGAGATGACTGTAATTGCTCTCAGTGCTGAAAAAGTTTTACACATTGAATGGAAATTTGCACTTTCTACTCTAAAAGATTATGGCTTTGTCAACTGGATCTCTGTCACCAATCCCCCGGCTGCAATTCTTACAAAAACTGAGCTTTCACAGCCATTTAGCCTTAAGTGAGGAATCCAACAAGGTTGCCCTTGGTCACCATATCTCTTTATCTATCTTAAGCTTTTCAGATTAGATCATGTGACAGTACAATATAGCACCAGTTCAAATTCTTAACACATAAGGCCAGTGGCTGGGTCACCCTGACATTTGAAAGTTGTTTGTTTTGACAGAAATGCTGATAAAACTGTCTGGATACTGGTGTGTGTGTGGTTTAGCTTTTTTTGTTTATCTGTTTGTGCTCTTGTTTTTTCTACAATGTAAATGGGAAGAAAGCTAATCAGTGAAATCAGCTGCTGAAGTGAAAACCCAAATTCCACTGAAATCTTTCATTATGTAAACTCTGATTTTAAATATTTAGTATCTAACTTTGACTTGGAATAGTTTTTAATTCAGATCAAGTTGTCTGGTAGCAGTGTGAAAGAGTTTGGATCTGCAGCATAAATGCATGACTTGATATCAGATCATACAAACGGGACAGAGTGTTAAAAAGTCTGATTAACTGGGATTCAGCCTTATGTCCAAATATCTGCAGGATAAATGTCACTTTGTGGAGATATAACCATATGAAATACCAATTATCCTAGCCATACAGTTTCAATATGGCAGAAGTAATACATGCCAATAACTGACAGAAGCACATAAAAGGTAAACAAAACATTTATTTATACCTCAGTCCATTACAATACAGTGTATCCTGATTACAATAAGCTAATTGAATGTCATAAATACATTTCCAGAACAGTACTGCCTTAAAGCGAACACTCTTGCTTTATACAGGTCTGCTAATATGGTTAACAATTGAGCGCAACCCATGACACCACCAACAGGAGCAGGAAGATGCCAGTTAGGGCTAAAAAACTGGGTGGAAAACTTTATTGTTGATTAAATAAAACATTTGCACAAGTTCATTCAGCATAGATCGAAAAAATCTCAGTACAAAAGGAAATTATCTGATTGACTGATGAATGACACTGCTACTTGATTTGGCCATCCTCTCTTTGGCCTTCTTCTTAATAGGATCCACTTCAAAGCACTTCCACAGGCGAATAGTTTCATCTGCAGCAATAGTCGCAATGGAAGAGAAGTCTGGGCTCAGAGTCAAACTGAGAACTCTGTCCTCGTGGCCTAAAATAAAGAAATAATATTTACCAACCAACCAACAGAAAGCATAAAGTACAGTTCACTAAAGTTTTTCCTTTAAAGTATAGTATAAGCAAGCACAGTGAGTCCAGTCTTAACAGTTATTTACCAGCGAGCTCTGCGACTCTGGTGAGAGAGGGATACTTCCAGATGACAACATTGTTGTGGGCATATCCATGGGCAGAGACCAGCTCCTTGTAGTTGGGTGCAAACACCAGTGACGAGATCTGAAAAAGCAAAATTATGCATGTATTGTCACCAAGTTAAATAAATTAAACCAAATTAAAACCAAGTACATTTTCTGAGAATTATCATTGAAACTCAAGAGTCTTGACGTGTGTAGTTACCTGGGACTGAGTGTCAAGTGAACTGATGCAGGAGCCACTGTTTACATTCCAGATACGGATGTGACGATCACTGGTACCACCTCCAGATGCAAGGATATTTGGCTGCCATGGACACCAGGCCAAAGCCTACAACAATAACACGTCCAAAAGTGACTTTGGATTTACATGGCAGAGCAAATTTATCACAAGTATGTCTTCCCACATTCTGTTAGTATGAGAAATAAGCTGTTTACCTTTACTGCTCCTTGATGTTCACTCCAGCAGCGGACTGACTGGCCGTCATTGCTGGTGCTGCCCTCCTGCACACCGGGCCACACACACACCAAGTTGTCATTGCCACCACTGGCCAGGTATCGCCCATCAGGGGACCATTTCAGCCCACACACTTCCTGCGAGTGACCATGGAGCGTGAAGATGTGATGGTCTGCCAGCCGAACATCATGATGGTGAATGTGTCCTGATCTAGAGCCACTAGGGTTAGATAGTGGACAACACATTACATCCGAGGCCAACAAAAATCAAACCATTGGAATCCTTAGTTTTGTTTTTTTTATAAATATATCAGATGATGGGGAAGAAAAAAGAAAACACAAAAAACACTGCACCTGGAAAGAACATGATCATTCCAGCTTAGGCTACCAACTCTAGCCGTGTGGCTTCCCATGCTGCGTAAACGCTTCTGGTTTTCAACATCCCACAACTGAAAAAGAAAAAACCCATTAAACAATATATTGCTCAGTTCTTTGAATGCCATCTGTCCTTTAGAACTAAAAGGGTGTGCTCATCACCATACTGACCTGAATTTTGCAATCACTGGTGCCAATAGCTAGGTAGCTTCCCTCTTTAGTCCAGGACAATGAGCAGATGTAGTCCTCCTCGCGCTCCATCTTCATGAGAAGAGTGATGTCTCCCTGAGTGGCATCCCACAGGTAAACACTGTTATGAAGAGCCACAGCAAGAATGTTTCGACTGCTCCAGTCAAACAGATTCAAATCTGGGGAGGAAAAAACAAATAAAGAGAGCCCAGATAAATAATCGATGGGTATACTGGAAAGAAATTTATGACTTTAAACTCTACATTTAGTAGAGAGGCTGGTCTATTGATCAATGTCCATCCTTAATTGCTAAACTTACAGAAATCATTTCGAAGCTCAGGAGCATCTAAGATTCTTTCAGGAGCTGAAGATATGTATCTCGTCTTTTTGGTTGAGGCAGGAGTTGCACCCTGACTGTACAGGACTTTCAAGTTGTTTTGATAACCTGTAAATTAGACAAAAGAAAAAGGACATTTTTTTAAATCCTCACTTTCTACATTAATGCAATATTCTTTCTAAGCAGAGCGATGGCATGCAAATATCCTTACCTTCTGGTGCATTCAGTGGTTTCCCTCCAAGGTGCAGGATCTTTGCATCTTCAATATTGTAGCCATTCAGTGACATAGACCAGGCTTTCTGGTTTTCCTTTAAGGACAGCAGTAGAATCGATCAATAAACTGCTTAATTTACAAGGGATTCATTAAAAGATGCCTCAAAACAAATCACTTACCGATGTTCCTGTTGTATTGTTTGTGTCCACTGGCTCATTCTCCTTTGTGAGCAGGAAACTTGCCACATCCATTTGTTTGCTGTTTCTAACGGGAATGAAGCGGTCGCCTCCCATCTTAGAGGGTGTTTGTTTTTTACTTTTGCCTATGATACAAAAATAAATGCACCTATTACACACTGCGGTTAATATTTGCAGAGATAACAGCGCTTTGTTAGCACGTAGGTTGCATGAACACAATGGGCACACAGTACCTGGTGTTTTGCTCGGTGTCTTTGAAGAACTTAACGACACATTGGCAGGTTTTCCAGGCGACAGCCCGTTCAAAGCGGACGTGTTTGATGAGCTGGCCTTTCTCTGCCACCTCGCCATGGGAGCGTTTGTAATCGGCATATCCAGCCTCAAAATACTGTGGATGTCGTTCTCAAATCCAAACTGCGCCATCTTATGCGGGTTTTCACAGGACCTGGACATCAGGTCAGACGATTGTCATTGAAAAAGTGTTCATCCGACTAAAGTTGTAACATTAGCACCACCTTAAAATTTTTATTTCATTTTTAGAAAACCACACTAACTAAAATAATTTTCACATGTACCCGTCTACGTTGTTGCTGTTAGTTCACCCAACTTAACAAACACAAATTAGCAAACACAAATTAGCATTCAATTCCGTAACATTAGCCACTTTAACGTCACGTCGAAAAGCAAAAGAAACCCCCGCTGACTACCTGAATCAAAAGGGGATATTTTTTCTGCCTCAAACGAAACAAACTGAGCTCACCTCTTCCAGAAAACGTGGAGCACACAGGAGGAACCGGGCCGCTCTCCGTCTCCTCTAACGTTTGAATTTCGAGAAAATGACGCCACACGGTTTAAATCCCTTGAAGCCTTCCTGTGATTGGTTCGCACTGCTATGGTAACGTTTACGAATGCGATCATGTGATTGGTGGATGAGACTTCCCGACAGAGCGACGTTCCGAAAACAACCTTCTTCCCCTCCCCTCCTCAAAATCTCCCGCCATCTACTGGACAGAGATGATTGCTTCAGTACACAGTCAGTGATCAAATGTATTTTATTTGATTATTGGAAGTTTAAGGGATGTAATTGCAGGACAATAGAAGATTTTTATTTTTTATTAGCCTAAGTGAATCACTGAAGGTACTGTTATACATGTATCTCTGAGATTTCACCAGGGCATCCCTGAAGTAGTTCTTCATTTCTGCCATAGTGGTGCATAATTTCACCTATCATAAGCATTTTATGTGTACTTTGAGATCAAGTCATCAAGTTGCCCAGAGCTGGCAAACATAACGAACATTTCTTGTTGATAAACTCTCAAGTTATCATTAAGAAATCAAAGACTTCTCACAATCGTCAGATGAGCATCTAACAAATGATTGAGCCATTCACATATTCGCTTCATGTAATAGGTGAACTTTACATGTTTATTCACACATTCAAAACTTGATACCCATTGTAAACATGTCAGGTTCTCCCTTGTCCTTTACATGACATAAAATCAATTCAGATGAAGACTAAATGTTCTTGCCATAGTAGACCTGAAACCAGACATTTTCAAGTCAAATAAAGCATCTGTTTATATGGGAATTGATTTGTGACGAAGAGTGATAATGATTAGGTGTATATCTGTTTACTAGATTAATGATAAAATATTGATCAGTACAAAACATTATCAATGGCCAAAGAAATACAACTACAGTGTATTATGTTTTGGATATTATTTTAATGAATAATAATAAACCTTTTTCCATATTTAATGATGACAGATTCTAACAAGGAAATATACAATGACATTTAGACATTTGTGTGATAAAACAACAGCACTTTGTTCACATCTTTGGAGCACCACAAATGATATGCTGCCTCTACACAAATCTGCCCAACAGCTCAAATGATCCATTACGTACTATATGTTACTAAACTTTATCAAAAAAAAAAAAAACACAACAACACACATCTAGTCCTGAGTGTAGTGTTGTCTTGAAGTGTCATGTGCTAGGAGAACTGAAGGATAATTATATAAGGCATCTTAAGTGTTACTTACAGTAAATGACTAAATTTCTTTTTTCTTTTTAAATCAGAAACTTGGAATAATTACAAATATAAAAATCTTAAGAGGTTTTAACTTCCAATCCATCATGAACCATCACATAAACTCGGAGATCAAAACTCTATAATGACATAAGAGGTGAAAATTGTCCACTCTATTCCTCTGAGCTAAGCTCATCAGTATTTAGGCAGTGTACAAACAATGTATATGTAGACAATGATTAAGTATGCGTGAATGTTTGTATCAAGTGCTCCAGTTTAGATTTAGGATGAGAATTGTTTTGTTTTGTTTTTTAAACGTGACTGATTTCAACTCATAATACAATCCTTTTAAATAGATTGTATTAAATAGCTTCCCAAGATGCAATCACCCTCTCCAGAATAAATCTATTATTCTAATACAACAGATTAAGCTAAACTGCTGCCAAGTGCAGTATGTGACAAGATTAAATAAACACGCATAAAAGCATCTTTAATTAAATATTTCTAAAATTTGACATGAACTCACAACATAATGACAATTACACAATATCTCAAAGAGATTTGAAAACATCAAACCATAAGGAAGGTTTTTCAGAACAACAAGAGAGCACACACTTTTAAGCAAACCAAAATGCTTCATTGCTGCAGAGCTTTATCCTACAGACTGTAAGACAATTAAAAAGTCTTAATTTGCATATAGATACTGTATGTGCTTGAAACAACACTGTATAGTTCCACATATTGCTTACTTGAATATCTCTGACTGGTGTCAATATCCACCCATACAGATATTAATTGTGCAAAAAGACACCTGTGCATTGCTGCAGGCAGTGAACATACTTACATTGCGGAAATATTAAAAATATAGACAATCAAAATACATCTGTAAAGTGTGATACATGCATTATAAAGTGCATATAATAATGTGGCATGAGACTCAGACCAGTTTGTTACCATGGGCTGTTGATATGGTAGCAAGGGTTTGGTCAGATGGAAAAGGTTACATCAGTGGACATTCAACAGCAGAAACAGTGCACAGAGCTCAAAACATGAGCCTATTATTTAGCTGAAGCGCTGAATTACAAGGTACAGTAACCATCGCCTTTTATCTCTAAACCTACTTCGGTCATGTCCTTTGGGTAATGTATAATTGAGCCGATGACACCTGCAAACAAAAGAGCACAGAACAGTTCTAACATTCATTATTGAGTAACTCTACCAAGTAAAGAAAAAAAATGTTTTGGATTTTTGAACCGTTTCTCTCGTCCATGCAAAACTGGCTGACTGCAAAACTGCAGTCCTATTCAGTCATAAGTGACATGCTACTGTGCAGTGTCATTCAGTGAATCAGGATGGACAAAACCACATGACTGGCCCACAAACACCTCGACAATTAAAAACGACATTCCCTTCCAAAGGGTATGCTGGTCATACAATATTTAACTTTCTATCCATCTTACAGAGACTAAAGAGAAAACACAGGGGTTGTTGTTTTCTTACCTCCAGGGTGCCTCAGACCTAGGCAGAGTGAGAGAAAGACAAAACACATGACCATGCTTTATATTTCCCCGTGAGTACTGTGAGCCTCCATACCAAAAATCATGTGACAAGACACGTTTTAAAAATGAAGCCAAGTTATGCAGTATTTTATGAGTTTAACTGAGGTATCACATTCAAAAAAGGTAAACATTAAATAGCTCCTGCTGTTAACTGACAGTATGCAACACAAGGCTGTCCCTTGAATTATTTTGCTGTGTCATGAAGGGTACTTTTGAGAATTAATGATTAAAAGCTGTACAACTTAATTTATTATTATTCCAATGGGACAAATCTCATTTACTCACCCTGGTTTTTGGAGAGGAGGAGGGTGATTATGATTAGGCCAGCAAAAGCCAGGAGTGCCAAGATTGGGATCAAGATCTGAGGCAAAGGAATCCCTGGAACTAAAAACATTTCAAATTTGTGACTTGACTGCTTGTCAACAAAGCTGGTTACTGTAAAACATGTGCAGAACAAAACATGTGGAAATGGAGCACAATCACAAGGACAAACTGATGTTTTACTTTAGTATAACCTTTTTTAAGCACACATTGTGTCATATGACTAACAGTCAATGCCATCAGCTGCCTCCAGAATCCATAGCCACCAGCAGAATTCAAGCATTTTTTTTACTGCTTTTCAACCTTTTATGAGTCAAAACTTGCAGAGAGCCACAGCTAGGAAAGGAAAGATATTAACATTCATTAATTCTGTTATCACTAACACCACAGTGAGAATACAGTGACAGAAAGGATAATGCTGAATGGATGGGTTCTGTCAATTAAGTTGCACCTGATCATGTCACAGACACGCTGCCTTCACTGCTACAGTCTTTTAGTTTCCATTTCAAAATGAATGCTGCAATCTTTGCACCTTATGAAAAGGTTTTTTCCATAGGTGCATCAGGTAAGGGCCAAAAATCTAAATACCCCTGGGTGGGGAATTACTGTATGCTAGAACAGCTACAGTGATTCAGCAACCATTTTCATCATCAATTGTTGTTTCATATATGTTGTATCTTATTTGTTTTTATATCATTGGACTGTCAGTCAGACAAAACAAGACATCTGAAGATCTCACCTTGGACTCTGGGAAGATGTAAACATTTTTCTCTATTTTCTGCAATATTTTCTTAAGTTTAAAGACTAAAATGATGACAGAGAAAATTATCACAATAAGTAATGATAATCATATAAATCGCTAAATAGCATGTCTAGGCAAAGTACTTCTTATCAGGCTCCACAACTCATAAGGCTTGATGATGAGATTTGTTCTCAAAAGCCAAAGAAAACATACCTGGCTGTTCTTCCGAAAGCTTCAGTTCTCTTATTAGCTTGATGCACTCATCCTGAAGGTGGGTCCCACCTGTCCTTGTGTGCTGCATCTCCTGGTCCCACAGCTCTTTGAGGGCCAATGCTTGTGGTACCTGGGCTGTCCAGGTGCCAGTGTGGTCCAGAGTCAGATAGACCTTTCCATCATAGAAAACACGGTCTGTCCAGTGCAGCTGAGACCCCTCCAGTATGCATTCACGAGAGTGAAGAACAGTGTGGTTTGCTAGGGAGCAAGATGAAGGCCATTAACAAAAAAAACATTTAATTTCCAATGGCATTCGATCTGAGTTGAGTCATTACATTTATCTGTAGTACATGATGATTTTCTTACTTAGTACTGAAGTCTGGTTGACACTGATAAGATTTGGAGGGAACGCATCAGCTGAAATGGTTTTGATAATGCTGTTGAATTCCTGGTTTGTGCCAGCGAGAGAGACTCCATTGAGAAGCACCTGCTCCTCGACCCGCTGAGCACCCACCACTACCCGCTGCTGGACCTGAACTATGACTGTATCTAGTGGAAGACAAACAAAATACATGCACTGAGAAAAAAGGAGACTCCAAACATTGCAGAAGGCTTTGAGTCCCTGTAAGACTGTTTACAAGTGGCGTAACAGGTGATGCAAAATAGGTTTTAAATGTAATTTGGGCTGAAAATAATCACAGCCTTAAGTAACAGTTGGAGTTGGTCTCAAACTATGGTAAAATGCTCATGCAAGTAAGTTGCCCCACCTTCAGAAAAACAAACAACTAAAACCAAAAGTAAAAGCACTCTCTGACGGCTCTGCTTTGATGTAACATTATTTTAAGGTTGTTCATGCTGTGGTGGGTGCAACCTTTTTAAATGTTTGGTAATTGCCATTATTGTAATGCATTTTGCTATGTGAATCTCTTAATTGTCAGATAAATATAGTGAAATAAAAAGCACCAGCTATGCCTGGCAAACCTGTGCCATCTAATGCAGTCCAGTAGGACAGACATACAATATCTCCGCAGTTCCTGTTGACATCGTCTAAACAGAAAGGGCTTCATTTTTTATGTTGGGAGATTTTCAGTTCCATTATGCATATATACTAAACTTTCAGTATGCTACAATACCACCCCTATATACCTTAAATAAACATGGAGTTTAAACCAAAACCTCTCTCAGTGTCTACAGAAATGCATGCACTCAGTTTCCCCAAAGGGCTATTTGCATTGACATTTTTCAGGTGTTTATGATACTGTTCGAGTCCAGTAGTAGAGTCATCTTGTGACTCTGTGAAAAGCACAGGAATAAATGTATAAAATGAAGTCTCACCAAATTGGAGGACTCGAACCTTACGCCTTTGTTGAACCAGTTTAGAGTTCGTTTTCCAGATTTGTGTTGTTATTTTTCGTAGACAAGTCTATGAGCTACCCGGAGAACCAGTGCAACACAAAGAGCCGAGCTGCTTACCTACTGGGGCAGGAAGTGCCGGTGATAGGGGCAACTGCATGAGCACGAGAACGCCAAGGAGATGCATTTCCAGCGTTTCTCGACTGCAGCTAAAAATCCAGCCAGTGCTCCGCCGTCAAGGAAGGACAAAACTCTTCAGTTATAAATAGCCAGGATTGTTTTAAGCCATTTAAGCGCTGGTAACACATCACATCACATCACATCCAGACCAACCGTACAAAAACATTCAACAAGCACCGCCGCCCTCCGCTGACTGCGCCGCTCACTTTCGCTTCGATGAAGTTTCTTTTAAATGTGCACCAGTCTCGCATCGGATTGGCTGCCAGCCCTCACAGCCCTCACAGCCCTCACAGACCTGTCTGAGGCTGCTGAAGACGGCAAACTCGACCAAACCCCACAGCTGATCCCAGTCTGCTCAATCAACCCGGAGTGTGGTCACCATAGCGACACGCAACCATTCGTCATGGCAACGGGAAAGAGAGACGATGGCTTGTAGTACACAGAAACAATCCTTTAGGAAGGAAGAGCAATACTACTAACAGTACATAAGTAAGAGTTTGAATGCAGTACTTTTAGTATCTGAGTACTTCCACCACTGAAGTTAACTCAGTACTTGCTTAAGTTGGGTAAGTACAGTGTTGAGGAATGTTACTTTATATTACTCTCCTCCATTTCCGAGTAAAATATTGTGTGCTTTACTTCTTACTTTTCTTCCTCTTTGGCTATAATTTGGTTTGTCTAAAGTTCATGTTAAATCAATATTCTGGCTGAATATGTCACATTTCAGGAAAACTGGACCCAAACACAGAAACGGGGTATAGGTGGGAATAAGGGTCGTTTGTTAACAAAACTGACTTATATACAGGGGGAAAGCAGAATTCAGAAAGTCCAAAATGCAGGGAAACCACAGGAACAAAAGCAGAAGCACTAGGTGGAAATTGCCCCCATTACCCATTCTGCTTTTTGTTTTGAAAATGTTAATAAGTAAATCGAGCAGCTGCCTGATGCCTTGTCAATGATTCTGTGACATGAGGCTTCCAAAAATATTTAGCCAGTTGCCAGTTAAACGTGATTCTCCTTGTTGTCACTTATTGTACATCTTATAGCAAGAACTCGTGGTCCTGAACATTTTCTTACTGTTTTCCCTGCTGACACAGTCTCTTGTTTTTATTAGTCTGATAATAAGGAACACTCTGCTAATCTCTGTGTCTCAGCTTGCTTTTCCAAATATTAGGTCAAGTGTGAATTTCTATTGTGTGCTCCCATTTTTATCATATCTGATGCCTTTCTTCATATAAAAAGAAACAAATGACATAGGAGCATAGTGATTAGATATTTTGAGCTAGTATCTACAGCATCCGGTAGTCTACTGCATGTGTATGTGTGCGTCTAAAATGCACACATAAAATGTTCCACGTAATGTTGTCACTATACCTTAAAACTTAGTTCCTCAGTCTTCCACAGGCACAATCTAAAAATGGAAGGTATGTAGGATAAATGGAAAGTGAATGTATAAACAGTCCGCTGTGAGAAAGCAGGGGACTTCACAGGGAGAGGGGCTTTTTGGAGTCATCCGGTTTCATTGGGTTAGCTAACTAAATTAATGGTTTTTGGAAATTTAAAAAGTAATAGGGGTAGGGATGTTGAACGAAAAATCTGTGATGTTGAAATTGAGTTTTTAAGGCCAAATTCCTTGGTTCTGTAATTATCATGGAAACGACATATTGATTATATAAGAGAAAAAATATCCAAGTCAATAGAAATCCTGTATAAATCTATATATTTAAAGGGCTTGTATATTACTGCTCACTTTTACCTCTCGTGGGGAAAACTTTACAATGGGTATAAATTCACTAGTCTTACTACAAAAATGAGCCACACATTTTATCAATAAGACAGTTACTATCATCACACTAATCCATTATTTCTAAATTCCCATGCTATGACATTTAATTTGGGGGTTAAACTATGGAGCAATGATAATATAAATCTGAAAATGTATAATTTGCTTTTGGTTTTCAAAAGAAGCTATTTTTGAGGGTTGTAAGGTGAATGATTCCCTTTTCTTTTTCTGGTGGGCTTTTCTGTGAGCATGTTCAGTCACTAATTAATACATAAACTGTTGACTTTGTTTTTTATTGCCTAGATTGTTTATATTTGCTGTATGATGTTTGATGACTGAATAAAAAATACTTTAATACTTCAATAAAAGAGATAAATACATAAGTAGATACATAATACATAGTTGCAAGTAAAACATATCCAATAAATGTTTAAAAGCAGTAATGTATCAGCAAAATATAGCAAAAGTATCAGATGTGAAAGTACTCATTCTGCAGATTAGCGCCTTTAAGAGTTATAGTACTATTTATATAATGTCACCAGATCATTGTCACTGAAGCTTTCACATAACCTTTTAATGTTGTAGCTAATCTAGGTAGAACAGCTGTTATCTACTTCTTCTTACAATAGAAGGATTGTTTAATCTGTAATAATGCATTATATATTTTTTTTGTTGATCAAATGTTATGTACATAAAATGTTAATGTGCAATTATGGGCACAGATGTGTAAAAGGCCCTCTTTTTTTGGAGCTCCAAGCTGAAATACACACAAAACTACCACAAATGGTGCAAATTCTCTATGATCTTTATTATGTACCTTTGTGCTCATTTTTTGTCTCTTTATAATCATTTTGTGTCCCTTTGTGGTTGTTTGGAGTTTCTGTATGTTGTTTTTCATCTCTTTGTAGTCATGTTTTCATCTCGTTTTGGTGTGTTGTCCGGTCTAATGTATGCTTTGGTTTTGTTTATTCTAATTGAGCTCTATGACTTTCAAAAAATACATTTAACAGTTATAAAGAGACTCTGGCCAAGGGGCTCCATGACCTCTCAGGCCTCTCAGTCTGGGCCTGGTAGGACTGCTCTGTCATCCATCTGTGTGGATGTAACTAATATGTATGGCTGATAAATCTAGTGGAGTCGAAAGTAAAACATACTTCTCTGAAATATAGTCAAGCAAAAGAACACTTACAGTACGTACTTACAGTAATTGTCCTCACTTATTTTTCCACCACTGAACACTACTTGTCCCCAGTAGCATGGGTTTTAAGCGGGACACAGCGCCCTCCTGTGTCTGGCCGCAGGATGAACCTCCATCGGATTGGCTGAGCGGTTGTCAGGAGTGTTTACAGGAAACATGGCTGCCCTGTCTGTTGGAGAGCTTCAAGAAATGGAAGGTGAGTAAATATGAAAAGATGCAGCCGTGCCATGATTGCATTATCCAGGAAAACCGGCATTTATTTGGACAAACCTGTTTTTATATGAGCACATCCGGCCACGTTTTCTCCGTGTCACTAACCAGACCTCCATCCTTGGCCAGCTAGCGAGCTACCATGCTAACAACAAGACTCGTTAGCTGGCGTTATTCAGTCAACTCACCCTGCCCTGCTGTTCCATATATAACTAGTTTCACTTCATCTAACTGCTTTGTGTGTCCAATGGTCTGAATATGGATTTTATGTTTAGTTTAGCCTGTCCCCCCCATGTGACACGTTTCCAATTTTAGTTCGAAAACGTGTTTACTGTGATCTAGTCAGCTAACTAGCTAGCTAACATGGCTAGCAGTGTTCATCCTGTGTTAATGTAAGTGAGCTAACCTTAGCCTACAAACAGTCTCTAAGCTGGAAATACATCTGGCACCACATCCGCGCCAATTATCACTAACAGATTTATTCACTGGTAGCTGTTAGTGGGTACAGTGGCCACACATGTTGTCACAATTTCGACATGTTTCAGAGTGCAGAAACAGGGCTGATAGCCATAGTTTGTAGCCCGGTACCAGTGAGACAGTGGCTGGATGCTCCACATGACACCCCTTAACTCGTGGTGGGCCAAATGGGCCTGGTCTTTGCATCATATTACATTTGCATCAGCTAAATATGTCACGGATACATGAGACAATCAGATTAGCTCTGCATCTGGATGGTGAGATGAAGCTTCTCTTCTCTTCATCTGCTGACCCTAGTGGACCGGAGGGGTGAGTCTGAGGAGTCTGGTGATGATGAGACCAGGAGGAGGAGTATCAATGGCGACGTGGACCCCAATCAGCCCACTGCCACAAGTAAATCATCACATCTCCAGCCACATTGAAAGGGACACATTTAACAAATCAGGCTGTCAGCTGCTATTATTTTGACATAAAAAAGAAAGTTTTGACACAGAGTACTTAATCTGCATCACAGTATTAAATCAGTTTTCTCAACTGCTTGAAAAAAAGTTTTTTCTGTCTGTATAATGTTCACAATGGCCTCATTTGTTAATCTGATTCAATCTTGCCCTCATCAAAGGTAAAGAAGAGTCCCCTGTTGACATGGACACCATAACCTTGGACCCAGAGGAAGAGGTTAGATGGTCTAAAAAGATTACTGCTGTTCAGCTGTAGCTACTGTCACAAAGTTAATGGTTTTTAGTAAAATGTCCTTCATCTCTACTGACTACTTTTGGTGGAATGACAATAAAACACTTCAGCTCTATTTTAGAAAGTTAATTTTTGTGGTAGATTTTATTTGTAGAGCTTGGGGGTGGATAAAAAGTTCTTTGTTTGCAATGCAATCATTTATATTAAACCTTTTTTCTGACAAATGTTTCACCCCTGCAACTGTATTTTTGTTGTCTTATATAAAACTTGAATAATAAGTACTACTGGGACTTGTGGACAGGATGACATCCCAAGCTGTTTGTTTTCTTTCTAGGATGTTGATCTTGTTCATTGTCGTATTGGGAAGATTGAAGGATTGGAGGTGCTACAAAAGGCAAAAGTAAGTGACATCAGTGAGTGATGAAGTAATACCACATTTATTCCATGGTATGCAGGGTTTATTCGTTTATTTTTGTTTACTGGGAAAAAACAGGGAGAATTTTGGTTTCAACCCAGTTTTTCCCTCTGTTAATCTGAAAAACAGATAGGACAGTAACAGTTTGGGGTCTATGATAATTCAAGCTACTGATTGTATCACTTAATTGCCTTCTTTTCATTTCTGTATTTATACAGACACTCTCCTTACGACAGAACCTCATCAAAAAGATAGAAAACCTTGACAGTTTAACCTCACTGCGGGAACTAGATCTCTATGACAATCAGATCCGCAAACTGGAGAACCTGCAAAACCTCACAGAGTTGGAGTAAGTGTGAAGAAGCTGTCTCTATTCTCTCCACATATGACAGAGGTTCCACCCAAAGGGTCAAGTTGTTAAAGTAGATATAAAGTGATATTGGTATAGAGGTAGTATTTTTCATATAGCTGATATTATAGAACAAAGAACCCACATCTCAAGAACAATTTATTCTAATGTGGAAATTTGTTTGACTGATCTCCAGGCAGCTTGACGTGTCCTTCAACATTTTGAGGAAAGTGGAGGGTTTGGAGCAGTTGACTCAGCTGAAGAAACTTTTTCTGCTTCACAACAAAATTAGCAGCATTGCCAACCTGGACCACTTCATAGGCCTGGAGATGCTTGAGCTTGGCTCCAATCGCATCCGGGTGAGACATAAGCCGGGAGAAGATTGGTTGAACCTTTTTGTAAATGTGGTATATGCTATGAATACCGTAACATGTACTGTGACATTATGATGTTAAAAAGACATTATAGGACATTAGTGAAATAATCATGACATAATTTTAACATGTTTATGTGTGTCTCTTTATTATGTTGCGTTCACAGGTCATAGAGAACCTGGATACACTCGCGTCTCTGCAAAGTTTGTTTCTTGGCACCAATAAAATAACTAAGCTTCAGAATCTGGAGGGTTTGCACAACCTGACTGTTTTAAGCATTCAGGTATTCTAACTCAACTCTTCAGCTCATGGAATGGGTTACAAAAATTAAACTTAATTATGTACATTGACATGTTGGTTTTTAATGTTGTGTACGTTTATTTTCAGAGTAACCGTATTACTAAAATCGAGGGTATGCAGAACCTTGTCAACCTGAGAGAGCTGTATCTGAGCCACAATGGCATTGAGGTCATTGAGGGCTTGGAGAACAATGTGAGTTATAGAGATGCAACAGCCCATTTCTGAAGGGACTGGATGCCAAACTGTCCATCATGCTTTTTGCTCACTGTGCATATATGTACAACAAAGTTTGTTCTGCACATTCAAACACTGTTTGCTTTCCCTCACAGAAAAAGCTTACAACCCTGGATATTGCAGCCAATCGAGTAAAGAAAATTGAAAACATCAACCATCTGACAGAGCTGCAGGAGTTCTGGGTATGGATCATTTATGAAGTTAGACAAAAATTGTTACAGAGCACCTAAAGTCTCACCAGTAGGCCATTGTCACAGCAGACATTTGGATTTGACATAGTAAGAAGAGCAGAGGTGTAATGAATAACATTAACAATATATCTGTTTGATTGAAAGTCTCAATAAGCCATGCCAGTAAGAGAGTATGTACAATAGCAGAGCCCAAGAACAAATCATTGAATTGTTAATTACACTTGTACTTATCCTGGTGTTACATGTAAAATGCAACTCACCAATTAATATTGTATTATTGAGTTAGTCAATAAAAAGTGATGAATAAACTACTTTGAAATAGATCAACCAGTATCGCTAAAAACAATCTTAATTGAAAAATTAATTAAATTACAAGGCTAAAAGTAACCCATAGTTTCTTAATTAGCTTGTCAATACAGTATAATATAAAAGCAGGACTCACAAAGTTATGTAAATATTCAAGTTTTAAATGGAAAATTAAATTAAATCCAAGTTTCACTCATCAGCTTCTTGTCTACATTTGGCTCTCCTTTATTTAATTACTTCTTTAAAGTTTCAAGGTTCCTTACATGAGTCGTTGCAAAAGTGCTTAGCTATACCAAGCAATACTAACTGTGTCTTCTGATGGGCTATATTTTCCTTCCTTGTCTTCCCAGATGAACGATAATCAAATAGATAACTGGTCAGATCTTGATGAGCTGAAGAATGCCAAGTCTCTGGAGACAGTCTATCTCGAAAGAAACCCACTACAGAAGGATCCACAGTACCGGCGAAAGATCATGCTGGCGCTGCCCAGTGTACGCCAGATCGACGCTACCTTCATTCGCTTCTAAACTGCAGTATACGACTCACCTGCCAAGTTCACAGTGTTCTCCCTCACCTCCCTCCCCTCTCTACAGAAACAAACTTCATTTTGAAACACATTGGCCTCAATGAATCATATAGTCACTCCATACACAAATGTACATTCCAACATGAAACTCACCCACAGCTCACTCAACATACATGTATGCATGTATGCACCCATTCACACCTTGATCTATGCTATTGTGTGAAAGCTTTATTTATTTATTAAGCTGGATAAGAACTGTGAAAGTACCCGACACCCGTTTCCTCATATTTCCTCTGCACTTATTTTTCTTTTATTGTTTTGCATGTAGGACACAGTATGGAGACACCTTCTTTCCTCAATCATACAGTGGCCATCAGCAAAATAAGAAATTAATCTCATTTATCACATTGTTGAAGTTGCACTGCTAATATACGAGAGTTTATTCCCATTGGTTGGAAAGGATGAGACTGTTCTCACAAAATACACAGTGAGTAGATGAACAATTAAACATTGACATTAAAGGGAAAGTCCATGAAAAAATAGAATTTATATATTTTAATCTTAATAATACTACTTTTTGTCTCATTTGGTTTATCAAGCTTCAAAACTGACCCAGGTATCAATCTTGGCAGCCACAGAAACATCAAAAATGAAGCCTAAGATGCCATACTGACACCATGAAGTAGTTTAGTAAAGTGGCACTTACATACATCAGTCTTTTTATGGAAAACATATCAGCAGAAACTGATGAATCATTTTAATAAACTGGTATCGTGGGCTCATTTTGATGTCTATTCCTTGTTCCAGATATTTTACAGCTCATTGGCCAATTTTCAGATTAACATTTTACTGTGCAGTAAAATAAAGCTCATGAGAATGTAAAGTCATTTGACGTGTTCATAAAGATAGTTTTGTAATCAGTGGTACATCACCCCTTTTTTGTTTGTTGTTTTGTTTGTTTGGTTGGTTTATTTTAACCTTGAATACATCACTGATCACAGCCTTGGTCGTCTTTTGATTTTGGGAAACTTAATTGATAACGGTAAAATGTAGATTGTTCTTCAAGTGAATTTACTTTCTAAGGGGAGGACTGGACTCACATCAGTGATGTTAACTAATGTAAGATAAATCACTTCATGCTGTTGGCACAGACAATTTTTAATACATATTGAGGTTTATTGAAGACACTACAGTGGCACATTCTGTATTATTCTCATTTAGCATTTGATATTCCTTAAAAATAAGTATTTATTGGCCATGTTTATCACCTTGAACCAAAAGTGAATGACTTATTCTTGTGGTCTCTTGTACATAATGCTTGAGTGCACTTGATTTATTCCCTTTTAAAATTAACAAATGATGCATCTTTTATATGAAACAAATTTCCCACCTCAGGGCTAAAAGGTCTCATGTCAAAATGGTGCAGATTTCAGCACATAACTGCATTTAAATGGAGAGTGCTTTCTGTAAGATACAGAGCATTATGTAATTCATTCCATCTGGGTTTTTAGTAGGCCCTCAAAAAGTTTACTGAATCTCCCTTTGTAATTAAGAGAAGAACTCTTCCTGGTTTGTATCATAGGTTTCTTAAACTGACAGTTTGTTCTTTGTCAAAGGAATAGAAATTGTGGTACAAACGTTTTAAATCCAATTGTTCATGATTAGTGACATTGACCACAACTCAGCTGTAGAACATTTATAAGCCCATATCAGATCGTCAGCAAAACTGAAGGACATTGTGCATTATTGATATGAATGTAATGTCATTTTATTTTCAGCTTCTATATAAGTTACTTTACAAAGTGGGATTGGAAGTGTAATTTTGTGGATTTGTAAATATAGTTTTGACATCTCATGTAGGAAATCAGTGCCATCATCACCTTCCATTTGTAAAGTGAAATCCTTTTTTTCTTGTTTGTGCCACAGCACACAACAGATCTGTGTGAGATACTGTAATAAGGATAAGTTGACCTCTAGTGGTCATTGAATGAGCGATTATTCCAATTGCCATTAGCTCACTGTTGTTAGAACTGAGTCTTCAGGTTTTGGACTTGGTTGATGCTGTTTTCAAACTGAATGTATTATGCAAATAATAAAATGACACTAATTAAATAGCAAGTCTATGTAGCTTTAATGTATGAGATATTATACTTGTCATGACTGATAGGAAGCAGTTATAAAACAGAATCAAGTTATCATTGAGGACCTCACTCCATAACCTTTTTCTAACAACAATAATAATTCATAAACATTGTAGAACATGCATTTTAACTTTGTACAAGCCAGGGAAATCCCTTAAGTCAATCAATAAATTTAGAAACAAATCAGATTCATTAAAATGTTGAAAGACTAATTAGTTTTTTTTTTTGTTTGTTCTTCGTTTTCATGTCTTTAATTAAGGTGCTAGTCCATGTAGATTTGCGGATGTGAAATTTACCAACAATCATCAGTAACTGAATTATGTAGGAATTCACCTCACCCTACCAACCAGAAGAAACAACATCATATCAAATACAGCAACCTGCTCATAACACTTATTGTTCTATTTGTAAAAGGAATATACAAATTAAAAATGTTTTCCTATCTGAATTTCTAAATCTGAATTACAAAAATCCAAATTTTTAGCCTACATCATTCCAATATTTAATTTACAGGAAATAAAATATGTGAAGTCCTGAAGGACATTTCTTAATGACTAATGCAGTATTTTTGGTTGAATATAACAAGCTTTTGTCACAAAGTAAAGCGAAACAAAATTATTTTCCAGCACAGTTCAAAGCATCAGTCAGAACATCAATATCCCCAATACGAAATGATTGTAGAACAGACAATGATAGTCTCCACAGGATTGAAATTCTTCCAAAAAAGTGGAGGGTATCTATGGGAAATGCTTATAAAAGCTATCAGATACCCACATTTTTGAAAAAATTACTGTTGTTTGCAAAAGTTTTGGCACCCCAGAGCACATCACGTATTACATGTTACTTTTTATTTCGTGTACTTAAAAGCCGCAATTACAGTTTAATTAAGAAAATTTTGAATTTACTGACTAGAAAGTGGTGCATTTGAAAAAAGGCTATTTGTTTGCAACAAGGGTCTGTCTGCTGCAGGGGTTGTATTTACTCCTTTTCACTCAAGCTGGTAACACGCCATTTTTGCTTGCTGAACTACATTACCCAGAACGCATCACAATCATTTGGTGACGCATGGGGCTCGCGCCGCGCCAGCCAGGGGGAAAAGGACGGTACAGCGCATGCGCCACATTTATGTTGTTGTTTGTGGCGGTAAGATGGCGGCGCTCGGAGACACCTCAGCTCCGGGGGTGAACGGGTTAATACAACAATTCACAGCAATAACAGGTAAAAATAACATTTCATTTAGCATTTGATCTATTAAGTAGGTTTGGGTTGTCCAACAGGAATCCTCCCCTTTGTCCAACAAACCACGAAATTTGTGCGCAGATGAGAAAACGGACGTTAAGTCTTGCTATGGCCCCTGCGCTGTCAATGCTTTGCAGAGGGAAAAACCAGAGCTAGTTATCTTCTAAACTCAAGTGAAAGACTAAGAAAAGGCACCTCGAAACCACCAGCTTTGAATATTGCCCATCATAGCCACTTAGAAATATCTGATTTTGTCAGCGGTGCTCATTAAAGACAATATGTCGCCAGCCTAGAGCTGGTTTTGTGATCTTTTTGCACTGCCTGGTTGTTTGATATGTGGAATGGACGTCGGCTGAGAACATTTCCCTTCTTCATCACCAGCCAGGCTTCATGTTGTCTTTCTGTCAGCTTCACTCTGACTGTGGTCTGAACCACACTCGAATAGACAGTCTTTCCGTCTCTGACTACTTGCTCAAAGGTCCTCGGAGGTTTGTGTTCGCTATGACACGATGGACAGTTTTTCAGTTTTAAGTTATTTATCAGAGAAAACAGGAGACTCAGGTCGGGGGCTGTTACCAGACTTGGAAAGTGAAACGGACATGCGCAGTACAAACGGAAAGCTCAATGAAGCCCGACCGTACCCTACTCTTAAAAAGACTAAAAGTTCATCCTCAGATCAAATGTTTTCTAATATGCATAATTTTATTATAGTTTAATGCACCATGGGGATTCATAATCTGAATAGATTAAAGGACTATTCTGGTGTTTTGGCATGTTTTAGCCTATTCGCTACAAATCGTGTAACCTGTACCTTGCAATGCTTCCTACTACTTCCCGATGTATCTTTTTAATCTGGATGCATTTTTTTTTTCCTGTGTTGACTTTCAAGCAGTTGTTTGGATTTCATTTCTGTACAGTGTTGTAGTCAATGTGCAAAGACCACATGGTGGAAGTTTTTTTTTTTTAGATATGTACTTGAGTAAAAGTAGCAATACCTCAGTATAGAAATACTCTGTTACAAGCAAAATTCCTGCATTCAAAATTATACTTAAGTAATAGTCCATAAGTATTATAAATGCAAAGATTAGTTGGAAATCTGCTAATGCATCACAGTGAACAGCATCTCTGTCTTTAGTGATAGTTACATTGTTTTAGCATTTTATAAGACCCCATGATTGCAAAGTTTTTGATTCTGCATTTACACACAGAAACAATACTAAACAGGATGTTCACATTTACAATGTGTTTTACAAGCCTGTTTCATTTGTGTGGAAGTATGAATTGTCAAAAAATAGTGAAGTTAATGAAAACCAGTGGCCCTCAGAAAGGCAAGTATTTCATTAAAAACTTGTTAGCAGTTTGTAGTAAACAGGTAACAACATGCACATGAGTATGGAACTTAAAATTTGATACACGAGGTCAAATTCTACTATGTTACTGATGTTTTCTATGTAGTATGCCATCAGTTTAACTGTGTGGCATATTTAAATTTACTATACGCATTACATTTGTAATGTCAGACACATGGTCATGAGATTGTTGCCTGTTGCATATGTATTGTTCTGGTGGTAGATTTTGGCAGATAAGCAACAAGACACCACTGTACACAAATGCCAAAGGTATATACAAGGTAATTTAGAAACAGCACCACCATTATATCATTTGTCAGTGAGCACTTACAAGTTCATTTTTCAACTGTAAACATGACATAACTTGGTCATGATTCTTTAATAACCAAATTAAAGGATCCCTATCAAATATTTGTATTTTTAAAAACAAATATTGGCCAATATATCAGAGGATTTAAACAAAAATCTAATATCTATATTGGACATGTGGTAAACCAGCTACAACAAGCAAACACCAATACAGACCTTTTATATAATTTCAGTATGAGCAGGCAAATCTGTTCAGTTTATCCTCACAGGGTTGGGTGATATGATGATACATATTTGTTACCCAGCTGATACCCAGCCATACTTTTTTATATTTTTTATATACCTTTGTATCCATTCCTTTTATAACCCATAGTGTGTTGCACAGGTCTGTTTTATGGCAGTATTGGATTTGAATGTAATTTTTTTTTTTCATTGTGGTTTGTCAACTATGTAATTAGGTGGAAAACTCAAGTTAGTTTATCCATATTCAGTTTCTGAAAATTGATTGTATCACAATTGATATGGATATCAGAGAATTTAAGTCACATACCTTGATAAAACACATACTTTTTACACCTTTACACGAAATGAATAAATTAATTACACCAATAAAGTGATGTAGCTGTGCAGTTTTATCCATATATGTTTCTCAGCATCAGTATGACTGTGTCCAACGCCGTTCTAGGAGCCACAGAAAGTGTAGGGAAACATATGTTGGAAGCATGCAACAACAACCTGGAGATGGCAGTGACCATGTTTCTGGATGGAGGTGGGATAGCAGAGGAGCCCAGCACCAGCTCCAGTTCAGCAGCTTCAAGCAGCAGAGCGCCCCCCTCAGAGTAAGTTCTTTCTAACTTGATTAATATAGATAATCTGCTCTAGATTGATGTGTATCTTAGATTAATATGTATTGCCTTATTCCTCAGTGAAGTACGAGCACCCATTCCGCAGAAGCAGGACATATTGGTGGAACCAGAACCACTGTTTGGAGGTATTCTATCACATGCAAATAGACTTTAAACTAAATTCCTGGTGATGCTCCATCAATAATCTGAGCGTGACTTTTAATGTTTCTATTACTCGTGCAGTGCCAAAGCGGAGAAGACCTGCTCGGTCAATATTTGATGGTTTCCGAGATTTCCAAACAGAAACAAGTAAGTAATATTAAAGCTTCCCAAGCTTAACTTGTTACCAAACACCCTCATTTTGTGCACAAGCCCAAAAATAATGTACCCAAAATAAAATGGTTACTGTTCTTCAGCTGTTTTGGAGGCAGTCATAACCCTGGTCTCTTTTAAAGGTAACTTTAACAACCAAAAAGTGAGAATTAGTAAAACAGATGATGAACAGAAGTTAGAGAGGCACAATGTAATATTTCTTGAGGTTGTGTGAAGTTTGGGTTCCAAAACACAGTTAAAGTACTGCTGCCAAGGCCAAAGGTTAAAGACTGAATGTGGTTTAAATTAATGCTGCACAGTTACAACCAACCAACAGTCAAGTGACAAACTCTGTTACTTTTCTCTCCGTCTGAACCTCTCTATGACTTTACCCCCTATAATGACTGAGAATGTTTTTCTCCTCCTAGTTCGCCAGGAACAGGAGCTGCGTAACGGTGGCACAGTGGATAAGAAACTGAGCACCCTGGCAGACCTTTTCCGTCCTCCCATTGAGCTCATGCACAAAGGCAGCTTTGAGACAGTAAGGAGTCACTCACTGGACACTTTACACCAAATGTCTTTATTCAGTCTGTGTGAACTTTTAGTGAAATTTCAGATGGTGACTGTGTCGATCACAGGTGGGAAAGTTCATGGGTATGCAGGTTGTCATTTTTTTAATGCTAGTGTTATTAAGTCATTGGCTGAGTGTGTACTCAGAATATTTGTGAAATCAGCTGTTGTAGAGACTCAGTGTACTGTGACATGTGATCACATACCACCGATGTAGATGGTTACGACTGTTTTATATAAAGGAAAACCTGTTAATTCAGTGAATGTAGTTCATAGTGGTTTTCATCTTCATTCACACTTGTCAACATAGCAAAGTCACCACTAATTTATTGAATCAAACTTGATTCGTTGTGTTTTTATGCCTCCACGCCAGTGACAGCCAGAGCTGGAGGCACATTGTTTTCAGGGTGTTCCTCTGTACGTCCGTATGTCCCATTCTCATGGACACAATATCTCAGTAACGCTTTGACAGAACTTCTTCAAATTTGATACAAACATTCACTTGCACCTCACAAAACAATTACTCAAGACTTCACGTGATTATGACAAAGTTTCACACAAATAGTTCTGGTATATGACTCTTGATAAACAGGGATGTAATCTGACACCGCTCTGAATGGTGGGGGGTAAACGACCACGAGGCGGTAATTGTAGTTTCTGATTCTGTATTTCTTCTTTTGTGTTTATAGGCAAAAGACTGTGGACAGCTGGAGAACAAGTGGCTAATGATCAACATTCAAAATGTTCAGGACTTCGCCTGCCAGTGCCTGAACAGAGATGTTTGGAGTAACGATGCAGTGAAGACCATCATCAGAGAACACTTCATATTCTGGCAGGTATGCAGTTTCAAAACTCGGGGTCATACGTGGTCTGATGTTAGCATGTTCCTGCAAACATTGCACTGTGGTTTTACAAGGATTGAGTTGTTCCAGTGTTTTTGAGATGAAACTGATTTGATACGAAACATAAAGAAGTATGTATACATGCAGAAAGATGTAAACTCCTAGTGTAACAAAGATACACAAAATATAAGAAACAGTACATCAGTACATCACCCAGTATTGATAAATCATTGATGAGACAAAGCAAGTCTCTCTTACCATTAGTATTGAATTGTGCAACATCTTTCATTACAGGTATATCATGATAGTGAAGAGGGACAAAGATACATCCAGTTCTATAAGCTGAACAAGTTTCCCTACATTTCCATCCTCGACCCCCGAACAGGTGAGTGGTGAGTTCATGTGAACTGAGGTAGTGGGATCATGTCGTAGCTTTTTTTTTTTGTGTTGGTTTATTTTGATAAGTTGATAACATATTCCTGTTGCATGCAAGACTTCGAGAAGACGAGGTAATGCATCATGGGAAGTAATTTGAAAGCAGTATAGCATACAACAACATATTATACAGCATCTTTGAATAATTCTGTGTGGCAGATGCAAGAGATTCTTGTATTATTAAGTGATGGGATCAGTACAGACCAGACAGCAAAAAAATACAAAGACTCTACTAAATAAATACTGATGATAAATGTGAGCTGTACTGTCATGAGTGACAATATAAACAAAACAAAACAATGTTAGTGAGCAAATGTGTTACCCTAGATGTTTACATCTGCAAACTAGTTCCAGATTGACGCATTTGAACACATCCCTTTGGTCATTTCCATTTCCTGCGTTAGTTGTCTTTAATGTTCTATAAATAAAATTTCTTACTGACTTGTGCTGTTGATAATTTGTTCTTTTGTAGGTCAAAAAATGGTGGAGTGGAACCAGCTGGATGTGGCATCATTCCTGGAGCAGGCAACCGGCTTCCTGGCAGAGCACGGGCAGCTCGATGGGCCTTCCTGCCACGCACCCCCTGCCAAACGAGCTCGCTCTGTGGGTCTCTCGTCCCATGTGTCACCTCTAACTATCATTCTGTGTCTGCTCTGATAAGAGCTCCCTTCCCTCTCACTGAGACTCTTTCTCAGTTTCTTCTGTCACAACTCACAAGTGTTTATCGGTTGTAACAGTAACAGTTGTACAGTTCTAACAGTTAAAACAGATTCATTGTTGTCTCTTCCTGGCTGTAAAGTTATGTAGAAGACAACATCTGTACTAACATCACGAGTGAAATTAATAGTGAATGTGTCCACCTGCTGACCCCTTATCACTAATAATCGTTTCTCAGAATTTGCAGGACTTGCCATTAGTCAATCATGAAAAAAGGAATTGGTTTTAAGAATTGGGATATTTGATTTTGTCAGTACTGCACTGCCTGGACTAGTATGTTTTGTGTTATTTTACCCAGCTCTGTCATTTGTTTTCTACAGCTGCACTCTGTTTTTGTTTGTAGGAGAGTCTGATTGATGCCAGTGAAGATAGTCAGCTGGAGGCAGCAATCCGAGCCTCCCTACAGGAGACCCACTACGAGTCCTCAAATGTCCCCGAGGCCCCCGATTCCCCTCGATCAGAAGACGAATCAGATGCAGAGCCTTTCTCTGACAGTGAGGGTCCCATCTCTGTTGATGGCTCAGACAGTGAAACGCCAGTACCCCACGAAGAGAAAAGTTCTGCCAGCAAACACACCCCAGTCTCTTCGACCCCTGCAGCACAGCAGCGTCTACATCCCGATAGTTCAACTTCTTCCCACAGAAAGTCTCCGTACAAAGAAAACAACCACAGTCACAAGAAAGAGGAGAGCAAAAAGAACCACCTGGAGCCCTCGGCTGCTGGTCCTCGTCACCCTCAGCCTCACCCAGATTCTGGAGGAAACCACTGTTCCCCAGCGGCAGAGAGCGCTGGACCATCAAAGACCAGCACCGCCAACACCTGTGACGTGGACTGTCCTGATGACAATGGTACGAGAATGTGTCATTCTAAACCTGAAACTGTTATGATGAGGGTTAAGACATGAGGGTGTGTTTATGTTTGAGTTGAAAATGTCTTTGACTTGGTCTCCAGCCTGCAGACAGATCCCCTCTCAAAATGTTTAAGGATTAGTTAATCAGCACTTGCAGGTTCAACTGGTCAACCTCTTATGCTTTGAGCTCTGTCAGCCTCTGCTAAAGCGTTCAGCAGCACCCAGTGAGGGCTGGAACCTGCTCATATGTTGTTGTGGTACTGGAACACAGTGTCAAACTGGGACATCCTTTGTGCTTAAAAGCAAATGTATAGATTTTTAAGGGGTGACGGCGCAGGTATTAAACACACATCTAGCAAACCCATTTCCAAACCTTCTTCTTACCACACTATACTCTACAGAATTTGAATGTGATTCAGTGATTCATGCTCCCTCTCTATCTTAGCTGATTTATTAAGTTATTCGCAGTTTCACTGTGTACTTAGACTTGCATGTTGTAATCTTTGACACAAGCATATGCTACTGGCAGGATCAACCAGGTAGCCCTCTAGCATGGAAAACTCATCTCTTCCGAGAGCATCTCCTCTCCTAACTCCTCTCACCCTAACATGCCTAACTAGAACTTACTATGCACATTCAATGCACTTCTTAACTTGATCTCCTTGCACTTATTGAATAGATTTACTACTATTACACCAAGGTCTCCCACTGCATTGAAGTTTTACTGTTGTCCCTCATTTGTAATTTGCTTTAGATAAAAGCTTCTGCCAAATGAATGAATGCAGATGTTATATACTGGCTGCCAAGGGGATAATAACACATGGTAAAAAAAACTGCTTTTCCATAGAGAATGATGATAAATTAATCTCAGCACTAATTTTCGAGGTTTTCATCGGACACATGATCTCATCTACCTGACATTAGGTGTGGCTAGCTAGGTCAACATTTTGGCTACGACAACAGCTCCAGATTTTCATAACAATGCTTTTTCTTTTTTTTCCACACAGGTCCCAAAGCCAGGTTGATGCTCCGTTACCCAGATGGACAGAGAGAGCAAATTTCCTTGTCTTCTAAAGCAAAACTTTTGGTGAGAAAACACCTATTTTAGAGGAATAGTTCACACTTATTTGCGTTGTTGCCAAGAGTCAGATGAGACGATTCTGCTCTCACATCCATGTGTTCGACTAGTTCTTGGCTTGTACAACTTTCCAGACTCCAGGAAGTTACTTCCTCTGGCCAAGAAACTGGCCCGTAACTCATGACAAAACAGTGATTTGTAGTTTTTATACCTCAATTTTTGTACATATTAAAATAAACAAGATGCCATATTTGAATTATTGCGTGGTGCTTTTGAGGTGCTGGTAAGGGAAATTTATTTTTATTTTGTACAGAATCAAGGCTAGCTGTTTCCCCATTTCCAGTCTTTATGCTAAGCTAAGCTAACGGCTGCTTGTTTCATATTCATATTTATTGTACTACTATTACCTTAAGTAAAATAAATCTGAGCAATTTTTCTTGTAGTTGTAGTTAATATAATCACATGAATATTGTTTTTTTATCACTCACTTCTGCTTTGTCACTCTCTCTTCAAGGCTCTGGTAAGACACGTACAGTCCAAGGGTTACCCTAATGAACGCTTCGAACTCGTCACCAACTTTCCCAGAAGGAAGCTTGCCCACTTGGACTATGACATCACACTGCAGGAGGCGGGGCTTTGTCCACAGGAGACTGTATTTGTGCAGGAGAGGAACTAGCCTTTTCCCAGACACACTCACTTTGTGCTTTTCTGTATCTCTCTGGTAGACCTCACCCTTTCACCAATGATCTGGGACGATGTTACTGGCCTTGATCCCATAACCTTCTGTTCTCCTGGAATTAGGCCCTGTGTTTTTTGCCAAGACAACTCTTAGAGGATGGACTACTTTCCCGGCCACTCAACTGACAGCCTAATCCCTTTGTAGTGCTCTACCATTGGCCAGTGAGGTGTTGCAGACACCAGCTATTTTTTAATGTGTTATATTCTGTTTTGATGCAGGCTTCAGTTCATTCTGATCACTGAGGCACATCACAATAGAATATATATGATATAGCTCATATTAAAATAAAAATGAAACCCAAATAATGGATCGTAAATTGTCACTGAGGTACCAGGGACTTGTACAAAAAGACTTTTACCTCCCAAGAAGGACACTAAATGTCAGAGTTTATTTTCTAGCCCTCTTGTCATTTTCTGTACCTGGGGACAGGTAAAGGGAGTCTCATTCTTGTTGATTGACCCAAATTTGGTCTCTCACTTGATCACTGTTTTAACAACTGTAATTATTTGGAAAGCAGGGGCAATAAGAGAAAAGGTCTGCAAATTACAACTCAAGAAAATGTGTCAGAAACCAGTGACACGCTTGTGTAGATCTGAGAGGATTTGGATTGATCTACACATTTTTACTCAAGTTTCTATTAGAGACTAGTAGATTGTTTTTGGATTTCAACTTTTGATACAGAAGGGAATGAATGAAGGGTGGTACATCTCATCAGTCGGACCTACACTGTACAGAGATGGCTTAGAGAGACTGATATTTAGCTGTAGTCATTGTTTCTTTTCTTTTTTTTTTTTTTTTTTTTTATATGCTGCCGAGAAAATATGCTGATGTTGAAATATAACCACCAAAACCGAGGAAGATTCTGCTTGGTCTTTTGTTACTTTATTTTATAAACCAGCTATTAAAAGAGAGAAAATTAAAAGTCTCATAGAGACAGAATAAGAGTATCACCCCAGAATCAACTCCAGCAAATAATAATGCAGAGGTTTGTTGTACTGTGGATAGTAACAAAAGGAACAGACTACATTTGAAGAAAATGATCATTCTGAATTTGTAATGATTGCCTGATGTAATGGTCATGTGTTGTACCTCCAAGAATGACATTGTCTACTATATGAAACAGGACAATAGCTGTATGAGGATGAGATTCTTCATATCAGCCAACCTAGGAGTTTAAACCGGCCATTGAACAGACAGGACAATGGAGGCAGGATCTGGACACCCTAGGTCTGATGCACATGGTTATAGCTACAGCTCTTTAAGAAGATGAAGCAATCGACCTTTTGACTTAAAGTGTGCCTTCAGTGTAAGCAGCTGTTGAAGTTTCACACAGTTCTTCACGTGGACAGTTGGTGGTGATAATGTGTAACAATTCACCAATAAATGTGACGAAGAAGACCATTAACCAGTGTAACTAATGCAGGTTTCAGAATATTCAATTCAAAATGTTTACGGAGGTATAGGAAATAATGTCAACATGTTAGACTCTTAGTTCACTGTGAATCAAGTTGTTGCCTTTAGTTCTGCTGAGAAGCTGTTTTCTCTTCTTGTGATACTTTTTTGTGGTTAAAGGTTTCTTGTCGAGCACCCCGGTCCTATAAGAATGGAAGTGATGTGCATTGCCACATTACTTTACTAATGGCAGAATAAGCTATGAGGTAAAGTGTCAGCTTGAATCACATGCTTTTTAAATACATGTTTGATTACAGAAATGAAATTCAGGTTATATTCCCTTTGAGATGAGGGCCCCAGCTGTCAAAAGTGCGGGGCAACGGTCAGAGTTGAAAGAAAAGGACTTGCAGCTGTACAAACAGATGAGGACACTGACTCTGCTTCTCTCCCCGCAATGTTTGGTTACTACAGTACATGACGGGCATTCCTTCACCACCTGTTTTCTTTTGTTTTTTTCTGCATAATGGACAAAAGTTGGGGGAGAGGAAATGTGCTAGCAAAAGCCAGTTCAGAATAAAGCTTGAATACATTTCCTCCCGTTTAACTAAGAAAACATTATAACATTATTACTCTGTTGTACTGATCAGGCATTTCACATACAGAACATCATTCCAAACAATTTGGGTTTTTTTTTCTTTGCATGGTAGCATCAGGAATTTAAGTTGAGATTGTTCTGTGTACAGAATCTCAACTTCAAATCAGTGAACTACTCAGGTTTGATATGGATAGTTTACACAGGTAGCTTGGTTTATTGTTTTGTTCGTTATTGAGCTCTATAAGAAGTAAACCTTTTTAAAATCCTGCATTTCATATAAAACCTAAATTTATTAGCCAGTGCTGAAAGGTTAATGAGGGAACCAGGGCAGCAGCCCCAGACCTGGTTTGCTTAATGGGTTGTATGTTGCATAAGAAGGATGTTGACCCCAGTCATCCATGGATCTTTCAGCTTGTTCTCAGAATGAAGTCAATGGAAGTTAATGTGTGATCAGTGAACCATCTGGGTGCACTTCACTGAATTTTACACAGCATGTGAAAGCAGTTATGTAACATCTTCCATCGCTCTGGAAGTGCTTTCTAAAGTCTGAAAGAACAGTCCTAATCATGTCATCAGGATTATTTTATTTATTTATTCAGGGCTGGAGGTGTGAAAATAGAAAGAAGTTAGCATTAGCAAGAGGCAGGGCAGTGAAAGATACTATTGCGTTGCACTGTGGGAAATGTAGGATTCTACAAAGATGACAGGAGCCTGCACTGTACAGATGTGTGTTTGTGGCTGGAAAAATCTATTTGAGGGTTTTAACTAACTATAAATAAAATAGGATCACTTCAAGCCAAAAACCTATAACAAATACATTTTGAAACATTTTCAATCTAAATTGTCTCTATTCTTATTAGATATTAGTGCTACATGTGACACCATCAATCACAAGATTTTATCACAGAGATTGGAACATATCATTGGCTGGTTTAAATCATACTTATCATATAGATTCCAGTTTGTTCATCTTAACAATTACTCTTCCATTCACATAAAAGTTAGTCTTGGAGTTCCACAGGGTTCTGTGCTAGGACCGATACTATTCACCCTCTATATGCTTCCTTTAGACAATGCTATCAGAAAAGCACCACATACATTTCCATTGCCGCACAGATGACTCTACCCAGTATTTATCTATGAGATGAAACTAATCAGGAAGTCAAACTTCAGGTGTGTCTTAAGAACATAAAGACCTGGATGATCAGCATTTTTTCACATCTTAATTCTAAGTTATTGTACTTGGCCCTTAATGCTTCAGAACTACATTATCTAATAATATAGTTACTTTGGATGATATTACCTTGGCCTCCAGTGCTACAATCAGATACCTCAGAGTCATCTTTGACCAGGCCATGTCTTTTACTTCACACCTTAAACAAGTCTTGAAGGACGGCCTTCCTTGTTCTGTGGAATATTGCAAAAAATTTGAAACATCCTGTTTCAAAATGCTGCTGAAAAACAAGCTCATGCATTTATTTCCTCTAGACTGGACTACTGTGATTCTTTATTATCAGGATGATTCCTCTCTTGTGAAGTATCTGAGTACCCTCTCCACTAATGTAGTGGTAAAGTAAGTGTGGTAAAAGCTCACCATTGCTGCCACTGTGCAGTAACATCATGACATTATGAGTAACTCAGACCAGCAGCAGGAGTAATTCCTGTTTAACAAGCCAGATGTGGTTTTTTCTAGCCGTTGTCTTTTCAAGGACCCTGATCAGGAGTGTCATCATGTGTGGGTATCAAGGTGAATTATCACGAGCTGACAGTTATGTCAACGTTAACTCCTGCAGTTATCCTCGATTTTACCTCTTGATCAAATGCTAAATACAGGACAGTGCCTTGATTACATTCCCTTATTACAGTAACAGGATCACAGGTGATATTTTACCGACAGAGGAGGTAGGTACTTGTATGATTAACCTGAGGCCTATAAACAAGAAAAAAAACATTACAAAATAGACTAAAAAAGTGTGACCACCCAAACAATGCCTTGTTAACCCTCTGCTCTGCATGTGTCCGGAGGACAATCATTGATGATAAGCTTATCTGCTCTGATTTAGCACAGTCAGGACGGCCTAATGGACTATAATCACTGTCAGACGTGCAGTCAGGCACAAGAGTTCCTGTGGTATTTCAGGAAGGTGGATTACAAATTAAGATCTTTAGAAATTATTAGCTATTATTGATGAGTGGCATGCTTAAATAGTCATGTTTACTATGGCAATAGGAAATCAAAATCGGACTTTATATCCAGATAATTTTATTTCCTCGAATTAAAAATATTTTGACCTTTCAAAACACGAAACTCATTTGTAAATTGATACAGCCGAAGCTTTCATCCAGCAGAAATTCCCATCCTATTAACAGAAACAAAAAAGAACCGTGGCTTGTTTTTGTATAAATAATTCATGTAGTAAATGTCAACGTGTGCAGCGAGCACAGGGTTGTAATGGTATTCCTTTACTAACTCTGTTATCAGGACGTGTCATGACACTAACACTGCTGAGTGAAGTGTCAGCATAGTAGCACAGTAACACTCAACAACAAACTCACTTAAATGTCAATCATCAGAGGCAAAAGTGTTTTTAATCAATCAAAAATGAATAATACAGAACATTCCTGTGAAGGCAGCAGACAAAACCAGCGACTAAAGCAAGCAGGCAGATCTAAAAAAAAAAAAAAAAAAAAAAAAAAAACTTCAAACACTCAGGGAGCTGGGCTGGAAATACAACAGACAACAGAGACAATTTGGTAAAGAGGAGACTGCTGGCTGAGGAGAATTAATACTGCGTCTTAAGACTAAAACTGTAAACAGGTGTGGAGGGCGACTGGTCAGGTGATGAGCCATTGAGGACACTGTGGACAACTGGTGGACAAGTGAGGAGCAACAGGGTCTGGACTGATAAACACATGTCCACTGGAATGGGGAAAAAAAACCAAATGAGATCAAACGTCTTTTTAACACCACCCTGTAACACTTATTCAGTCAGAAAATGTGCTACACGTTACAGATTATTGTCATCAGTTAATACTGGCAAACTTCACTGCTAAAATGAACTCCAGTATATATTGTAGGCAACTCAGACTGCATGAAAGACTCTAAGGTGAATGAATCCCGATAGCCTGTATTCTACCTAGTGACAGTCTGTGTCACTAAAACTACCAATGTGATACAAAAAGAAGTTTACATATGCACATTAGTGCCTGGGTTTATCTGTTTATTTAAAGGCGGGCTGGAGTAAAAGGAGACTAAGGTCAGGGTTACATACTCTAATGATTCAGCAAAAAAAAAAGGAATTTTGCTGAATGTCTACTTTATGGGCATCTGATCAACATTCAACTGTCCAAATAAAGCGTTGAGAAATCTGCTGATTACACCTTTTTAAAACATTTTGAGAGTTTATGCTTTTACAGTATCTTCCTTCATTAAGTTGCCTATGCTCCCTTCCATTTACAAGTTCACTATAACACACAAGTTGAAATGTTTTTTCACATTTATTTAACATTAAAATATTTTAATTAAAGGATAACATAGGTTTTAATGCATTATTTGACTATTTAGCCGTATAGCACACACTAATGTCTGTATAGCATATTGTTAATATCAATATCATTGTTTCATACTCTTACTACACTATTTTACACGTAATTTCCTCTCTAACTGAATCCATTTTCTTCATGGTGACAGGTAAACTGAACCCCAGCAGTATTTGCAGTGACTCATCTCAACGTCAGGTGCTGAAAACAAAGTACTGACATTAATAAACTCAAGAGCAGCTAAATCCTCTATCTGGAGGCGGGGACATAAGCTGTGTCTAAATTATTTGCCTCTCATTTGATCACAAAAAATAAAAATAAAAAAGTTTCTGCAAGTTTCCGACCTAGTTCAACTGGCCTTTTGGTCTCACTGTGAATCCCCCTTTTATTATTGGGAAAATCCATTTAAGATTTACAGTCAAATGTTTGCTTTACAGGGCAAAATGGATCAAAGCAATAATTCCTAACAGATTCTACAGTCAAAGATTATACCTCCATCTGGATCCCCTGCTGAATATCAGACTCTGATTATTAGTTATTACTGATTTACTACTACCTTCACTACATCCCTTTGGTTTTAAAGAGTGTTAGGTGAATGTTAAGATGCAGACAGACATAACAAAAATCACAAACATAAAGAAGTACAAAGAAAGTAGAGTGCTGAACAGGGTAAAGGAGACAGACACAAAAAAAAGGCTGTAGTGAACAATAAAAAATATTTGGGATCATGTTTACTGTCATGACCCACAAAGACTTTGAATTTGAGCCCAGTACAGTCCTTAGATTACCACGCCGCGGCAAATAAAAAGATTTTATCATTTATTTCGGTAAAATTCAGCCTGAATTGTAATTTATCCTTTGGTTCTTTATTCCATCGGTATCAAATTGGTTTCTTGATACCAGCAACACAAACCCTTCTTCTTATTTCAAATTAAAGTATCAGGACATTGTCCTCAGCTGAAATCCATCCACTCATCCAGTATCATGTCCTGGATCTTCCAAACTTGCACCACATAAGGCAGCTAAAAAAAACCATGAAATCTATTGTGAAAGTTGTTGGACGATATTTCAATATTTGGCAGATGACAACAAAGGACGAGGTGTTATTGGTTCGATTTACAAATCAACATGAACCTTGGCTCTTCTGTTGGGTAATATTGACTCTGTAAACATGGCTCCTATGTGAGTTACACACATTGCAGCTTGAAATACTTTGACAAATGCAATATTTTAAATACTTCCACCTTTTTCTTCTCTCCTGATGGTCACAGTAACTGACTTGAAAGATATTGCACAGGGCCATTACCCTTTCTGCCAGGAAGTAGCTGAATACTTACCAAGAAATACACTATATAACTTCAGATTTTGCAATACTCAGTGCCCCCAAAACTGCCTTTTTCTGTCTTGATAAGCTGGATACAGTACTAGGTCTCATGATCAAATCATACAATTTTAGGATAAGAATGTTATGCAATAGATGAAGAGCAGCTAGCATATGCAAAAAAAAAATAAATAAATGAGAGAAAGAAAGAAAGAAAGAAAGAAAGAAAGAAATGGTTTGTTAATGCCAGTAGTGGAATGTAACTAGGTACATTTTTATCAAGCTCTGTGTGTGACTACAAGTTTGAGCTATTTGTACTTGAGTATTTTCATTTTCTGCTACTTCATACTCCCTCCGCACTTTGTTTCAGAGGAAATGTACTCTTTGTACTCTGTTACCTGTATCTGACAGCTATAGTTACTGGTTATGTTGTAGATTATAATTTTAGTTACTTAGTTACTACTTAGATAGATAGTCTTGCACTTTTACTACAATAAGATTTTGAAGTAAGGACATTTACTTGTAATCACATTGTGGTATTGCAACTTTTACTTAAGTGAAGAATCTGAAAGCTTCTTCCACCACTGGTTTCTTCTGTTTGCAGTAGCAGATTGCTTGGGGTGAATTCACTGCATTGGCAAAATCGCAAGAGAGAGTCGTTCAGTTATGTGCTACCTCAAAGTCCTTTCTGCTCACACTGTTTTTCTTTTTGACCAATGAGAATGAAAGCCACTTCATTTGTCCTCAAAGAGCAGGAGTCAAACAATAACACAGAATACAACAGGAGAGACCAAATGATTATGAGGCTTATGAGGTATAAATGTCAAAAACATATTTAAAAAAAAAAAAAAAAGATAAAGTCATTAAATATTTACAACGTTGCCTTTTCACTTGAGCTGTCTTTTTCTTTGTGATTGTGGGCACAATGCTGTTTTCTGTGCCTCTGGACGATTTCAGATTTCAGTGCAAACAATGGTTAAACAGGTCCAAAGGGGGAGCCTGTGACTTTCCATTATGAGGAAATTTCGGATTTGTACCCTGTGTATTCGCTGTCAACCCGTGTACCGATACACGAAAGTACACATGCGCAGGCACACATTAGGAAACCTGAGCAAACTGTGACATTTTATCTTTTTTTTTTTTTTTTTTTTTTTTTTCCAGCCAGAGGTTTTGCTATAAAAGCCGGAGCTCCCTCTCTGTCTCTCTGCTCTACTGACCTGGAGACCCCGGTGTCCAACATGAAGCCTCTCCTCCTTGTGGCGCTGCTCGGATGCCTCGGTAAAGACACTTTTGCACAGGCACTTTTAGTCACAGGTTTGCTGAACGCCAGCAGCTTCATCTACATTTGTCATTTCCCCCTTGTGCGCCCACAGCCGCCGTGTCCGCGGCCCCCGCTGAGAAGGTGAGATGGTGCGTCACGTCGGACCAGGAGTCTCGGAAGTGCTCGGACCTGGCCACCGCAGCTCCGGCCTTCTCCTGCGTGAGGAAAGAAAACACCATCGACTGTATCACCGCTATCAAGGTCAGGAAAATGCACTTCATCCACACCACGCGGTCCGTGACATGTGTTGAAGACATCATTGTATGAAAAAGCAAATCCCCTCGCAGCTCTGCCTCCGGTGTGAACAGCTGATTTCACCTTTTAGCCTGTAAAATGGCTGATCAGTTTAAATTTAGATTGGTGGAAGAAGTGATTCTTTGCTTAAATAAAAGTAACAAGACCTCGATAATGTGCTGAGATAAAGTAAATGTCTACATTTACTACAAAATTCTACAAAATTGCATCATATGACACAAACTATTGAATTTTTGTATGTAAAATCTGGATGCAAAACATATATATATTTCCCTATGAAATATAGTGGAACAGATGTGTAAAGTAACATACAATTAAAGTTTGCATGCAAAGTAGCTACACACACGTCTCGATATTTGATACATTTCCACTGTATTTAATGATCAATATCCTTTTAAATGCTAGAGAGAGTAAACATCATGCTGCTGGTTGGTAAAGGTCCGTGTTTTTCTGACAGGCTGGTGAGGCAGATGCCATCACTTTGGATGGAGGGGACATCTACACAGCTGGACTGATCAACTACAACCTGCATCCCATTATTGCTGAGGACTACGGCCCCAGTATGTTTACTAATCAGCTGCCTTTACTGATGAACTAAGCACGAGGAAGACGTTTGTTTAGAATTTTATATGAGCCGCATGGTTTAACCTTTTGCTCACAATTGTGCTGTGTGCGTTTAGCTTCGGACACCTGCTACTACGCTGTTGCTGTGGTGAAGAAGAACACTGGATTCGGCCTTCACGACCTCCGGGGGAAGAAAACTTGTCACACTGGGTTGGGGAAATCTGCAGGCTGGAACATTCCCATCGGAACTCTGGTGTCCATGAATATTCTTCCGTGGGGAGGCATTGACGACAAACCAGTGGAGGAAGGTGAGTTAAATGTGTCAAACAATCCTCAAGACAAAGAAGTTACACATCACACTTGATCACAGGGTGGAATACACACAGACATAAGAATGGTATCAATTCTCGCATTTAATTCTCAGCAAGAAAGCAAATAAGTATGTTTTCCAAAATGTTGAACTATTCCTTCATCATTTTGTTGTATGATTCTTAGGCTGATGTCAGTGTTTTTATAATCAATATATTTAAATTTGACTACTTTAAAGGAGCTACATATGCAAGTTTTTGCTGTTGCTACAGACTCAATGTTAGCATTAACAGCTGTTTACTCACCAGTCTAGCAGAAACATTAATATCTCAGCATCAAACTTCATTCCTTTACTCACCAAGAGCTGTCTCCAGAGGTGAGAAGCAACGCTGATGTCCAAGCACCTCCAAAGCAAACAAAAATAAATGGAGGATAGAGTATTTTCATGTTGGGGAAAAAAATTCTGAAAAAGTTGACTGGTTGAACGAATGATGAAAATACACTGCTTTTTGTTTTGCAGCCGTGAGCGAATTCTTCCTGAAAAGCTGTGTCCCAGGGTCATCAAGGCCCAAACTGTGTGAGCTGTGCAAGGGAGACTGCTCCAGGTCCCACAAGGAGCCATACTATGATTATGATGGTGCTTTCCAGTAAGTATGAGTTGTTTTTTCTTTATCTTTCTACCATGATTTTTATTGCACTATATCTACCTCTACATACCTCTCTATAAATACAATAGCCACTCACAGCTCAGTCTGTAAACCTGATTTGATGCTTTCTTAAGCCCATTCTCTCTCTGAAAATACACAACACTGCTGCTGATGATTAAACCTCTAATGTTGATGCACCTGTGGATTTGTCTATTTACAGGTGTCTGGTGGAGGACAAAGGAGAAGTTGCCTTTGTGAAGCACCTCACTGTTCCTGGTGAGTCTCACAATCATCACTTCTCATATGTAATAGATTATTGAAAAAAAGATGAGTAATTCCGTAAAATCACAGTTAAGATTTTCACTCCATAACTGATATAATACTTGTGGGACTGCCCAATATGTCTATATGAACAAAATACTCCTTTGCTAAACCATAAACTACATAAACATAGTAGCGAGAGATTTATTTAGAACTGGAGCTAAAACAAAAAAAAAAACAAAATAAAAAAACATGTTTAAATCATGGTTGTGAAACACTTTCAGATTCTGTGAAGGCCAACTACGAGCTGCTGTGCAAGGATAACACCAGAGCACCTATCGACAGTTATAAAACCTGCAACCTGGCCAGGGTACCAGCTCATGCTGTTGTCACCCGCAAAGACCAACAGCTGGCTGATTTGATCTGGACAAGCCTTCAGTCAGTACAGGTAAAGCACACTACAGCAGCAGGAGTGAGCAGTAGAGTTGACTGCCTGATAAGATAGAAGTGGGAGGGCACAACGATTCATTTAAACATCTAAGTTGTGTTTCATTTGCCACACAATATGCTTCATTGTTTTCATAATGGATTGGCTTACTCTGTGTCTTTTCAGGGATTCAACCTTTTCTCATCTGAAGCTTATTCACCTGCCAAGAACCTGATGTTCAAGGACTCAGTGACGAAGCTGGTGCGACTGCCCCCGAACACAGACTCATTCCTGTATCTGGGTGCTGAATACATGAGCATCGTTCGTTCCCTTAAGAAAGGTACTGTAAACATGAGCTGATAAAACGCACAGATTGACGTACGAACCATCAGACAAACATGTTAATTGACAGCGGCCACTGGCTTATGGTTATATTTTGCGTCAATTTCCAGAACAGACCCCAGGCACTGCATCCAGTGCTATTAAATGGTGCTCTGTCGGCCACGCCGAGACCGCCAAGTGCGACCAGTGGACCATCAACAGTGTGGGTGAAGAAGGCTCCGCCATCGAATGCCAGAATGCTCCCTCAGTTGAAGAGTGCCTGAAAAAGATCATGGTAAAACAGTCTTTGTGTAAATACGGAAATGTGTTACTGACTTGAGAATGTGCTGCATTTTTATGCATTTGTTTCTGATTATCTGTTGCATAAATTGTCCTGCAGCGCAAGGAGGCTGATGCAATGGCAGTAGATGGAGGACAGGTGTACACAGCTGGGAAGTGTGGTCTGATTCCTGCTATGGTGGAGCAGTATGATGCAGGTACGATACCTAGATAGTAGAGAAATCATCATACGATCCTGTGTTTTTATTCCACCTTTTTTACCTGAGTAATATTTGCATATTTGTCTCTCTCCACAGGGCAGTGCGGCAACCCTAACGGTAATAAGTGTTTCTGTTCTTTCTATATACATATTCATTCATGGAAAAACAGTTGATTGGATCTAAATAATTGCAAGTTAACAAACTGAACACTTTATGTTTTCCCCATAACGAATATTAAAATTACATAGTTCTTTAACTATTAATTATTAGGAAATCGTTTGTAAATTACAGAAGAGTAAAATAAAGCATTGCCCATCTAATCCTCTATAACAATACTCATGTATCTCCCTTTTAGAATTGTATTAACAATAACTAATAACCATATGGTTGGTAGTTTTCTGATCTATCTCTTTTTATGCTTCCACTCTTGTAGCTGGAGCCTCCTCTTACTATGCTGTCGCTGTGGTAAAGAAAAATTCAGGGGTGACCTGGGACAACCTGCAGGGCAAGAGGTCTTGCCACACAGGGCTCGGCAGAACTGCAGGCTGGAACATCCCCATGGGTCACATCCACAAAAGGACTAATGACTGTGACTTCAGTAAGTAACCGTGTGCTTATCTAAGCAAAGCACCTACTGTGACCATTAGGAAAATTCTTAATTAAATAATAACTGAATTTATTTATTTATGTTTAATACATTTTGAGAGAAAAAGAATGGCGCCCAGAGTATATTTCCCAACAATGGTTTCAGAAAACATTTTATTTAAAATACAGTATCTGCAAAATGTTCACATATCTAATGTATTTAATCACACAATGTCCACTTGTGTTTTTTTTTAATGTTTGCACTATGTTTAGGCAACTCAACACTTGTTTAATTTTAAATATTCAATGAAAACTACGGTCTCTCCCCAACTTCAACAAGTGTTACTGTAGCTTCAGCCCAATCTGAGTCAAAATCATGTGCTATGTAAACCCAGCATCCAACCTGCCCACCGTCTGCAACGTCTGTGCTCTAGCACATCAAAACACTAGAAATAATTGTCAATTAACATCCAAGCATCCAAGCAGCAGTTATGTTTCCACCAAAATGGATTTTGCAAAACCATTTAATTTTTATATGTAATTGTTAAGAGCCATGTCTGCCCTTTGCACATGTCCAAATTTAACACCAACACACTGTACTGACTGTTTCACTTCCTCTCCTCAGCAAAGTTCTTCAGCAGCGGCTGTGCCCCCGGAGCAGATCCCACCTCTCCATTCTGTACTCAGTGTGTCGGCAGTCGCAAAACTGTGGGTGATGAGTCCAAGTGCAAAGCAAGTGCTGATGAGCAGTACTATGGCTACGCTGGAGCCTTTAGGTAGGAAGCAATGGTGCAGTTATTCTCTACATAAAGTTTTATGTACATGTATGTTAAAGCACTAGTTTGATAATTTATGAAATACACAGATTTACTTTCTTTCTGAGAATAAGAAAAGGTTGATATCATCCTCATTTCTGAGTGCTAAATAAGGAGCTTGAACCATGAGGTTGTTAGCATTGTTACATTGTATTAATAAGTGAGCTGTAGAGGTGCTAATACACTTATTTTAAAACTTTTGGAGAGAGCCAGGCTAATTGTTCCTCCCTGCTTTATTCTCTATGCTAAAATAACTGCCTCCCAAATCCAGCTCCCTACTAACACACAGATATCACAGGGGTATTAATCTCTCTTGGCAACAAATGAAAAACACATATTTCCAAAAATGTCAAATGTTCCTTTAATTACTCTAGTTATGTTTTGCATGTCATTACAGATGTCTCGTGGAGGGTGCCGGTGATGTTGCCTTCATCAAACACACAATCGTTGGCGAAAACAGCGATGGTAAGAGATGGACACTGACACGCTTTCACATCATCTCTCATCTATGACAGCGTTGTTCCCTATAAAGCTACAGCACTCTCCCATCCCACCTCTTCTCTTCAAAGGTAATGGTCCGACATGGGCTGCTGGTGTGAATTCTGCTGACTATGAGCTGATCTGCCCTGGCAAGGGTCCAGTGCCAGTCTCTGATTTCCTCTCATGCAACTTGGCTAAAGTGCCCGCACACGCCGTGGTGACTCGTCCAGAGAGCCGCGGCGATGTGGTCCGCGTTCTCCAGGACCAGCAGGTCAGTGATCAACTTTTAAGTTTTTGGTTGTTTGAGGGAGGGATGTACATGCCCCTTTTTATTAGATTTTTAGGCAGAATTGTGGTGTTTTTGAAGGGCAGGTTAGTTAGTCATCAACCGCTCAAAGTGCCTTACACTACAAGACGCATTCACTCATTCAACAGCAGTTTGTATGACTCACATACCAGTAACGAATCGTGGGCTATTTGTGGTTCAGTATCTTGCATTTTATCAACTCAGCACTCACTTTCTAGTTACGTTTGTTTTAACTTCTCGCTCGTGCTGGATAGCGTTAATTTGTCTTCCAGAAACCTCTCCTCTGCCCTTCACCGTGCCACCATTCACCCTCTCCTCTTAGTTTTTATATTTCTTGAATGTTTTTACTGAAGTGCAAATTTTTTCTACTCTTTTGTATTTGTTTGTTTTTAGATCAGACTTCCCTCATTGTTTGCACCCACAAACAAACGAAAACGAAAATTGTTTTCTCAGATACCTTGCATTTTTAAAAAATGAATTTGTTTTTCTTCTTTATTTATAGGCCAAGTTTGGAAACAGTGGCAGTGATACCTCATTCAGAATGTTCCAGTCAGATGGAGGAAAGAACCTCCTCTTCAAGGACTCCACTAAATGTCTCCAGGAGATCCAAACCGGAACCAACTTTGAACAGTTTTTGGGAGTAGAGTACATGAATGCCATGAATTCACTCAGACAGTGCAGTGAAACCGCTTCAGGTTTGTATTACTGTGGGTTAAACAAAGATGAATAGGACAGTAATTTAACAGATTAACTATAAAAGTGTATCCTTGTAGCCCAGACACATCACCACACCATGGAAGTAGGTTTCTGCTCTGCATTCTCACGTCACTTTTTTCTATTTTTCTTTTCCCAACAGATCTGGAGAAATCTTGCACTTTCCATTCCTGTCAGCAAAAAAACTAGTGATGACCATGGACCATGTGGTGCTTCAGATGGCTCACAGTGATTCCAGCACCTTACCCACACTTCCCACACTCAACCCAAAAATTGCATTGAGTATTTTCTTACTGATCCTGCTGTAGACCTGTTTTAGAGGAACAAACAGATGCATTGCACTATCACAACCCACAAATCAACTTGTATGTGACCGGCCCTGTCCACATGTAGCTATTTTCATGCTGTTGAAACAAAATGCTACACTGTCTTTGTTGCTAGATCAACTATGATTTGTTGTCACTTTTCTCAAATAAAACCTTTTTAACGCTCTTCTGTGGTGACAGTATGGTTTGTTTTTTTATAATTGTTTTAATGTCTGAAGCATACCAGCCCTCTTCAGTCTGCACCGTCAGCTGCATTTCTTCAGGCTGTGGAAGCGAATAAATAATAAATAAACAAACATCTTCTTGGGATAATCTGTTTGAGTGGGCTGCACCGATAATATGGGACATGGTGCTTTTTGGGTGCTCGGTAAAGCCTCTAAAAAAAAATCACCTTCCAATTCAAAATCTATAAACAGAATTTTCACAGTACATGGATCAAATCCAAATCCATTATTAAGCAAACAGACAAACACATTCTCATTGGCTGAGGCAGCTGGCATGGCTGGAACAACTCGCTAGGCACTAAGGAAGAAAAAAAAGGTTTCATTTGTGGTAATTTGGCTCAACTAAAGTGTATTTAGAAATAAGCACCATGTATATTTTGACACCAGTCTCTCTAGACTACAGGTAGACTGCACAGTCAGTAGAAGCTTAATTAATTCATTAACCTTGATTAATCTGCCAATTCTATAATCTGTAAGAAAGGTAAAAATTTCCCGGAGCACAAGGTGATCTGTTTTGATAGTTTTCTGTCAAATACAACAAAGAAATGCATCAAATCCTCATATTTGGGAGGTGAGATGCAGCAAATGCTCAGTGTTTTTGCTTGAAAAATTACAGTTGATCAGTTACCAAAATAGTTGTTGTTTCTGTTTAGAAGTGCATTCCCAAACACAGTAGCTGTTAATCAAGTTATCACAAATAAACACAAAAAATATTATGGGGCCACCCGAGGCCCCAGAGTAGCCACTGTGCCAGGTTGATTGGTTGAGTGTTCAGTGCCCTGTTTGTCTCTTACACACCACATTTATAATTTTTAAAGATGATACTGCATTAATCAGTTAGTTGATTTGACAGAAAATTAATCAGCAACCTTTGATTTATCGATTCTTTCATTCAAGTAAATATCTGAAACATTTGATTAATCCCATTTCTCTAATGTGGGGATTTGCTGCATTTCCAGTCATATTTGACTGGTTTATTTTTGGGTTTTAGACTGTTTGTTAGAACATTATGCAATTTGAATACATAACCCTGGACTCCGAGACTCACATTTATGGGGAAATAAAAGATTAATTGATCAATAAGGAAATTAATCATATTACTGGATAACAAAAATAACTGCCTGTTGCAACACATTTCCACTGTAATTATCTATTCACCATGGGTACAAATTAGCTGTCCTTGCAATTAGGCACAGCCGGAGTACAATATCTCTGTTGCATGGGACATTTCATTAGCTAAAACATACTTCACATGACATGATAAAGGACTTTTATCACTTTACTTTATCGTAGCTTTAGCACTCTTCAAATATGATTTTTCTCAGTATACTGTGATTGGCAAGATCAAAAATGCTTTGACGACAAGGAAGAAGAGTGACAAAAACAGTCTCACCATTCGGGGTGCATGGATCAACCCCTGAAGTATTGATACCATGGCTCGATGTTTTAAGCATTGATACCAGTGGTCTGTCACATGTTAGATCACATCCTGGGAACATAAACACTCCTTTTAGTGCTGCAAGACTGGCATCTCCGCTTTGTGTAAAGTTAAGGTCTATTAATGTTCCCATCAGTTGTTGACGGGGCACTTATTATTGTAACACCATATCAGTAATAACACTTCAGCTCAGCCAGGACATGAAAAGGTAAGGTTAACATCAATAGGTCACTGGATTAATGGTGGAAATGAATAATATTTTGAAAAAACAAAAAACAAAAAACAAAACAAAACAGAGAGTTATCAGGAAAGTTAATTAGCTACATATTCAACCAGCAACAAACAATGGGCTCACAGCCATATTGAACTAACAGTACTGTCTTTATTACATTATACTTGTCAGAAAGCACACATGAAGTGTGAGTAAAGAGTCAATCATCTGCCAGGGGGGGTTTGTCCACCCTAACGATTTGCCCCCCCCCAGTCCAATTACTTGGTGGTCATTAGAACATATGCAACTAAGTGCAAAGCCTCATTGTGACAAATTAACCCCCACAGAATTTCATGAAAATATTGTGTTTGTTTCAGTCAATACCCCACACTTTTTTTTTTTAATAAATAAATAAACAAATAATAATTTTAAAGTAACTGGGTCCTTTTGACCTTTTAAGTACAGTAAGTTAATTTTTTTAGCGCATTCCACAATAGAGGTGTTTTGGCAAACGACATTCATGTATATAGTATCTTATCATGATATTGATAATAACTAGCAATCTGCTTGTTTTTCTTTATTACTCTTAACTGGATTTAAAGGGAAGAAATCTATATTTATGGATTTGGAGCTCAGCCCATCACGCAACCAAAAAAATCCCATAATTTTTGGATCATGTCACAAGCATAAAAAGAAGTGCTCTGTTGTGTCGACATTTGTGTTGCACTAGTTACAGCTGTCAAATTTAAATCTTTTTCTGATGAGATCATTTCAAAGGCCGAGGGATTGGTTTTTGTTTTGTTTTTGTTTTTTTAAAGAATTTCCTTACAATAGCTTCTCAACACCTGAAACATCAGATTATTGTAAGGTCTACATTAATGAAGTGACAGAGGCTCCTGTATCACATGACCTAGGAAACGGCATTAAATTTTAATTTTCCCGGAAGTTACCCATGCGACTTGGAGGCGCACCGGCTCCACAGACGAGAAACACCGCACTATGGCCTCTCGCTGAGCCTCCTCACACGACAGTGGTGTACGTACCGAACCGGCAATCCGTCACCATCGACGCCCTGATCATGGACCTACGGTCCAGAGGCTTTTTTCGGGGCCATCGGAGTTGTCAGTAGTACTCCCAAAGTACTATATTGTTTGATTTTGAGCACTGTCACTTTTGCACGCCCGGGGATTTAAACCGAAGTGACAGCACTCACCCCGGCTGCCGGTTAGCTACCTAGCTCGCTAAGTCATTAGCCAAGAAAAGGGCAACACTTTTCTTTTGGAGTAAAGGACAAGGAAACTACAACACCACTACTTTCAGTAACAGAAGACTGATCAGAGGCCGATCCCCCGAGTTCACATCTTACAACATATTCACTACTGATTCCCGGTAAGGGTAAAAAAAGAAACATGTTACGGTGGTAGTGCTAGCTTAAAGTGCAGCGGAGCCTGGCTTCATTTTTGTCAAAGGCACACAGGCTAGCTAGTGTTAGCTGGTGTTAGCAGGCCCTGCCGGCTGTCAGTCCACACACTGGGAGGGCTAGCCAGCTAACCTTGGCCAGGGTACAAGGAGGGATAAAACCGGTGTAATCTGAATGCGTTAACGTCAGCTCGGTCGTTATTTTATTTTGAGAGGTGTTTGGCTGGAGTTAAACCAGCGTTATCTGAAGTGACAGCTACGGGTGCTCTTTCTCGTGGCTTACGGTCACCGTTGTCAACGCAGGCTCCGGGAGGCAGCGGCAGTTGGACTGAACGGTAACCGATTCACGGTTTAAAAGCGATTTCCGCTGTGTTTTTACACCTGGCGACAGTTTGTTTCAAAGCCTGATTTTATTCGCCCCTTTCGCACGATGTCGGCTCCGGATGTATGTCAGGTTGACGGTGTGTGCCCACGGAGCTCGTTGGGCCTGTAATCAAATACACCTCGGAGGACAGGGTTGGGCTAAACCGCTAACGTTAACCGACAATTGCTCAACTGTAACTTAAACGGTGACAAGCGTTGCAACATTTCTGCCACGACCGGCTTATTTGTTGTTCTCGGATTTTCACGAGTAAACAAGCCATCCTTCGGTACAGTAATACTATCTGGGCTCCGTATGTGTTAAGGTTAAATGTGGACTCAGCGTTGAGCCACGTAGCGTAACTAAGCGAAATGTCTCTGATAGTGGGACACGTATCGTTAGCCGGCTGTTAGCTAACGATTTAACCTGCTCCGGTCGGGGACGCTGCCTCGCTAGCGGGCCGGTAAATTTCCTTTAATGTTGTAACTTGGCTAAAACACAGTTGTAGTCTTTTTCTGGGGTGCCTGTCATATTTAATGTGGGCTCGTAAGGCTGCTGGCCATCACTGCTGGCGGAGCCATATGGCAGCTTTGTGCATTGATGCCCCCGTCCATAAGAAGCATGGCACAAGCTAAGCAGCTAACGATAGTTCCTGTGTCAGCAGGTGGACGGTGTATGACACGTCTGCTAGTAGCATTCATCAGTTTATATTAATTTCAGCATGTCTCCTATATTCCACTACACGTACAACAATAATTTATCTTGATGATACAGCTGTAGTCAGGCTTTGAAATTGATATTGGGTTAAGGTTACTGGAGTGGATTATTTGCACATGTAGCTAGCACAACCAGGGGGCAGTAGCCACTGTTAACACAGTAAATGAACTTTGACCTGAGGTATCCATTTTCTTAAATTCACTCAAAACCAGACCAGTCCAAGTGGTTTAGTGGCTGTCACATATGAGCTGGACGTAGATCTCTAAACCACTGCAAGTCATCACCATTAGTATTTACTTTTTGCAGTTTGACCAAGTCATGATCATTTAGGAATGCATTTTTAAAAGACCATCTGGTCAGTAGTTGAGGTCATAGGGGGTCTGGAGCAATTGTTAAGGACTGTAATTCAAAACCCCCTCTTTAGGACTGATTTAATAGCCACCACGACCATTTTTCTACTCAAACAATAGGCAGGTTTGGGTGGAGGTTAACACATTTAACACTGTTGCAGTCTGATTTGAATGAGAAATCCACAAACAACAGTAACTTTAACTACTCATAAAACTAGATGCATGAGCCATGCAATGTACAAGCGACCAAGATTATGAGAGGTGGTCGCGTTATCATAGGCGAAACCACAGACCACACCCTCACTGCTTGGTTAGATGCTACCACACTAAAGGCTCATGTCCTCATACTGTGCTGTCAGATATCTGACCTGTATGGCTGCAGTTATGTGTAATGGGGATGTACTACACCACAGTCTGCTTGTAAAATATATTTCTTTAAATACTGAATTGCAAAAAATTTCATCTCATTCCCTTCTATTAATACTGGGCTAATGCGTAGTTGTTAATCTCTTTTTGTATTTCTTGCTCCTCTCTTCCTCAGAAAGGCTGGCAACACAACGCCACCCTAATGCAGAACCATAAAAGAACGTGAAATGAACAAACCACCACAGCCTATAACGGGACCCAGTTCTGTCCCCAACCCTGCCCCTTCCCCTGGATTGACACAGGTGAGAGCCACTGACCTTGCACAGTTCAAGTTGTTTTAGGTTAGATTAAAGTTTGGTAACATCTAATTTTTTTTCTATTCTCTCCTCTCAAGGCCGCTTACGGCCCCGGGCAGCCCCCCCCTTCTCTTGTTTTCGCCACCCCTCCACCTCCACAAATGAATTCTGCACAACAGCCAAGACAGGTACTGTTCACAACATGTTTTTATGCAGGTTTTTGGCTCAGGTTTTTGCATTCAGAGCCTTAAGTATGTGACATGTTCTTCCTTGTGTGAGAACCCCTCCTTTCCCTCTCTTTAACAAAGATCTTTGACACCGGCTTCTTGCTGTAAGGCTTTTGCTAAAGCTGTGTATGTGTGTGCTTGTTATGGCCTATTTGCCATCTTTCTCTTTGAATGTCAATCTTGACTTCTTTCCTCTCCTCTGCTGTCCTCCCAGTTTGCTGCAGGGCCCCGTACTTTACACCAACAGGTACTAACACCCCTCTTTTATCCTTATATCCCCTGTGTCCCTAGTGTAATGCATGCTTTCAGTCCCATGTGTCAGAGAATTAGATGAGACTGCTGTAGTGTCTGTGAAATGAGTTAACTTGTCCTGAGATTTAGTAACTCTTCCATATCTCATTCTAGAAATGTCTATTTCTCTGTAGGACCTGTTCTGAGGGGTCACAATGTTTTAATAAAAGCCACCCGGGCCTTATTTATTTATTATTCATCCTGCATCTGCACATACATGCAATTTTTTTAATTTATTTTTTTTGCCCCCATGCTTCCCTGCATTTGCAAGACATCGTCCCAAACCTGTCATGATAATGACAGTGTAACTGACAGTATGTCAGTATATCATTTATGTTTGAAATCATTTCATGGTCATGTTCAAATAAAAACAAGAACTGGCTTTTTTTCAACTTTAGATCACTGTAACATACATGGACGCTGTTGATGCCTGACTGGGGGTCATCTTAACAGTTTGATGTTAAAGGAATTGATTTTTGGTACCTGCAGCATTCTAATATCAGTTTCTGCATGCGCCTGCAGCCCTTAAAATGACCCACAGGACTTGAGGGGATCCAACTTGTGTGCAGACCTTTACAGAGTTGCATGTGCAGCTATGGTTGTTTGAGCTTATTGTTAATGACTGAGAGATACACTGCTGCCTCTCATCCTCTTCCTTCTTACACCTTGTAATCTCAGCCTTCCACATTGTCTGTTGTCCTCATTTTCACCTTAATCTCACTCCCTCTCTTGCTCTCTGCTCATGATGTGTTGCGCGGCTGAAGGGTGGATACAGAGCATTACAGGTAACAGCTTTTCTCTTCGCTCCCCCTCCCCCCGCCTCCCAACCCTCACCCCAACCCCTGAAACTTGGGCTAACCTCAGTATGGCAGGGAGACATGACATCCAGTACAATTTAAACTCAATGTAACCTAAGAACTGAACTTTCTGTACACATTGGCAGTTGTTATGAGTGCATTGCTTTCAGCTGAGGTGCTGCTGCATTCTAACACATGGGTTAGGACTACCATAGTGGGACAAGATATTAAAGACATTAAATGCATACACAGAGCAACACAGGTTTGTGGTGCTAAGATACATTCTTCAACCTTCTTTCCCTCCATGTCCCCTCATCTGTTCTCCAGAGTTACTATCAAAACCGACCAACCATGGCCACCAATGCTCCAAGGGTACAGACGAGTAGTGGCCCTCGACCTGTTGGACCTACTCACATCTACCCGCCCAGCTCCCAGATGATGATGATTTCCCAGCAGCAGTTGTCTTTCGCTGGCTCACCTCAGGGCTACTTCATTCCCCCCCCTGGACAGGTTGGTTCACATTAGTAATCATCAGTTTGTTAAAATGGCACACACATTATTGGTCTACCCAACAACCTGCCCACAGAATACTGTGTGTATGCTACTTATATTAGCCCATATATAACTTTTCTTTTTTTGTTTTTGCAAATTACATTTGAAAAAGAAGGGATCAAGGATTCAGATATTTTCCTGTTAACAAATGCACATGTTCTTTATGAAAAAGACTGAGTGCCAGCTCTAACTAGTGAGGACTTTGTCAGCCCTAAGGTTATTTAGCAATCCATGTTTAACTTAGTGGAATTTCAGATGGCTCATGTAATGTTTTTTGCTGCCACAGAGGACTTCATTTCTTCTCACAGCGAAACAGATCAAGGGCTAAATTATCTCTCCAGCAGCCCGGAAATACTGGGGTCACAGAAAGGCATGATGGGAAGCTTAGAAAAATGGAAAAAAAAAAAAAAAGTGTGAACAGTCAGATTAAATGATTCTCACTGCTTCCAAGAGCCTGACGGAAGAGCATGTGACTGATGCACAATGAAGAACTAGCTAAGTTTGAAAACACATTTGGACAAATAGGTTGTAGGTTCTTGTCTTCCAAAAATAGGTGTTGGAAAAGGTGGGTCATCTTATATACATGTCAGTTTGTTACAGTGGGAGGTGGCAGAGATGGACCTGAAGCTCTCACAACTTTATTGTTCCCTCAATTGTTGTTGCTTCTGACTCTTTATTTTGTTTCTGCAGTACCGGGCCCCATACATGCCTCCCACTCAGCAGTATCCTGTGACCAGTGGTGCACCAGGCTTCTATCCAGGAACCAGCCCTGCTGAATATCCCACTTATGGTAAGGGGCTTTTGCCCAAAACCAGCAACAACCAAGCACAACCATAAACATAATTATCTTTCAAAAGAGGTCAAATATCTGGTAAGCATCAGAAACCTAAATTTAACGGAGAGTTTAAGTTGAAGCATCTGGTTTTAGTTCATATCCATTTGCACACCTCTTTGCCCACAATGTGTCGCAGGGCGTATCATGGTTTTGCCTGGTGTGTTTTAATGGCTTTCTGGGTCAAAACACTGCTGTATGTGGTGAACTGCCAGTTGCATGTGGTCTGGCTTAATTCTGCTTTGGCCTGTATTCTTTCTATCTGCAGTCTCACCTGACACTGCCTCACAGGTTCCATGAAATGACTGAGACTTTTGCTTCAGCTTCTTTTCTGTTAATTTGTTGGATGTATGTCGACATTAAACGGGATGGGTTGGGATTTAATGTTAAGAGGAACTAATTTGACTATTAATGATTTTAAAAATTAACTGGGACAAAGACTAAAATGGAGGTCAAGCATTTAAGTATGGCATTGGGAACATTTTTGAGCATGCCACTCCAAACACACTACTGACCCGTGTTACTGCTGCAAAGCCTCATTTATTAAAGGACAAATGTTCTGCAGATTTTTTTTTTATCTTAAGGATCAAACTAAAACCTCACATTTATACGTGAACACACACCCCTGAGTGCAAGATGGTGCAGTGAACAAAACTTTAAACTCTCCAGGAAGAAAACTATAATTTTGATTCAACAGTATGAAAAAAACTGAATTTTTTTTTTTTTTTTTTTTTTTGGCATAAAAGAATAAGATGCAGATGAAACGTACTCCTTCCATGAAATACGATGGAAGGAGTACGGTAAAGGAATTGTTCATTTCATGGGACCTTTTTAACACCCTGCTTCCTCTGGATCCTCTCATTAACTCATTCTGCATCTGTCTCTTCCTGCCCTATCTCCTTCTTACCTCCCTCTCCCGTCCCTAACTCCCTTCCTCTCCTTTGCTGCGTTGGTTCAGAGCCCTCTCTTGCTGCGAGGGAGAGGCGGGGTGGTGGGGGGAGAGGAGGCGGGCGAGAGAACGGCCGTCTCTCTCTCCACGGTGCTCCTCTCACCTCCCAACGCTACCCCGGTGAGTAGTGTGTGTGCTTGTGTGTTGGTCAGCAGGCTTCAGTGGCGAAAATCTCTGTGGCACTTACTGTCTGTAGTATTTATTTATTTATTTTTTTTTGTTGTTTTTGTTTCGGTTTTTTTTGGCAACACATGGGTTTCCTTGTATACATGCAAATGGATGCAAAGTGCAGGCTACATACACAAAATAATGGGTGAAAATTGTAATAATAAATAACCAGCACATACAGGAAACACAATAACTGCAAATATTTTGCATGAAGCATTAGAAAAATAAATGATAGCACACCTTTATTCACACACACAGATTTGATCTCTTGTAGCAGATGTACATAAGGCACCATTACTGTAAGGCATTTCATAATGTATGTGAAGAATTTAACTTTCTAACCAGTTTTGATAAGAAGTATGCCCAGGAGAACCTGTGAAATCTCTTGAATGTTCAGAAATAAAAATGGAGGTCATTAGCTAAAAAAAAAATTTTGCCAGCTGCTCTAACAATGGAAACAATGGGAAGAAATAGGTAAAAGCACAATTTACAATCCCACGATCCCTGAAATCAGTTTAATTTTCTGCTGATGACCAGCAGCCTGCCTGCACAGGGCCGATGGTGAGCTGAGAAGTCTGTGTTACTGCCGGACAGCAGCTCTCTTGCTTGTTGGGTGCTTTATGAACCTTTCTTAGCTGAATTTCCCCTTTTGCATTTGAAGGTGTTTTAGATTTTTAAATTTTTTTTTTATTCAACAATGTGTCTCGTATGATTATGATGTTAGTTCTTTAGTTATAACCATAAGCTAGCTGGTAATGCTGACTGTGTTTATTTACTACACAACATTTTAACATACTGTTTCTGTCTGACCTTCAGTCTGGATTTGAAGGTCATTACTCCAGAAGCTTGCATCATAACTGATTTCATTCTTCATTCTCAATATCTTTGACAGTTACTCAGGCTACCCTCATAGGTAAGAGTGGGACAGGGTGACTGCAGACTAAAACATCTGTGGTTTCAGAGCTTCATATCCAGATGCACAAACCACATATAGGCTGTCTCTGTGGACTCTAGATTTTGTGTTCCTACAGGAATATCCACTCTGCAACTTTTTGTGTGTGTGTTTGTGTGCATGTTGATATTGATTTATCAATAAGGCCTCCAGCTGTGGAGACATTGACATGGATTTTGGCAAACACAGCAGTTGTCAGCAAGCAAATGTTTATACTGGCATCTTGAAGTCCTCTTTACAACAACTACACCCATAATTCCCGCAAACTGCCTTGTAGGGTTGTTAGAAAAACATGGCGAATAGAAAATTTTTGGTCATAACCAGAGAAATAAAAGAAATCAGTGAATGGGTGGTCATTTTAATGTGAAACTGCACTTGAGTATTTTTTTGTATATTTTTTCTTTTATTCATTTTTTTTTTTTTTTTTTCGGTTTCACTCTAACCTTACAGCAGGAGCGTATTATCCAGCTCAGCCGCAGTACTCTCCATCTGTTCAGCCTGCACCGGTCATGATCAACCCTGCCCAGCAGCCGCAACAAGCCCCGCCTCCTCAGCAACCACTGGCACAGTCGCAAGGCCCACCAAAGAGGGAACGCAAACCGGTAGTGTATCACAACAAAAGGGCAGCACATCTCTTGTCTGAGGTCAGAAAAAATGAATGGAGAGAGTGCATTGTCTGTTCAATGTGGAACTTTCCCTTTTACTCCAAAATAACAATAGTATTTATTATGATGGGTGGCAGCTAAAGATCAGTAGCGTTAGGATTGTCACATACCGTCTGTGATTTATTGTTGGTTACATGCTTTGGGGAAACTCAACCAGTTTTTGCCCTTTTTCCTAATAGATAACAATACGAGACCCCAACCAGGGCGGACGTGATATCACAGAGGAGATAATGTCAGGTGGAAGGTCCACCACCACACCGACCCCCCCACAGGTAAGAATGCTTTAGTTTCTATTGACTCATTGAAACTCTGATCCTAAGCAACCTTTGTAATGTACATGTAATTATAATAATGTAATTAAATACACAACCAGTATAATCTATGAAACAATTCGAATTCTAAAGATTTTATTGGAAATATTAAATTGCTGTCTACTCAATGTTGATTTACGGAAGGGTATGTATGGAAATGTGTAAGTAAAATGAATAAGTAGCGCAGTGAAGGACCGAGGGAGTTCTAACTGGTGAAACTTGGCTTTGAGTGATCGTTGGCTTTTCTGACGATGCAGCCGTTTTTCCAAATTTGAAGCAAAATATAAATGAATGTTGTACAGTTTAAGGTATTGCGATTTAATGTGTAAGAAAATGATTTAATAAAATGTGCAGGTCTTGCATTTTGTAAGAAAAGAGAGACTGAATTGGTTTGTATGAAAAAAACCCACATTGACGGAGAAAACAAAGCACCCCATAGGAATTGTTTATACGCCAGCTCTACATTTATTTTTCACCAATGTCTTTGCATATTTTCACATTTTTATAGTAACGTCATAACTAACACAGCTCTGATCTAGCACTGAACAAACAGAAAGCCAAAGCAAGTTACACACAATTATGGCTGTTGTATAACCGTATGGTTATAATTTTAGCTTAGTTTGCATTAACCTGCCACTACATTTTCAGTAGGGAGAAATCAGGTGTTAGGATTGGCAAAATATAAGAAGCACTTTTAAATAATGGAGGTCAATAACAGTACACACAACTGCCTTCAAAATAACCACCAAGTTGAATCAACCCTCTTTTACTCCACTCAACTAAAAGTGAGGGTGAGAAGCTTCATTGGAATTGCATTGCAGACATTTCGTAATGGATTGCATTGAATGTGTGTAGCTGTACCTTACAAACCGATGCTTTAAATTGCTTTTCAGTGCTTTAAAGATAACAATTTTGTGATTGTAGGCCTCCACAGCAGAAGTAAGTCCTGCACAGACCAACGGTGAAGTTGTACAGCCTGTCACTACAGTGATTAGAACAGGTGAGTATGTTTTCTCAGTTAGGTTTGGATAAAAAACTTTTGCTTCCCATATTCCACATTTTCCTTTATGTGACCATTTCACGTGTTTGGTTGCCCAGATGAAAACACGGAGCCTCCTGCGAGCACCGAAACCCCTCCACCTCCCACCACAGTAAACGCAGAGCCTGTGGTGGAGGCCAAACAGGAAACGGACAGCCAGATGACACCGTCTGCTGAATTAACTGCACAATCTGTAGCTCCCACAGCTGCTACTGAGGTGCCATCCCCATTGATAAAGGACCAGCAGTCTCCCGCTTCCCTCCCTCCTGCAGTAGTATCTACTACTACTCCTGCTGAGGCGGTAAATAAAGACGATACTAAAGTTGGTGACACGGTAGACGCTCCTGTCAGCCCTCCAGCATCATTAGCAGCACAAGAGGCACCTGTCAAAATGGAGGAACCACAGGCTGCCCCAGCTCCAGCTGAGAAGGCACCAGAAAAGGAAGAAAAGAAAACAGAGGAAGTGAAGAAAATTGAAAAAGAGGAGCAGGTAGCCAGCTCCAAGTTAGAGCCTGCAGTTGAGGTTGCGTCAATAGTTACCCCTGTTAAAGTGGCAGAAGAAGAAACTGCTACAAAGACAGCAACTGAAATGTCTCAGCCTCCAGTCTCTGCACAGGAACCTGCTGCTCCACAGACCCAGACCGCTGCCCCAAGCTCTGCCCCCGAACCTGAACCCACACCGGCTGAAACGGCAGAGCCTCCTCTCCCCAATGGCCTTCCTCAGCACATTGAGGAACTGTCTGAGGACCTGGCATTTTCAGACACTACACCCCTTGACAAGCCCGATGCTTCTCAATCTCAGGAATCCACACCTGTGGCTAAAACAGCAACACCAGCCCAGGAGGAGGAGGAGGAGGAGGAGGAGGAGGAGGAGGAGGAGGAGAAGAAAGGGGAAGAAGGGAAAGAGAAAAGTGAGGATGCCCCTCCCGCCTCTGTCAGCTGCTCTACAGAGGAATCTACTATGCAAGGTAGAGTGGAGTTTATCCTCACTTGTATTTATGATGCCATAATCTTTCCTCCTGCTTTTATCTGAGATTTTAATGTCAGCACTTTATCTTTTCTTTGAAGCTGCTACGTCTGTGCCAAAGAAGAGGAAGAACATGAAGGAGCTCAACAAGAAGGACGCCATTGGAGACCTCCTGGATGCCTTCACAGAGGTGTGTATCAATCCAGATGGTGTGTAAGAATCTCAGCAGTTTCAGCTGTATCAATAATACTTTGGGGACATTTACTTTTTAAACACATCATTCTGTCTGTTCATCCCTTCCTGTTTTTTTTTTTGCCGCAGGAGCAAGATGCCAAGCCCACTTCTGAACCCTCGTCCACTCAGGCCGACCCTGTCCCTGTTGCTCCAGCTGAGCCTCCCGCTGAGGCTGCAGACGAGACCTGGGAAGAGAAAGAGGACAAGCAGAATGCAGAACCTGACAGGCCCAAAGCCACACCTGAGCCAACTGAGCAGAAATACCAGTACAAAGAAGGTAAGTTATGATTACGATTCTTCAGGAATGGTCCTCTTTGTTAACAACACAATTGGTTAACAATACAGATCAGCACTGGCAGTTTATATTACAACAGGTTCTTTCATGCTTAACAGACAATGTAGCTTGAAGAATATATTAATTCACATTTACACGTCTCTTGCACATCCCTCAGAACAATGGAAGCCGATAGACCCAGAAGAGAAGAAGCGGTACGACAGGGAGTTCCTCCTGGGCTTCCAGTTTATCAGCGCCAGTATGAACAAACCTGAGGGCCTGCCCATCATCAGTGATGTGGTCCTGGACAAGGTAGGTGATATTGATTCTGCTGAATTCTGCTGTGGAGTATTATGGGCTTCTGTTGCATTTGTAACTGCCATCTGTAACATTTAACACGTAGGCTGGAAACTTTAGATTATGAGTCATAAAGAAGTAGAACTGTATATTAAAAAGCTTGGTACAGATTAAACTGTTGATGCAGGAAGCATATTCTCCTCAAGATGATATTTTAATTACAAGTTAATTTGTAAAATAACATTTTCCTGTTATATTTAGTCAGTGCCTGTTCATTATCCAAAGTGGGTTGATTAAATCCACAACTATACACTTCATTTAGGTGCATTAATAACTTACCATCACAAGTAGCTGCAACTGGTGACAGAAAATGAATTTTCACAAAATCTTTTCTCACCAGCCTTGGTGCAAAACTTAAATTTGTTTATGTGTTGACAGCATATCTCCTGACAACAGAGTAGGATAATATCACTTTCAGTGTGGTTCATGTGTTACTTGGACATAAAGACAAATAGGTGTCCACTGATATGGAATTATAATAAATGTGTAATAAATTGGCAGTTTTAGCTGTCGAGTATATCATGGTAACTATAGAAGAAATTTGGAAAGCTCAACATACGTTTATTCTGGCAGTGTTTTGTATTTTTGTATGAGCAGACATCATTTTTCTTCCTCTGCCCTCAGGTAAATAAGACTCCCCTGCGGCCAGCTGACCCAGCTCGAATGATGAATGTTGGTCCAGATTTTACTCCCTCGTATTTGGGGAATCTTGGGAGCAGATCAGTGGGAGGACCACGAGGACCAGTGAGTGACTTTGTCTGTTCTCCCTCTGGGGTATTTTGTTATTAAAATAAATTGTTGTCCACTTGCTGTTAACGTCTTTAAATATGTGTTCCCTCCCTTCCATCAGCCCCCCGGACCACGTCGCTCTCAGCAGGGTCAGCGTAAAGAACCCAGGAAAATCATCAGCAGCATGTCCCTCAATGATGACGTGCAGCTCAATAAGGCCGAGAAGGCCTGGAAGCCCTCGGTAAAGAAGCCCACTCGCAGCCGCGCAGCTGACCAAGAAGAAGAGGAGGAAGGAGAAGACAGCGAACAGGCCAAGACTAAGGAGCTGTTCAAGCGTCTGCGCAGTATCCTCAACAAGCTGACTCCTCAGAAGTTTCAGGAGCTGATGAAACAGGTGACAGAGCTGACCATAGACACGGAGGAGCGGTTGAAGGGAGCCATCGACCTCATCTTTGAGAAGGCCATCTCAGAGCCCAACTTCTCTGTGGCCTACGCCAACATGTGCCGCTGCCTTATGGGAGTAAGTGATGTGATCATGTCTGAATCTTTTGCTTGTATTATTTGCTCCAATGATGACTTCTGTTTTGTGCCACGTGTCTGGGCCACTGAATATTCATGATGGTATTGAGGAACTGAAGGAGCACACAAATTACTGTAAATTTTCATTTTCTGTTAAACATATTTATGCCTCCATACCGCTGACGGTGCCCATCTATCTCTTTTTCGCGAACGCAATACGTTACGCCAAACATTGGGCTCACTTGGACTCAATGATGAACTGATTTTGGTGGTCAGAGCTCACTGTGACTCCAGAATTCACATGCCAATTAACTGCAACTAGTTAAACTGGTAATAACTGGTTGGCGGAGGCATACAACATCAAGGAAGTAATTGTAGTTCACTTTTAAAACCATATAATTATGAGTGCGATGACAAATGTATATTTGTTGCAAGATATTAATTGTACTCAATGTTTTCCTCCTTCAGTTGAAAGTCCCCACTTCAGACAAGCCAGGAGTTTTTGTCAATTTCCGTAAATTGCTGCTCAACCGCTGCCAGAAGGAGTTTGAGAAGGACCAGGATGATGATGAGATATTTGAGAAGAAGCAAAAGGAGATGGAGGCCTCCAAAGATGTAAGAAATGTGTTGTTTTTTTTTTTTAAATGGTCACAGTCTCAGCCACCACAGTCTGTCGTTTATTTAGACCAAACTGATCATTTTACCCCCAAACTAAGCACACACACCCACTTGAATCTACCCTTTAGGATGAAGAGCGTGAGCGCTTGAGGGTGGAGCTGGAGGAGTCCAGAGACAAGGCCCGCCGCCGCTCACTGGGCAACATAAAGTTCATAGGCGAGCTCTTTAAGCTGAAGATGCTGACAGAGGCCATCATGCACGACTGTGTAGTGAAACTACTTAAGAATCATGATGAAGAGTCCCTGGAGTGTCTCTGCAGGCTACTCTCCACTATTGGCAAAGACCTGGACTTTGAAAAGGCCAAGGTTAGTAAAGCATGAACTCAGAAGGATGAAGGGTGAATTGTAAATTGTGTCTCCAGGGATGACTTTTGTTTTTGTGCCACGTGTCTGGGCCACTGATTATTAGTGATGGGATTGAGGAGCTGAGGAGACATAAATACTTAAATCAGTCTCACTTATTCATATATGCTCATGGTCGACAGCCATGACTTATAAAAGCTGCTTTTTTTCTGTGTGGCCATCAGCCTCGTATGGATCAGTATTTCAACCAGATGGACAAGATCATCAAAGAGAGAAAGACCTCATCCAGAATTCGCTTCATGCTGCAAGATGTCTTGGACCTCAGGAGGGTAAATATTAATGAATCCATAACAGCATATTGACATAAAGAGCTGATAATGGTCACAAAAGGTAGTGATGAATGCTCAGTATTCCCGAATGAGCAGAATTGTCTCATACTGTGTGTGAAGTGATCAGCAGGGATTATGAGTGGCATGGAAATCTTGAAGGCTGGAACGAAACCATGGATGCTGGAACATCTGAAGACTGTTTTCTAACCGTCCTCCATTTCTGACCCACAGAGTAACTGGGTGCCTCGTAGAGGAGACCAGGGTCCGAAAACAATCGACCAAATCCACAAAGAGGCCGAGATGGAGGAGCACAGGGAACAGATCAAAGTTCAGCAGCAGCTCATGTCCAAGAAAGAGGGAGGAGGAGGCGGCAGGATGGGAGGGAGCATGGGGGGCCGAGGCCCTCACACACCAGGAGGTGGCCGGTCTGCCCAGCCTCAGGATGAGGGGTGGAACACGGTGCCCATCTCCAAGAACAGACCCATCGACACCACTCGCCTTAGCAAGATCACAAAGGTAACGGAAGATTTCACTAAAACTCTTCTAAAATCTTGGTGTCAGAAACCCTCAGCTTCAGCTTTTCATTTAATTTCTCTTATAGAGTCGATGCTTCTCAGTAAAGACACTTAATGTTTGAAGACTTGATTTCTGTCTTAGTTTTTTGAGGATTTGGTATTGTGTGTGTCACACACTAAGTCCAGAGTCTTTTGAATGAAATTATCTTAACATTTAACCTGATGATTTGGGATTTGATAGATGTGACTGTAACTGGTTTGTGAGTGTAACTTTTTTTTCCCCCCTGTTTCCCTGCAGCCTGGTGCTCTGGACTTCAACAATCAACTGTTGGCGCCAGGAGGCAAAGGCATGTGGGGTAGCTGGGGCAAAGGCAGCAGTGGAGGAACTGGAGCCAAGCCAGCAAGTGGAGAGCAGGGTAAAACACATGTCTTTCAAAAGGACTGTACAGTTTAGGATGCTTTAGTACTGTAGTCTAATTGATCCTTTTCCCTCTTTTAGATTCTGGTCGTCCAACTACCAGCACCCTCAACCGTTTCTCAGCCCTGCAGTCCGGCTCATTGTTGTCTTCAACAGACTCTGATCGCAGAGTTCCTCAGAGGTATTCAGAAGCTGTGAAAGTGAAATTTCTTGTCCTTGTGCTCCACTTTTGTTCTTTATTGTTTCACTGCAAAGTATAAATAGCCCTAATATATACAGTAAAACAAACCTATCTGGATTTTTTTTGTAATGCATCTTCCTTTTGCCTGTAAGATTGTCAACCATTAATGTGCACCTTGAACACATGGTTTATGGCAGCTCAGAAGTGAATTATCAGATCATATGCAAAATCGTACAGTATCGATTTGATGGCACAACAACCTTTCACTTATGACCTTTAGGTCAAGCTCCAGTCGTGAGCGCGGCGGCGACAGAGACAGGGGCGACCGCGAGAGGGATCGGTTTGACCGATTTGAGCGGAACGAGGGACGGGAAGGTCGTGACGACAGGAGCAACCGGACCCAAATCACCAAAAGAAGCTTCAGCAGAGAGTCACAGGAGCGCGGCGGGAGGGGTGGAGACAGCCGGGCATCGACTGAGCCCGTGCGTCGCGTCGCCAGCATGACCGACGACAGGGACAGAGGAAGTCGGGATAGAGGAAGCAGGGACCGGGGAAGCAGGGACCGAGGAAGCAGGGACAGAGGAAGCAGAGACAGGGGTCCAAGCAAAGATCTCGCAGGTATAAAGCCCATACAGCAAAATTAAAATTTAAAGTGGATGTAATAGGAGAAAGAGGTTAAGTAGAATTGTGTGTACTGATGAAATGATCATGCAGGAAGGAGGACTGAGCTTTAACTTGTATTGTTACCGTGTTTTTCTGCAGCTAAGCGTGAGAGTGCCCCCACTCCTCCTCCTTCTCTTCCTAAAGCTGCTTTGACCGAGGAGGAGGTAGAGAAGAAGACGAGCGCTATAATTGAAGAATACCTCCACATCAATGACTTGAAGGTACAGAAATAACACTGAATTTTACTTAAACACATGCATGTTAACAGGCCTACAAGGAAATGCTTGGATTATAAAACCACTCTGACGGCCGGCATCTCTCCCCTCCCCCTCTGTTCTGGTGCTGTAGGAGGCGTTGCAGTGTGTGGCAGAGCTCAACAGCGCCGCACTGCTCTATGTGTTTGTGCGGAACGGCGTGGAGTCCACGCTTGAGCGCAGCACCATTGCTAGAGAGCACATGGGCCTGTTGCTGCACCAGCTTGCAAAGGCAGGGACACTGCCCACACAGCAGTACTACAAAGGGTGAGCATTTAACAGGATAAAACGTCACAAAGGGTTTCCAATGCCTTAAAAGTTGTTTTTTTGTTTTTTTGTTTTTTTTTCACCTTGAGTGCATGTTAAAGAATTAAACTAAAAGTGTGTGTTTAAAGTGAACTTGAATGATTTGTGTTTTTGTGGTTGTAGGCTACAAGAGATCCTGGAGGTAGCAGAAGACATGGCCATAGATATACCTCACATCTGGCTCTACCTGGCTGAACTCATTACCCCCATGCTCCATGAGGGAGGCATCCCTATGGGACAGCTCTTCAGGTGAGCTCAGCAAAAATAATGCGATCAAATAGGTTTAAACAACCTGGTTCCTTTTTTTTTCTTTTTTTTTTCTCTAATTTGTTTTAATGTATATATCAGTAAGATGTAAAGCAGCATTTTCACACATCAAACCTGAGTCGGACACTTTTCTCAGCTTCTCACAAATGTTCTTTTCTTTCCTGTCACATTCTGCCTGAGCCAATTCACATAACCGAAACAGTTTTTTTTAGAGCTGTGAGAAGGATGCTTGTATGTCACTGACCCATCTAGCTTCTGAAATAAGGAAGTTTGCTTGTCAAACATAAAATGAGGTCACTTATTTCCAGTAGGAAAGCTTTAAAAAAAAAAAAAAAAAGGCTAAACTTGTTTCTTAAAGCATGAAATAGAACAATGTGCTTTTTTTGCCTTGGGCGTAACTATGGTTTTATTAGTAATGGTAATAAATAAAACAGAATAAAAACTTAGTTTAAAGAAAGTACAAAGCTTAATTCCATGTAATTGTGTCTTCAGGGAGATCTCAAAGCCTCTCGTGCCTCTGGGGAAGGCCGCTGTGCTGCTGGTACAGATCCTTAAGTTGCTCTGCAAAGGAATGGTAGGTCCTACATAAATCCCCAAAAAACACTTTAACAGCTCCATCATTACAGCCTGTTGTACATCAAAATTCCTGTAATAGTATGTAGACATTTAGATTTTAGATTCACTGGTTTAATGTTTTTGTATTTCCTCATTAGACCCCCAAGAAGGTTGGAGCCATGTGGACGGAGGCTGGGCTGAACTGGAGTGATTTCCTGCCTAAGGACGAAGACGTCAATAAGTTTGTCACTGAGCAGGTCTGTAGGACACAGTGGTTCTCGCTGGTAGCTCTGTTTTTGGTTGTTTTTTGAGACAATTTTTTAATTTCCTGCATGCGGTTTACCTGCAAACAATCTCATAGAAAAAATTAACAAAATATGCTAATATTTGTCTTAAGTATTTATAATATAGAAATAAATGCCACAAATCATTGACACAAATTCAGCCCTGATGACTTTGAACTGAGAAATAAGTTGAAAGAAATCCACATAAGGAAGCTGATATGCCATAATTGCTCACTCGCGTTTTTATTTAAGAGCAGAGTTTACTGACAGTATAGCAGGAATAGACAAGCCCTCTGCTGGACCAAAAGGGGAACTACTTCAAATGGCCCACCGTGCTTATAAACTGTAAATCTTTTCAAACTAGTCAGGAACAATTTGAATTTTTTTTTTACACACATTAGAACAAATGCTCAAATTTCGATTAAAATATGCTCCATACCTGTAACTCAGTGGTTGCTGAAAAGAACAATCATTAAATAGATAAAAACTAACAGATAAAAAATACACAATGAAATTCTGAGAATTACCACTAATGTCTGTATTTTGTGACTTGTTTATTACAAAAGCAAACAGCTAACAAGTCACTTACACTTACAAGAGTATCTTCAAGCTTTCCTTTTGTTTTACATTTCAGCAAGTGGATTTCACCACAGGACAGGAGATGGAGTCAAAGGAAGTGGGGAAGAAGAAGGTCCTGAGTGGAGAAGAGCTCAGCAAACAGCTGGACAGACTCCTTCAGGACAAGGCCAACAACCAGCGTATCAGAGACTGGGTTGAGGTGTGTGATGGTGCTAGTGATGCTGCTCATGTTTTACCTCACACTCGAATACCCAATGCAGGGTTTCTAATGCATATAAAAGTTGCATAATTGTAAGTTCCCCCTGGTCAACTATGTTTTTTTTGTTTGTTTTTCTTTTTCCAGGCTAACTTGGACGAGCAGCAGGCGGCTTCCAACCAGTTCATGCGAGCACTGATGACATCAGTGTGTCAGTCTGCCATCATATGTAAGTATGACTGAGCACGTAGAAGCTGTCTGTTGTTTAGTTACAATTATCCTGTAATTTTGCCTTGTTAGTGCCCACTGTTGGTGTTTTCACCTCGCAGCAGCAGCACTATAAATTCTCCATGGAGTATTGCTGATGCGCTAATATCACAGAACACAGATCATGCTATGTGAGCTCAGGAAGTAAATATTTATAATGGCACAAGGTGAGTTTTATCTGTGATCACGGTTTGTCTGGACAAATGTCTGTTACTCCTCATTTCAGGCGACAACCCGTACAGGGTGGATGCACAGCAGATCAACCAGAGGGCCAGTCTGCTGCAGAAATATCTGTGCGATGAGCAGAAAGAGCTGCAGGCCCTTTACGCCCTCCAGGCTCTGATGGTGCACATGGAGCAGCCTGCAAGTGAGTTTCCTGCTGTTAGTCTGTCTCTGTGAGGAGTAAAGTGTCAAAGCTGGACATACAGAGGTGGACAAAATAACAAATACCTTAAATTACAACAGCCCTATAACCAAATGCTATGAATGGGTGGAGATCATAGTTTTCAGGTTTTGACGGTCATTGATTGATTATTCAATCAAATCTGATCAATACTGAGATCTGGAGAACTAAATAAATACGATTTTAAGTTGAACTTATTCATAACTTAGAATATTATCTCTTACAACTGTTAAGAGATTGTGGCTTTATCCCTGTTTAATATATGCACTGCATTTACCTTGTCATTTTATATCACTGTCCAAATTGTGAGTATGACATTCATGCAATACATACAAAAAAAAAAAAAAAATCCTCACAATTCTACAAAGAAGTGGTGTCCATGACATGTTCATCACCCTGTATTCACAGTGGTGATCCCTATATTGCGTTCTGATTCGTGGGAGCAAAAATGAGAGAATCTTTTTTTTTTTTTTTTTTTTTTTTTACATCAAGGCCTGACCAACTTCAAACCAGTGATCGAGCACAGAAATAAACACTGACACAGAAATAAAGTGTTCTATCTTTAGCAGACAGTAGTTGATTCATGAGTGATTTTTTTTTTTTTAATCATTTAATCAAATATTATAATTGTAGGACATTAAGCCATTAAGACAACATCTGCGCTAAGTAGATGTTGTAGATGGCTGATTTTTAAAATGCTGTTTTTGCATGAAAACAACTTTTTCCAGGTTGTTTTCATAGAGACAAAAAGAACACAAAATCCACAAAATGTAAGTTAATGAATACTAATGTGATCAACTACATCTGTGTTTAAAATGAGAGCTCAGAGAAAGTAGGAGGCAATAGAAAGTTTAACAGAAATTTTACTGCTACACAGTTCTCTACAGGGATTGGGCAGCCTGTGTTTCCTCTGTACACACTGAAACCAGCGTTTTAAGACTCATCTCATCTGGAAACAGTTAAAATGCAGTTTCTGTCCTGACTAAAACAGAGAGAGATGAGTTTTCTTTATGATTTAAGAATCTTAATGTGGATATAATCGCAGATTGTCTGAAGACCTCTGTGAATGCTGATACTTGATGGTAATTGGTATTTAACCAGCAGAGCTGCCTTTGTAATTTCTCTGTAAGTACAAAATAATGAACTGTGACCAGACAAAAGTCTAAATGATGCCATATGCCAAACAAAAGATCTGCATTAGCAAAAATAACTTAGCACTGAAAAGAAGGAAACTTAATGGGTCAGTTGTTTAAAAGATGACTTGGTTATAAAAACACCTTCATCGCGCAGCAGAAACTAAACAGTATGAGCTTTTGTTTATTTCAGGGCTGTTGTATTGTAAGGTTTGTTACTTTTTTCCTTTCCCCTGGCAGCAAACATTGGGTGAGGTCTAATTTGCTGCAACAAAACAATCAGTTGTTTCATTACCAGTGCCAGATCTGACCTGTGCGTTGTCTCTGCAGACCTGCTGCGGATGTTCTTCGACGCCTTGTACGATGAGGACGTTATTAAAGAGGAGGCCTTCTATAAGTGGGAATCCAGCAAAGACCCTGCAGAGCAAACAGGCAAAGGTGTGGCCTTGAAATCCGTCACCGCCTTCTTCACCTGGCTCCGTGAGGCAGAGGAGGAGTCTGACAAGGAATAAAAGACTTAACTGAAAGCTGCCGTCCCTCCCTTTGGCAACACAGGGGCTCTGTAGGCGGCTGTGGAGAGTCGTGGACAATATTGCCAGAGAGACAGACTCAAATCAATCCTCAGTGAGGATAAATCTTTATTATTTTGTTCTTTTCTTTGAGGGATGGACTCAGAAAACAATCATTTCTCTCTACCCTTCCTCTCTTGCTTCCTCATTATTTCCCCACCTGCTTGTCACAGCAAGTGTCCTAATCAAATAAACTTGAAAACTGATTCAGCAGGATTGCTTGTTAACAAGGTGTGAAGTATCCCACATCACTACGAAACTTTTTTTGTCACAATTATCCAAACCAACAGGCTGCTTTTCTATGGTTATAATGCCTAACAACCTATCTGGTCTGCGAGAAGAAACAGCAGGGCGTGTGCTGTAGTGGGTTCTCTGATGCGTGGGTATCATCATGCCATAATGTGTGTTCAATCCAAACACAACTCTTCTATGTCTTTGTCCCTTACTGGAGTGTGCAGCATGTCTGAAGTGTGTTTCTATTAATTATACAGGGGACGAAACGTTGATAGACAAAATGTACATGAACTAATGTTAATTTGATGGATGGAGTTTTTAAAGCAAAGGTTGTCTATTTTCTCTTCCTGTTTCCTATCATGAACTTAAAGAAGACAGAAACACGGAGGACTGATGTTGACCTTTGACCTTGACTACTAGGGGGTGGTCTTAATGCTTCCTCTAAGCCATCCTCACCCATCCCCAGTAGTGAACCACACTGACTCTTCATCTTTACCTCTTCTGTACTTAAACCCGAGCTGTCATAAAGGACACTTATTGACCCAATCACCATTAAAACTTGAAGTCTACAGAAAATCGACTTGATGAAATATATAAAGTTTAAAAAAACAAACAAAAAAAAACAAAACAAAAAAAAAAAAAAACACACAGAAATGATCCGAAAGCCTTTTCTACTTTAAGTGGAAACTCATTTCAGGAGCGTTCTGTAAATATATAATAATATTAATGATGATAATTAAAAAACAACTTTTTTTTCCAGTTTTATTTTTCAGAAACAATAAATTGCTGATGTAATTGCAGTGTATCCTTTTCCAACAGCAGTTGTCCGGATGCAGAGAGGTGCTTTAGATAATCCATTGATTATTAGTTTTATTGGAATTTTGTAAATATTTTTTTGCTTTCTTTATTTAAGAAATTATTGCTTCTTTTGCATCGGAAACTGGAAAGATGAGGTAACGGAACATTGCAAATAAAGGACTTATTAAGTTGCTGAGCAGAGTTTTGTATAAGTCTGTCTGAAACATGTCGGCTGTCCAGGGCATATTATGGTTGTAGGTATTTTATGGTTGTGTGCGATGTGGTTACTGGGGACTCATCCGTCTGATACTCACCTTATTAAGCAGATTGGCTGTCAGCAAATACACATTTAAAAACTGTTTCTGTGTCGTAAACCTTCAGATTGAATTTGTGCAGCTGCATGTTGTATCATGGCCATGTTATCCCAATGGCTCACTCATCTCATGTGTTCCTCCTGTGCATCATTCACGTTTCTGGTCTAACCATCATGTGCGGTGTGCACAGCCAAGTGTACCTGGGAGCTTCATTGTAATTTGTAGGGATGCCATGAACAATTATCTGCAGGTTTTTATTCATTGTTCAGTGTTTAAAATCTCCCAGAACCAAGGAGGATGACTTCAAATCGCTTGTTTTGTTGAACAAGCGTAAAACTAAAGATTTACACTCATTCAAAACAAAGAAAAGCCTCACAATTGAGAGCTAGAAACTAAAACCAGTGAGTGCTGTATTCATCTGACAAGCAAGGAATTGTTAATTCATTTTATTGATTAATCGACTACTGGTTCCAGCTGCTGCAATTTGTCTGTGGTCCCAGATGCACTTGGGTTCTTTATCTGGCCTCAGGTCGACTGCAGGACAGATTCATCCGAAGTCATTTGATTTGTGTTTAGGAATATGCTCCATGTGAAGCAAACACCGAAATGATCAAAAGTAAATGACACTAGGTGCCTCTAGAAGACAACTCATACACAGTGGATGTCGGGCTTCAGGGGCCCCACGGAGATCTGGGGTCCCTTGGCTGTTGCCCGCTTTGCCGCGTTGTGTTCTGCGCATGTGTCTTGTGTTGTGCGATTAGACTGCAGGTTAACACAACTGAACAAATCAGGTCAAAGTGGCTTTCCATTCTGCTTTTCTTGACACCGGACCGCAGTACATTTCCACCCGGGAGCGGTCCGCCCGTCCTGCTCAAGTCTGTCCGCCACACAGCCGCCGATGAGAGGGGGCAGAAATGCGTCTGGAATAAAAAAAAAGCTGCAGCGCTCTCCAAGAGCAAAGCGGCAGGTTACTGGATCTGGATGTTGGCTGCGTGGGGAAGGAGGGTGGCGGTGGGTGGGTGCGGGGGTGGGATGGGATGTGACACCGCCTTGCGTTGATGACGCTTGCCATCGGGAGACATTTGGACAGCCTATGTAACCCATATACCGAGCAACAAATGGTGCGTGTGCGCCGGAGACGTGATGCTGGAGTTCGGAGGATGTCTCCGCCGACTGTGGGGCACTGATGCTGCGCTGCAGGAGGACGAGCCGCGCCGTGGCATCTGTTGATCGGATCGGAGACAATTAAAGCGCATTATCATGAGCCGCCGCGGTCCGACTTACAGGTAGGTGAGGAGAGTTGCAGTGAGGGGGGGGGGGGGTCATTAGAGCTGTGGAGGTGCACATAAAGGGCAGGGGGCTCTCGGTGTTTCCGTAGTGTTTACCCGATGCAGGTCTGGGGCCATTGGTATGCGGATGGGGACCTCGGAGGTTGCGAGGAGGTTGCGAGGAGACCCGCTGCTGCATCTGCGCCTGTCTTGCGCTATTTTCCCCGTAATTGCAGGCTACAGGCCTGCACCCATCAATGGCGGGGTGATGTGTTATTCAACCGCTTCTGCTGCTTGAATGCACCATTTTCAGAAAAAAAAACCAACCCCTCACATTGATCACACTGCAGCTCCCTCCATTCATGTCAGAGACAGACTCAGGGCTGCAGACACTTCACTAGATCCCACTTGTTGGTCCTATAGGTCACATCACCGACTCCGGGGATGTCAGGGGAAGAGGCATCACTCCTGTTGGACATGTTTAGAAACATCATGTTAACACCGCTCCGCCTTTGCAGGGGGCAGACAAAATGACCCAAACACCTTCAGAAAAAAGGAGTTGACTAGGACAAACTCTGCTGCGCATGTAGTTGCCATTAGGATGGACGCCAATTAGCAGCAGTTGTCAGCTGCAGACGAGGTCTGGCAATCAGCACGGTGAGGTGTGAGTCTTCAAGAGCAACATCACACATTTAACAGCTGCAGAGAGGCCAAACCATGTGCAGGTGCAGTGGTGAGATAAATAAAAAAAAATAAAAAAAAAGTGAAAATATCACAGGGAGCAGCTTCAAAAATGATAAAACACTGAATGTCAAACAGACCTGTGCTGCAACCTACATTCATTTTAATTCTTGATTCATTTTATGATTCATTAGCTCATTATTTAGTCTAAATAGTGGGAAAAAAACACCCCTGTCCCGGAGCCCAAGGTGATATCTTTACATTTTCTCAAATCAACTGTACAGAACAACAAAACATTTAATTTGCTGTTGTTTGAAACAAGCAAAAGCTGAAAATTCTCACATTTGACAAGATGGAACCAATAAATGTTTGTCATGCTTCCTCGATAAATGATTTCAAAATTGTTATAGTTTGACATATATACTGTGTAGGTGTTGCGAGGTGATTAATGGAATCAACACTGTTCTTTTATATAAATGCGCGCGTATGTGTGTGTGTGTGTGTGTGTGTGTGTGTGTATACATATATATAATGCTTTTCTTTTTACAAATTGTATAGCTTGTCTAGTTGCTACACATTATTCAGATGAAACAGTAAAACGTTTTGGAGGGCAGAAACACAATTTGCAGAGCTCATAGACACATGCAGGCCGTGACGAGAGCCACAACTAGATACAACTCAGGATGTGGGGCATAAAGGTGAGGTGGTTGACAAGTGCTGCTGCCTGGCTCATGACCTGATGTAATCAACATGTGTAGCAGTGTTTGCATCTCTGAGGAGTAAAGTGTTTCCTGTTTTGTCTGCCTGCTTGCAACACGATTATTTAAAAGGTGAGCGTCCATGGTGCTCAGGGAGCTGTGCAGAGCCCTACATGCTCAATGTGTTGTGTTTATCATGTGTTGAGCATGAGCGACCCCTGCTAAGCTCGCAGGTGTGTGTTTTTCAGCAGCTGAAGCCCTCCTCTGAGGAGCGTTGAACGTCACGCAGAGCTGTGGGAGCTGTTCACACCTTCGTATCGCTGCCTCCCAGGTCCCTGCCGGCCTGTTTGCCTCTGACACACATTTACTGTCATTTTGGACTTTGTCATAAGCCTTTCACCACAGTCAGGAGCGTCTTCTTTCTTAGCTGCTTTGGGAGCAAATCTGCTTAAGGATATCCGTCGAGTCATGCACGTGCTCCCAGTTGTGTTCAGGCAGCAAGTTTCCTTCTCGTTGAAAGACTCACCCTGAAAGTGAGACATATTTCAAGCCTCTCTCTTGTTCTTCTGGCACAGATTCAGCCGCCCCATGAGATCTGCTATATGCAGCCATATGTGTGTTTTGTTATGGACATGGGGTTAGTTAGGTAGCGCTATCACTTTTAATAGGGATCAGCAGCTTTGGAGTGAGCAGGCCTGGCTGGAGCTGCTTACCAGAGCTGGTGACATGCCATATGTTTGCCCAGTTGCATAAAGGCCGTCACCACTGCCCTCACCTCCCTCAGCCCCGAACATTTTAACTGGTTTCACCGGCTTACCATGGCTTTAGCATCTGCGCAGTAAATTTAGGGCATAGCTGTTTGCTTGTCTGTCCATTGGTTTAAACGGGTAAACCCAAGCTGTGACTTTTAGTTGTGCTGGTTTGCGGCGCTGTGACACCATCTCTGCATGTCCATGATGAGGCTGAGGTCCAGGAGTAGAGAAATAAGGGAGGACGAGGTAGGAAAAATGCCTTTTTTAACAGTATATATGTCCATTTGGGATAAAGGCTCCAGCTGTCTGTCAGTACGTTTGCCATATGATTCTTATTTGAATTTGAGCTGAAATGACTCGGTAGTGCTGGAGCAGACCTACCACAAATGTAGACAAAGCAGAGCTTATTTTCTACTTTCATGCGCTGGTGCAAAATAAGGAGCTTTGTAAAAATCTAGTCTTTTTTTGCAGGTGAAATTTGAGGAGAGTGAAATGATTCCAAAGTCAGGAAAATCTCCAGCAGACTCACGGAAAAGTGTCGGCATCCATGAGTTTGCAGCACTTGCCAGATCCTCCTTAAACGGTAGCAACCCTTTTTTTTTTTTTTTCCACTCTGATTAAATGCCTTGAATTTCTTGAGTTACAACTTCGGACTCTGAATCTCCTCCTCTCGGTGTCTAGGCATTTCGCAGGCAGTGAGGGACCATGTGACAAAGCCCACCTCCCTGGCTCAGGGCCGGGTCGCCCACCTCATAGAGTGGAAAGGTTGGCCCAAACCTGCGGGCCCCACACCGGCAGCCCACACCCACTTCAACTCCTACTGCCATCTGACTGAAGGAGAGAAGGAGGCGCGCTTTGCTGCAGGTATTTATTTCTGTGACCTTTACCAGAAACGTTCCTTATCCAGTTTTTTTACACTTTTAAAATACGCAAGAGCGGTGTAACTCGCTGGTGTCTGTATGTCACTTGTCCGCTTGTGTGGGCGTGTGCATCCTCTTATATTTAGCTTGGTTTAGCTCCAGCATCATCTCCTGGCTGGCGCCCACCTTCTGTCAGGCACCTAATCCCCGAAAAACTCCTGTATGTCAGCGGTCCGCCCCGCCCTCTGTGCTGTCTCTTGGGTGACGGCTTGTCTTGGCAGCAGATGGTGGCCTATTAGACACTCTCCCAAAACACTTCACTGCCCACCAATGGTACAGCAGCTCCTGTTGTTTTGCTGTGACTCATCCTCTCTGCCGCCGGTGACATCGGCATGGTTTGATCAAAGACAGAGAGTGATGGAGAGGGGGAGGGAAATAGGGTACACAGTGAGTGTACATCCTGCACATTATAGATTCTGTGTTTTTTTTTTTTTCCTCAAACCTGATCATCACCCTTAAATCTAGATTTCAAAAAAAGCTTGTGACTCAGGCTGAAACGATCAGTCAACCGACAAATTATTTACGTATGCCATTTTGATAATTGATTAATCACGTGTCTTTTTCAAGCAAAAATGAATAGAATAAGTGGTACAAGTGAATATTTTGTATTTTTTTCTCTTTTATATAATCTTAACCTGAATATTTATGCATTTTGGACTCTTGGTTAGACAAAAGATGTACTCTTGTGCTCTGGGAAATTGTGATGGGGATTTTTCTCAATTTCCTGATGTTTTATAGATTCATCTATTTTAAAGAAAATAACAAGGAGATTATAAATCATTATTTTTGATTCAATCTGGCGTAACAGTTTATTTCCAGAACTGATAAAGGAGGAAAATAGATGCTACATAAATATTATGTAAAAACTTCCAATATAAAAACAAATTAAATGCCACAAAGAGGAGGTATAAGTCAGGTTGGCAGTAATATTTCTGCCTTGTTTAATATAGGTATTGATATATTGGCAAAATCACTGCAACAATTGGATTTCCAAAGTTTCACTTTTACATTAATTCAGTGATTTTCATCCATTTTAATGAGACAAATCTGAGGCATCTGCGGCAGAGAAGTTTAGCAGGATACAAAAACAGAAAAAAAACACATTTCTGCTACGTGATTTATGCTTATTTCTTCAGATTTAATGATTAGAAAATTTTACGCCAGAAAGTTCAAATAAAAGAAGGGTTGCTGTATCTAACCATTAAGCCATGTTTTATTTATACAACAAGTAACAAAGTCGTGTGCCATAAATGAGAAATACCGCTTCATGTTGTTGTTTGAATACATTTGAGAAAGGTCACTGGACACACAGATATCTATCCAACTATTTTCTATACCAAATTAAAATTCCCTCATTTTGTGGTCATGAGCATTTATAATTATGTTTGTCATTTGCTCCAAGTGATTTTCTTTTAAACTAAAAACACACATTTCTTGAAATATTGAAAAGCACATGAAAGGAAACCAAGTTACTGAGCTTATCAAGTGCCTTGTAAAACCTGAGAACTTTTATGTGTCAACCTGAACTTTTGGCTGACTTATTGACAAGAAGCGTGGGAACCAGGAAATGTAAATAAAAAGAGTTTTATCCATATTGTAGTAGGTTTACTGTAAAACAAAAAAATGCGGGCTTTTTTTTTTCAAGAAATAAAAATAGTGTATTTCATAGTGAATTATCATGTAGATAAAAAAATTAAGTAATTCATGTGTATACAGTTAATGGTACAAGTGTCTTCTTCGATTCAAGCCATTAACCGTGTTTCTGTGATGTTTACACGAGAAGTCATTAACACATTGAACAGAGAAGATGTAAGATCAGGCTGAAACATTAACACATGAACACCTGTGTTCCTGTCAGGAGTGGCTGAGCAGTTTGCCATCGCTGAGGCTAAACTGCGTGCCTGGGCGTCTATCGATGACGAGGATGAGGAGGAAGACTCCAACGACGAAGACGCCCACAACAACGGACAGACTCACACCTTCTCCAGCCAGAGCTCAGGTATCCACAGACTCCTCCATTTTGTTCATTTCATCTCATTTCATTTCACTCGTCATTTTAATTTTGTTTGTCATCACTGACAAAGCGCCTCATCTCCCCACCCCCTCCCCCAATAATCCACCCATCCCCAGGTGTTCTGACTCTTTGCTCCTCCCTCAGACGCCGCCACGTCCAGTCCCATCACCGGAGCGCCATGCCAGCCTGAGGTGGATAGCAGTGAGGCGCCGCCCTCCGACAGTCCCCTGGGCTCCAGCAGTAGCAGCAGCCTGCTCTGTGGTAGGCCTGAATCTCACAACGACCCACATTCATCCCAGACCAACTCACCTACTTCACCCAGCGACTGTATGAGTCCATTCCTGGAGGAGGATGAGGAGGAGGAGGAGGGGGAGGGGCTGGGTGGTCATGAGGAGCAGGCGGCTCCTTTGCGGGAGCAGCACAGTGAGGTGTGCGTCCACCACAAGCCTGAGTGGAGGCCTCGGGGCAGGAGCAGCAGGTTCGACTCCTGCTACTCCACCTCCCACTCCGAGTCCCCCGGAGAGGAGGATGAGGAGGACGAGGAGGAGGAAGGCAGCGTGTTTCATGACGTCCGGGTGTGGCACTGCAGCCCGAGGAGCTTCTTCTCTGACCGGGCTTCTTCTGGAGTGGCCTCATTCGACGAGGAGGAGGAGAGGGATGAAGCAGAGGAGAAGAAGGAGGAGAAAGAGTATTTGATGTGATGTGTTGTCCATCTGTATGTCTCTTTGAGTCCGTGCTGATTCTGGATATGACATAATCTATTCTGCTTTCACTGTAAACCTCTCTCCACCACCACCACCACCACCACCACCTCCTCCTCCTCCTCCTCCTCCTCCTCCTCCTCCTCCTCCTCCTCTGCTGTCCTTCCTCTGATCATGTCTCCTACACTCGCTGCCTTCTGTCTCATCCTCCAGGCCTTTCATGTACTGATCTCCCTCCACGGTTTATCGCTGCTGTAAACAATATATATATATATATATATATATATATATATATATATATATTGGAGAGTTCAACCAGAATGTAAAGCTGTTGTTCAAACTGAGTTTTGTACATTTTTTGTGAAGAGTCATGTGTTGCATTGGTTTTCTATGGATATTTTGTAGTGTTGTTTTATTCTGGGTCATGCTGTGTCATGTGGGGTCGGGCTATGTTTGATACTGAATGTCTGAGTGTTCTACATATATAAATATGATTTTTTTTGAAAGAAAAGTCTTCGCCCCTTTTTTTTTCTCCCCATGAACACAAAGTAAACACATGAGGAAGAAACACAATTTCTCATCTTTTAAAGGTGTTTTTCTTTCAATTTAATCATTCACTCATGTACAAAAACAATTTCATGTTCTCTGAAAAATAACAATGGCTGTTGGATTTCAAATGCATAATTCTCCTATGTACAGAGCGTGTACATAGATCTCATCCGTGTATTTTCATATGTACAAAGCATATACAGGCCAGTGCCATATAAAGGGAGATACTACAGACTTATTGCTTAACTAGATACGCTGCAAATTAGCTTATACACTCTACGTTTAACTCCTTATATGTTATCTTATATGGCGAGCACTACTACACATTCTATATGCAAACAAAAAGTTGAGACGTTAATAAATTGTTGCACAAATGTTTACACAGACAAAAATACGCGCGAACTTGTGCGCTGCTGTGATATCACATAAGATTGAAATATGGCTCAAAATCGTTGCATGAAGCTAAAATACTTACACCCATTTGAAGGTCGTTAACAAGGACTCACACACACACACTTTGCTCTACAACAGTTTTTGGACTTGTGGGTTATCACTGTGCTTCATACAGTAGTTACATCTCTCAACATTGTATTAGAGGCCAGGCTGGATTAAATGTACTCTGTCATAAAGATATGTGTAACATATCAAGGTGTAAATATCTACAGGCCGCATACAGTACATGTGCGTGTATAAGTGTGTGTGTGTGTGTGTTGTGTGCTCTGTACAACAGCCAGTATCTTCCTGTCACTTGGAGCTCAAGTGTTGTTCCTTTATCATGCTGGAAACACGTTAAACACAGTAAATTCACATAGCAGAAGATGCAGAGGCAGTTCAAGTGACGAGACTGACAGTCTACATTGCCCTTATTGAATCAGCCTCTAAAAAGCCAAACAAGGCTACATGTGCAGTAAATTATATTCATGGTAATTACAATGTGCTTCACCATTATTTGGAGCCCTGTACTAAACTTGGTGGACCTTTGGAAGCTGCCTTTGTCATCGTGTGAGTAGATCCCAGCTGAGTGTGGATTTTTGGGGCTGATGTTGATACCAATAAAAGCTGTGGTATGTAACTCTGCAGAGCCCGCACAGTGTTGTAAACAAGGGAGTCTGGACAAACTAATGATGATATTGTTGCCATAAAATCACCTTTTAGTGCATTCTCACTCTATAGCCACATATAACCAACACCAGTATATCTTAATATTATCAGCCAACGATTCAACAACCCTCTGATGTGTTAATGAATAGGTAGTTGTTTAAATTCATACCATCATGTGCTCATTAGAATAATTTTCCACACCTTTGTTCTGCTGTGCTTTCGTCTCTATTATTTGCCCCTTTTATTTATCACCCTCCATTATTTGCATGTGACTTGTTTTTCTCTCCTTAAAATGTTTGAAGTCATGTTTGTTTATGATGCGTAAGAATCTGAACCCAATTTCTGCATGGCAAGGGATGTGTCTCTCAAACACACACACACACACACACACACACACACACACACACACACACACACACACACACACACACACACACACACACTAATAAGATAAAGCTGGCAATATTCTGTATCTGTTATTGTCATCAAATCAAACTGGTATTTTTCTGTGTAACCAAAGCCTGATATAGTTTATTCCACCGCACCATAGAACTCCACTCTTGTTCCAGAAACAGTTAAAAACACAACAGAACATGTTGTTGCCTGGTTGGCATGACGCTTCATTACAGTAAACGTGCACTAGTGTTTATTTTTCAGTCAAATCCCACAAACACTGTCCTGCTGCTGTAAAAACTCACTACAATACATTTCAAAACAGTCCCTTACAATTTCTTTTTTTTCTTCTTTTTTTTCAGCAAATGTTACTTATTTGAGTTAAGTTTGCTAAAAAAACACCGTCCACCTACTTTAGGACAACATTTTTGAGTCATGTGAGTCATGTCATTACACTGGGTGATGCTCCTTTGCCGTTATGAATTTGGGCAAATCCCAACATAAAAAGTCCTCGTCCTGTGAACACTCATTGGAGGAGGAGCCGTGTATTAATCCCCAGTAAATATACGACTAAACCTAGTTTCAACTCAAGCAAACATTTCAACTAAGCAAACTTTAACTGCTAATGATGATCATGTGATATGTTCAAAAGCTCCAAAACACCCATTACATGGACCATGTGATGTGACTGTTTTACTATCTGCTGTTTTCAAGGTCAGGAATAAACTGTCTACATCAGTTGAGCCACGTTTTTCTTATTTGTTTTTAAAAGAAAACAGCTTGTCAAACTCATGATGGATAGTTTAACAGAAATAGAGAACCAGCCACCTACATTACCCACAATGCATCTCCACCATAATTATAACCACCAAAAGCAGTGATGCTGACACATAGGAAGGCCTCACACGTCATCAGTAACGTCATACGTCTAAAATGATGAACGTGCCGATACACGCTTCACCAGACAATCTCAGTTCTACTTGACACACACTTTGAAGCCTCCCCGTCCTGTAACGTCACTAGTTTTCTGCAGACTTAGCCAGCGCCAACTCAGGTGACATCATGATGTGTGAAATCAGTGGAGTTCCTGTTAAAATATTAATGTCTTCAATAGGAATGAATGAGCTTTGGGCTGAGAGTCAGGGACAGGACAGGTCTGTCAGGAAGTGTTAGAAGACAGACAAAGCCATTGTTTCTTTTGGTCTTTTCACAGGATTTGTTGACGGTAATAGAAACATATAGAATAAAACCAGGTTTATCCTTTAAACAGGCATCTGCACAGTAGAATACTAAACGTCACATCTGCTCTTGCTCACTCTCACTCGCTCACTCACACCACAACAACGTTAGAAACTCAGGTATCTAGGCTGGACTTGGAGGTGAGTGTGACCTCTACAAATGTAAGAAACGTCAATATTCATGAGGCGACAGTATGGATCTGATCATTCTGATTGATCCTCAGTGTGGGCGGGGCTACCCTCTCCCTCAGGTTCTGATTGGTCCTTGTTCAGAGATGGACTGCCCTGTTCTTGCTCTGTGTCGTCTGGCTCTGGGGTTTGAGTCGGGGGGTCATAGTCACAGGCCAGCTCTGATTCCTCAGTGTGGGAGGGGCTGCAGTCAAAAGTAAACTCGGATTGGTCCTCGGTGAACGAGGGGCTCTCCTGAAGCACCAACTCCGACGACTCATTTGTGATGTCGCCGGGGCTGGTTTCAAACTGCAAATTGGTTTGGTCCGAGAAGTTGATGGGGATCTCTTTGTATGGGAGATCAGGCTGGTCCTCCACATCAGGAGGGTTGGGTTCCCGTGGCAACGAGAGCCCCCTGTGGCGGATGCACAGCTTGTGTAGTTCAGTTACCTCGGAAACGTTTGTGGTGTTCCCACTGTCCCGGAAACTGGCCAGCGGAGGGCGCACTTTCACTCCAGTCACCGTCACTGAGCCCTCGATGGCCTTACGCAACTGGAGAGCCAATAGGCAGCATGGAAAAAGAAAGAAAGCACAGCCAGTGGAAGAATAACAGGAGGTAAAGGGAGGGAATAGGGAGAGAGAGGGTGAGCTTTAATGATCACGTACAGAAAACATCGTCTATCAGGCCTCAGCAACCGAATGAAACGCACCTCTTTGAGGGAGACCACTCCAACCAGACGCCCCATGCTCGTCACATAGGCGTGATCCAGACCCAGCAGAGAGAAGATAGTGTGAGTCTGTTGAGGAGGAGAGGTGGGTCACGGCCTGGATACAGACTCAGGGGGTTCATCTGAATTTAGGATCAGAGTGTAAACTGTAATACTGGGACCAGACTGCATGATGTTTCTGCCTCTCAACAGGGTCACTGTGTCAGACTAGGCCGTCCTAGAGTCATAAATTCTTGCTCTAATGGGACATGGCAGACTACACCTTGGACACTACCCAGTTATAGCTTGCTGTATTTTATGATTTGTGTGACGTGCAGAGGTGATTACAAAGGAGAACCTGGCGCCAAAAAAAAAAAAAAAACAAGGTGTACATATGTCATCACAGTTTTATGAATAAAAGTGAACCTGAATCCATTCACAGTCATTCAGCAGTGAGGATGGGCTCTGTCTTTTCCCTTCCCAGCTGGTAGAAAGAGGGGGAGTGTGTGGGTGTGCAGAGGTTGATGTTGTACACTCCCGACTCAGAGGTGAAAGCCAAATGGCTCAGGTTCACTGGAATGAAACAAATCATCACCCCTCCCTCACTTTGCTGTGTTTACAGCTTTGAATAAAGAAAAAAAGACTGCTGTGTTTTCCTCTGGGTCAGTGTGAAGGAAAACATTGTGAGAGTCGTCAAAATAGGCCAGAAAAGTTTTGTTCCCAACACCTCACGTCTGTCCAGTTTGGGGTCTTACAGCAGTGATACAGTTTAGTCTGATCCCAGCATTAATCAAAGCACTGAACCCACAGTGAGGAAATACACCAGAAACATGGCATGTGGTGGACACATTCATTTGAAAAAAAAAAATATAACCAATGCTTATCTCATTTTTCTGGGCATTTACTGTTAAAGATTCACATTTCATGATGGGAAAAATGACCTGCTATGGTGAAAAGGTGGATTTGTTTTCACAGTGTGTTCAGGGCTTTTTTTCAGATATTTCACCTTATGCAGAGACGTTTGCTCCACCAGCTGGAAGGGAGCGGGATCAATCTTGCAGTTCTTGAAATCCACCGGTTCATCGAGCTGCTGCTCCTCCCACTCTGCTACCTGAGACGAGAAGGATGACGAGACACAGAAAACTTCTAAACTGTGACTTGGAAAACTCCATTTTTTTTATTTGTGTAGGTCTCACCTCTGATGGAGTCATGCAATCTTCCACTTCAGTAGAGTCCTAAAAGAAAACAAAATGGTTAAGATGTACATTGTGCCAACAAATACACATAGTGAGACTGCACACCAGAACTACACACCATTATGTACAGTAAACACATCACACATTACACTGGGAGCAATCTGAGGGGATGATCTGTTTATGTTTGTACAATTTGTAAAATACACAACTATAAACCAATGAAACCTTTATACCATATGTTTACCAAAGTTTCTAAGGTTTAGGTGATGTAACGTCTCATGTCTTGCTGCAAAACCAGTTGCCCCCCGGGGACAAATAAGGTTGAAACTGAACTGAGGTTGCTTTATTGATCAAACAGTGCACCAAGTGCCCAGAAAATGATACTGACACCACCAATAACTTTAAGAATTAACCATCTGGAAATAAAACACAAAACCAATTTAAAACTGGACAAAACAAGCATTAACAACATTTTGAGTGAAAGCTGATGAAACATTTGGTTAAACACGAACAATTAAACTTCTACCAGTTAACAGAATTTCCCACCTCTCTCTCACACACACACTTTCTCTTGCTCTCTCTGCAAAGCCGCTCTAATGCTTAGGTTGGTGCACCACAAATATTTCGGTCCAGCGCTCACTACGTGTGTGTTGCAAGGCAACGGTTACTAAGCAACAGTCTCTAGGCGGCAGACAATCTTACCGCCATGGAGATCCTCACTCGTTTGGGCTTGGGCTTTCTTTTTTCAGGAGGAGCCGGCCCAGCCGGGCTCTTCCAGCCGGGGAGAGAAGGCATCAACACAGCACAACATTAACACAGCATCAGTGAAAGTGGACAGTTTTACCCCTTTAACATGGCGTCACTGCAACATTACATCCCAGTCTGACTTCTACCGGGAGAAGTCTCTGTGATGTGAGCACAATGTTGCTGAAAGGGTATAATTACTACACCACGGGTGAAGGTGAGAGCACAAAATCTGCACAAGAAACCCAATGTTAATACAACATTGGATGACAGATACACCGCCAGAATAAAGGGTTTTAAACACCATATATTTAAGCATTTTTGTTAAGTAGTTTGAGCCCTTATGTTTCACCTTAAATGTCCCCTTAAGAATATCTAAAAAGTATTTAGACTAATATTTAAGATTTGTGTATTTTGATTGGATATAAGATTTCCATCCATTTGTATTAGACAGTTTTTAACAAACTAATAACCTGAATGCGATTTTGTAATAGGACTAATAAACCCAATGTGTTTTAAATACACAACAGCCAGGTTTATATTTCTTAAACCTGTTTCTAGGCCTTTATCAGTGAAGACTTTTCAACATGTCATAAAAGGAAAAGCACAGATGTAAGTAATAAAATTAAAAATGGCTGAATTCCATTTAGCTGCTTCAGTTTCAGGGTCCTGGTGTTACTCATGCTGCCTCACTGTCACACAGTCATGACTTACTGGGACACATGAATAGAACAGACGTTATCATTAACAGCAGAGCTCTCACAAGTTAAAATGTCTGCTGTGGAAAAAGAACCTATTCATCAGGAGAGACTTGTGTCTTTTGTGATAAGTTTAACTTTTTATTTGCACAACAAAAAGTAACAACGAACATGCTGTTTGTGTTAATTATAGAAAATATTGTCAATTAAACTTTCAAAGAGCCTTAAGTGACATATTCAAATTACTTGTTTTGTTCAACCAACTGTGTAAAAACTTGTTTTCAAGTAGAAATTCCTAATATTTGAGAAGCCTTTTTGCTTCATACATTACATGGACTTCATTGATTATCAAAGTAATAGCAATTAATTTTCTGTCAATGGACTGACTGATAAATCAACTAATCATTTCAGTTCTACTTAAATAGTTTCAGCCTCTAAAGACAAAACTACTGTACTATATTTGATACTGTACTATACTGTTTGAACTAAGTGAAACACTCAAACCCAAGAATCAAAGTTTTTTGTGACTGCACATACAACATATCCTAGATCTGTTCATCACTTTATACATTTTATACAATTGAACCCAGCCTGACATATTTAGTATCTTTTGAGACTTTGATCTCCACTAGAATTTAAAAAAAAAACTTCTGTGGGTTTGAATGTTTGGCTGCACTCAATGTTTACAGTAACTGACCCACCAGTGCATTAGATTGAACTAGAAATGCGAAAATGTAGGATGTTCAAAAACGTTTGACTGGCAGTGGATGTGTTGTGTAGTGAGGGGGCAATGACTCACACAGGGTTTAAAACTAAAAAGCTACGACCACAGCATGAGATCTCACAGGAAAATCCTGCTGCCTGTGGGTGGATCCTGCCTGTCAGCAGGAGGAGGAGGAGGAGGAGGCTGGCATATGCGTGGACTCAGAGAGAGCACACACACCCTCGCATACAATACGTGTCACACTCTTACAGCACACTTGCACCCATGCATTTTGTATATCCTCCTCTGTTTCTCGCTCTTGTGCTCACCTCCAGCAGCTCCTTGTCTTGATCAGCACAGGAGAGGGTTTGAGAGCCTCGGAGAGAAAACGACAATCAGTTTTTATTAAGTTTGGCTTTGAATTCTGGCCCTTTTTTAAAAATCAGTTTGCTCTCTGTATCCCACATCAGTGCTCCTCTGAGTGTCCTACTGTGTGTGAAGTACATACTATTTGGCGTCTCTGTGTCGCTGATGGCAGACACAGTTTTCAAGGCAGATTTCAGTGGAAGCTGAACATTGGAAACCACAGGGCTGAAGGAAGAAGACTCCTCTGTAGAGATCTACATGGAAAATATATTAACAGAAGAAGCCAGACACACGTGCACATGCACACACGCACACGCACACGCACACGCACGCACACACACACACACACACAGAGAAAACACAGAAAAGACAAATACGAGCACATGCACATAAACAAACAGGACAGCACAGGTAAGGGCACAGACGACAGAGAGACAGAAGACATGTGTTAATGTGGAAGTAGAAATAAGGACATTTATACAGTTTGTAAACACTTACCACAACAGCTGTCCAAAAACTCCATCTGTGCCTTTACCTACTGCTACATGCTCCACACATGCTGTGTCTGATCCACTTTTAGTCTATCGCTACAACCCAACCCAAGCCAGACTCGCCCCAGCCCAGCCCTGGCGCCCCCGGACGCCTCACACCTGTTGGGTGCTCACCAGGAAGCGGACCCCTTGGCGAGCGCTGGTCGAGGCATTGATGTGGGTGTGGGCGCAGGGTGAGCTGGGGGTGCTGTCTGTGGTCATGCTGGGCAGGTGATCGTGGGTGCCGTTGTCCTGGGCCAGCTGGCGGAGGTACTCCAGCCGGCGCTGACGTCCCAGCTGAAGAGCGAGCAGAGACTGGAGCTGCAGTCGCTCTATGGAGCCAAGCAGGATCATGGAGTCTGAGGGAGAAAGAAAGAAAGAGAGAATGATAGAAAATTTGTTCAGGATACAAGTTGACAAAGATAATACAAGAAAAAGCAAGTGAAACTGACAAAGTGGAAATAAAATGATCAAAGTGATTAAGATTACAATGTAAAAATGTACTTTTTAAAATATGAAATCTAAATATCTAAAAGTTATAAAACCATTTTTTCATTTAACGATAGAGGACAAACTTCTCAGTCGTAAAATAAAATAAAATTCAGAGCCAGCTATCATAACGTGACAGTTTGAAATACACATTTCAGTATTAAGGTTTGATAATCAGTCCTATATCCTGAAATTTTAAGAATAGCTCCAATATAAGTTGAACACAGCTATATTGTGTAATTGTTTTCATCTTGTTCCAAAACCACATGAACACGCTGCTGTAACGGCCTCTGCTCTCCTCTTCTTCTTCCACGACATTTATGGACCTGGCTGTAGGGATTTGCTTCCATTCAGCCACAAGAACATTAATGAGGTCCGACACTGATGTTAGGTGATAAGGCCCGGCTCATTCCTCTCCATCTCAAGTGGAATGGGATTGAGGTCAGGCCTCAGGTGCAGGGTAGTCGAGTCCACACCAAACTCAGATAACCGAGACCGGGTTTTGAGCATCTCTTCTACACTGTTGTTTAAAAAGAACTCTATGTAGGGGCATTAAGATTTCTCTTTAAACCATCCTGATCATAAAAAAAGCACACAATACATACACTGTGTATACACTTACCTCTGGATTCAACCAGGGCCAGTGTTTTGAGCTGACCAGTCAACAGCATCTCCTGCAGGTCCCGATAGGATGAGTTAAGAGTGATGAAGCGCACATCCCTGACCATGATGTCCTCCACACGGATATTATACTTCCTGAAACATGGAGGAGGGAAGAAGACAGGGGTCAAGTGATGAGAAGGGGTAGCAGGGAGAAGTGGAAACAAGAGAGGGGAGGAAATGAAATGCAAGACAGGGAGGAAGAAGATGAAGAAGAGGAAAGAACAAATGAGGGCACAGAATCACTGGGAAAAGAATAAAGAAACAAAGAGGTGGGTAGAACCAGCAGAGACAGAAACTGGACACATTGACTCACTCGTGATGTCCCATGCCCAGCTCAGGCAGATAAGGAAGTTTCTTGATGCGGATGATGGAGTCGTACAGAGATGGTTGCAGTGCCTGGGCCACGGCGTTGGCCAGGATGACAGCGATCATCACAGGCAGGATATGGGAGATCTGACCGGTCAGCTCAAACACTATGACCGCTGTGGATACAGTGTGGGTGACTGCTCCAGACAATGCTGCAGCACCTGTGTAGGAGGGAAGTGGATCAAAGAGAAATCATTTTTTGTGTCTCGCCTCCCTACAGCCATTCACATACAGTTAACGGAGGAGGATTTAGTGTGTGATCAATCATCTTTTCCCCAGGAATTGAAAATTAGACTGTACATTATGCAGTGAAAATAATTGTGCACGATTAATCAGAGAGGAGTTTGGTGCAAGACTGAAAATCCAAACAGGATTTTCCGCAGGATGTCGTTCTAATTCATAACATTTAACGGCATCCTGTCACACAAACCAGTGAGTCACGACCGTGGCAATTTGGTATTGAACGATTTTCTCTTTTACTTCGGTCCAAAATGTAATGTTCAACTTAAGTGGAATCAATTTTCATCAGTCACATTCTATAAGCTGGTATGAAGTGATAAAAATGGCTGCAGCTTTGCAGCGGCAGTGATATCAATCATGTAGGAGAGAGGAGGAGTCAAAAATGGTCAGAAAATTGTTATCAAGGCAAATTAGATATGAAATATTGAATTAAGGCACAGTGTATGGGGGAAAAGAAAAGATTTAGAGCAACTCACCAACTACAGCATAACCTCCAGGAACTATGGGATACACACTGCCGTCAGCATGTATGCCATCGGGAAACATGGCTGCCATGATCTCTCCAACGAGTCTGCCAAATGCCGCACCTGTCCATCACACACAGATACGACGAGAAGTCATTTTAAGGTGTTCTTAGAGCTGCAGGGGAAACCAGTAGAAAAGCAGATTTTATTCACCAATAAGGAAAACTGGCATGAAGGCCCCACACGGAACAGGCATGGTGGTGGCCACAGCAGACATCCAGAACTGAAAAAAGGAGAGACGAATTCGTTTGAGAAATCATAAACATCAAATCCTCATCATCAGATGCTACATGTGCCCAAGGCCTACCTTCATGATGATGAAGAGGATGAGTGTGATGAAGACGTTGACTTGCGGGTGTTTCCAGGCGTGGTGGTGGCTGATGTAGTCGAACTCCTCCGCCACACCCTGACGGCACCACGTGCGGTTGTCGAACAGCGCGACCAGAGACTCATGTTGTGTCAGCTGACAGGTTAAGACAAGGGAAAAGCTTCTTGAATGTGTTTCTTACATCCTCATACCTGACTGACCTGTTTAGGAGGAGCCATTGTCCACACAAGGTCAGCAGCTTCCTGAGACTGAAATCTGGACACTTTTACACCTGATTCAAACACTGTTTAGTACTGTTGATATGATCTACAACTCGCATGATTAAAAGTCTCCTATTAGGGTGAGATCATTTCACCTGCTTCCAGTACGGCTCGTCTTGTTTCAAATATTTTCTAGAAACAACAAGAGTAACTTTCCTGATACCAGTGCAGTAATCTGTTTTATTGTTTCAGGAACTTTCCATGAATGAGGATCACGATCTGAAAAGAAGGAAAACGGCTCTAAAAAAATCTCTCAACCCACTAGAAGATTTTCTTCTTGTTATGAGAGTCTGAGAGACTCAAAATGAAACTAAATGGCTTGTTATGCAGGATGACTTTGCAGTGCAGCAGGTCCAAGGGCAACTTTGACTCAAAACACTGTGTGCTCTGTGCCTACAAGAGTTCAAAAGACATTTCACTTTTTTTGACATTAGTTTTCCAGTGGCAGCACAGCACAATGTGTTTATATCCACTCATTGTGAACCAGAGGCTTCTGTCTTGGTTTTATTTTTGCACAGATACTGTCACGCTGCATCCAGCAGGTTTCGCATTTAGCAGTTAATGTTCACCAATTTGAGAAGCTTGGGTAGAAAAACCTAAATATAAAACAATACTGACAATATGACAACAAATATCAGTTTAATGCTGGTTGCATTTGTTAAAAAATATAAAGAAAAAATATTTGATTTAGATTTTGCTAAAATATTTTAAGCTCCAAGATCTTCGCACGCTCTTTGGCTGTAACTCTGCAGAGAACATTGTCTTAACAGTAACCCATTAGAAAACATGACAGCATTTGATGGCTCATGCTACTGGTGAGGAACAAAAAATGACCCACAACCTGACACCAGCTCTCACTTCATTAAAAATTATCATCAATCATTTAGCAACAATAGAGACATGCTTTCATACTGTCAGAAGAGTGTGAAAGTACATTCTCACCTGTCCAGCCATGAACTGCCCGAAGCCCGGAGGGAACGTGAGTGTGGAGACGAGCAGGGTGACGAGTGCAGGGTACACCAGACGCCTGACAGGAAGAGAGGGGCTGCGGGGTCATTAATGGGTGTGCTTGTCACACTGTATGTGCATGCTTGATTTCTGGGTGGTTAGGATGGAAAAGCTAAAAATAGCTCCCTGGGATGTGGGTGAAAGTGACTCAATTTGTACAAGGTCTTTACCTAAATATCCCAAAACTACATTAACATTGTGACACAAGACACCAAGCCAATTTTAAATACAAGTTTAGGGGCACATGGGCAAGATTTTTGACTTCTTCTTGGATGTAATTACAGTTTAACATGTTGAAATGTGGCCTTGCTAGATGCATGTTTAATAATTTGGGGGGATTTTGAAAGGAATAGTTTAACGTTTTGGGAAAATAAACTTATTTGCTCTCTGGAGGAGAGTTAGAAGAGAAAATTGACAGCACTGTCATATGTCTCTATTAAATGTAAAGCTGGAGCCAGGAGCCAGTTAGCTTAGCTTAGCACAAAGACCATAAGCTAGGGAAAACAGCTATCCAAACGTAGATAAATCTGCTTACCAACACCTCTAAAGCTCACAAATCAATACACAAACCAGATATAAAATGTTCATTAGTGAGCTTTAGAGGTGCTAGGTCGATTTTCTTACCTTTGGACAGAGCCAGGCTAGCTGTTTCCCTGTGTTTCCAGTCTTTATGCTAAGCTAAGCTAACTGATTGTATCCTCATATTTATTGTACAGACATGAGAGTGGTATCAATCCTCGTATCTAACTGTCAGTGAGAAACCTAACAAGTGCATTTCCCTAAAGGTCAAGCTGTTCGTTTGAGGTGGGAAAAAGGACAGAGGGTGTGATAAGGCTCTGTATAACATGAGGGACCAGATACTCACTTCCTCAGCAAGAACTTGTTAATAGTCTTCTGTTTCCTCATGCACTCTACAATCAGCCGGTTCAGGTACACAAACAGAGCGCCACCAAAACCACAGGCAATCCTACAGACAGACAAAGACACAGCTGTTTGGTCTGTTCAAGGTGAAACAGATGAGCATCCTGGGACAAAACAAAACATAATCACTCCACTACTGAAATACAGCCTCAGCTTTGCTTCACCTTGTTAAGTCAGTCACTTTTCTGAGGCTCTCCGACAGGAAACCAACCAATGTTAATTCATTGTTTTCTCTATTTAAGCATTTTGGCATCAAACAAATCAAATATGTAATCAGCAGAGGAAAAAGCTAATTTCATGCCTCGTTCATCGAATACAAATCGACCTTTAGAGTCACTTCAGGAATGTGAATGTGGAAAGAGGCTGAAAGGAAGCTCAGATCTCCTTGTTAACCCAGGCGCCAAACTGCTATGGGATCAGTTTAATGTGGCGTCAGTCCAGAGAAACACACTCACCCGAGTATGGCGAACGCTGGCAGCTCCTGAAGGTCAAATGGAAAGTCCAGACGGAAACGAGTCTTAAAGAGAGCGGTGATGGTCTCTGAGGAGAAAGAAGATTGTTCTCACTGCGTGGAGACTGTACAGCAAAATGTCATTACACTGATGATTAAATGGAACGTCTAATGCGAAATAATATAATATAATATAATATAATATAAAATACACCGATACACAAACATAAAAAATTACATCATTAAAAGAAATGTAGGAAAAGGACATTAATAAACACACAGTAGAAGTGATATTTTCTTATGTCTTACCTTCCTCTTGATTCCACACGGCCAGCACTCTGAATATGAAGGCACTGAAGGTGGCAGCAAAGAAGCCCCTCCAGTAGTTCCTCACCGCAAAAAATGTTGAAGTTACCTCAATACTGAACAGCACCCCTGCATCACAAAAACACGCACATTTAAAGCAGCACAAAAACTTTACAGAACTATTTCTTGATCACAGTTTGATCACATATCCACGAAAGCGTCATTATTAGGGATGCAATTAATGATGATTTTCATTATCAATTCATCTGGTGATTATTTTCCCAATAATTTTATTAATAATTTTGGCTATATAATAACAGAAAATAATATAATATACAATTTTCCCAATTTCTCACAACCCAGGATATCATAAGAGCCTACAACACAGAGATATTTAGTTTACTCTTATTTATAACAAAGAAAAATCATCAAATTATCATCAGTTTCAGTTCTTATAATCATAGCTATACATTTAGCACATTGTACCACAGGCCTCCACATTTACAGGCAGTTCAAAAAGCTCCATTACATGTGTAAGTGTACGAATCCTCTCTCATTAGTGAACATGTAGTATATAATGTACTGTATGTCAGTGTGATCTGGTCCAGTTGATCAAAATGAATGAGGCACAGTGTCAATCATGTGCCAAAAACAAGCTCCACTTGAATCTTGATGCGTAGCCACGAGCATCTATTCTTTTCAACTTTGCACAAACAATACACACAAAAATCTGACAAAATAATCATAACTCGGGGCTTTATCGCTGGCTTTTTTTGGTCTCCATTATCACAGACTTCATCAGCAGATGACGTGAGGAAGACTCTTGTACCAGTGAAAGCTCTGGAAAAAAACTAGTAAGAAGACCTTGGGTCAAGATTATTTTGTCAAACTATTATTTCCAAGTGCCTGATAAATTTCATGGAATCCTTTAAGTAATTTTTAATATTTCTTGTCTATGAAACAGAAACAGTTTAAGATACTGTTTTCAAAGGTCAACAGGAACTTTCATTCTCAACTTTTAAGCCAACATGAAAGGGAAGTCCTTTCAGTGCTCAGAAAAAAAAAAAAATTATTAAATTTGAACATCTACATGTTCTAAGACACATCTAAGACAAGTGGGCAACTCCATCTGCTGAGTAAGACTGTATGATAGAGATGTACACGGGGCTGATAGGTTTAATCAGCATCGAATAATCTCATTTGGCAAGGGCTCGGATGTAGCAGATGTTCATTTACATGTAAAAGTCCTCCACTCCAGCTTTTAAGATACCTTGATGTAGACTAAAGTGAATGATCAAGTGATTTTTGAGCTGACTGTGGCACAAGGGGAAAGATCACAGGGTCATCTAAAACAATAGGAAACATCCTTCGACACGAATATTCATGCACAATTTAATCTGCCCAGTAGCTGTTGAGATACAGTATGTTGCTCTGAATCAGAGTTAGACTAATGGACTGACCAAGACTGGCATCCTCTGCTGCCAGCGGGGTAAATATTCTCCTCATCTAATTAGCTCCCGTAATTATCTACCATAATTAGATACCATTCAATCAGAGGCTGCAGCCACGTTGCCTTACCTCCAATAGGGGCAGCGAAGCAGCAGCCCACACCCACTGCACAGGCAGCCGACAGCATCTCTGTGTTCCTCAACTCGTTCTGTCCACACAGAGGCAGGTATACACACAGGTGTACACACACACACACACACACACACACACACACACACACACACACACACACACACACAGATCCATGCATTCAAGAAAATACACACACACACACACACACACAAATCCCAACAGGTGTACATGTACATGCAAATGCCACAAACACACAATACACAACAAACGCATTTGTCATGAAAAACCAAAGTCACCAACTGTTTACAAATGCAACAGTTTTACTGTAGAGCTGCTGCTGAATCCTCCCACATTCATTAAGATTACATATATGAGCAGTGAGATATAGGAGGCCATAATTGAAAACACAGGACTGAGTGTTGAAATCATGGAATGAGATGTTTGTACTGAAGCAAAGGCAACACAGATCGATGCCTCGCTGCGACGGTTCACTGAACAGAGTCAAACACAGTGCAGACAAATGGAAAGGCATCAATCTATCTCAGCCTCTGAAATGGGAAGCATGGATTATTAATGTAGATGGAATTGGCAATAAAGAAGCTATCTGACTCATGCGTTCATACCTTGCATCCCTCAAAGGGCTCTTCCTTTAGCGGTAAAAGTGAAACAAACAAAAAAAAAGACAGAAATATGTGTGAGTGCCATCTGTGCGAGTGGCGAGGTTACCTTTTTTTTTTTTTATCCTCCTGGAAGACATCCAACTCATTATCCAAACCACACAAAATCAAACAAGCAGCGAATGAGCTTCGGCAAACACAGTCTTGATTCCACAGTTGATTGAATTAACATGTTCCCAAACTGATTATGCTTAATGGCTGTGGTTGACCCCTGGACTATTTGAGTCTTTCTAACTGTGCTTTTCTTCCTCCACATCACTGAAGTCTATCTTCCTCCGTTACTGATGGGGGTGCTGGTGCTGTTGGTACAAACAGAAGAGAGCTCTCCCAGTAGGAGACGTACAGCACACTGTCCAGTGCAGAGAGAGACAGGAGCCCGGGGCGAGGTCTCACATGAGTGGAGGCGAGAGTGTGTCCTGGAGAGTGGCAGAAAGTCAAAGAAACGTCAAAGACTTTTCATTGTGCAGCTGTGTTTGTGTTGTGCTGCTCTTTAGATTTCCTTCTTTGTTTTCATTCTTTTCACTCATTTTCACTTCTATTATATATAACACAACAGTGTATTTTGTATTATATCTATATAACCATAACTATATTCATATTATGTATATTTTATATGGTAATTCTGTAACAATTATATTTCAGTAAGTCCTGCAGAGTTTTACTACTTGACCCTTATTTCTGCAAATATATATGCACAGCTTCACACGCTTGCTCAAGTCATGTTATGTCTAGTACATGAATGTCTTGTATTGTTGTTTATATTATTTTAAATTAGTTTACGGTTTAAATCAAAAATCCACCCTAAAACACTGCTGATCCTGAGCACATTTTATTGTCTAATGATTTTTTTTTTCTTATAGATAAATGGCCAAATATAGATCATAGGACACTTTTTCAACTACATTAATCATCAATGGTAAACAACAACATTTGGAGGAAGTCCCCCAAGGTAAATCTAAACAAATGTCTTTTTAGAAACCACCATTTGGCTCATTTACTACTGAGGCATAAAGGGCAGATGGCCAAAGAAGTGGTTAGTTTTAGAAAAGTCCCCTGGTTGATCCCCAAATTATGGATGGCTAATGAAGTAGTCCTCAACCCTCAACTGCTCCAGTGGAGCGGGTCATTGGCCAACAGATCAGACTGTGGTTGCACTGGGCGGTTTCCAGGCGTGAATGTGTGGACAGCAAACTGTGTGAGTGTGAGTGGGTTGTTCCTGAAAAGACAGCATTGGTTTCCCCTTCGTTAAAAACAGGTTTAAAAAAGAAATACAGGCATTACAGCTTTGAGTGAGGGGACACAGTCAAAACTTCTACAGGTAGGGTGTACAGCCCAGCTACAGGACAAGTTAATTGATCATTAATTCAATTAATGATAATTTATTAAAATCATGAACTAATCAACATCAAATGAGGGAGATTATAGGAAACAACACTTCAATACAGGGCTGTAGTGAGGATTTTAGATCCACTGACGACTACTGAATTCACCTGTGAAACCAACCAAACTCTAGATTTCTTTTGAATGGAAAAAACATTTTTGATTTCATGCCTAAGAGAGGACATTTAGTTGAAATGGTGAAAGCCCCGGGTAGAGGCATAATCAGTGAATGTCCTCAAAGCTCAGTAACTGAAACAAGTTTGAATTTATGCGTCTATTTGCCTAAAAATTTGTGTAACAGTTTAAACTTGGTTACCATTCTCACCATGTAGATCCCCCCAAAAAGAGCGGCCATGAATTTGCTCAGGAGAGCGGCGCACAGGCTGGCAACATGAACGAAGGGTCCCTGAGAGGGAGGACGGGAGAGAGATGTTAGCAAACAGGTTATGACTGAAGGCACATTTTAGCGCCGAGTAGAGCATGCTGTGCTCAAGTTGAGGGGCTTTATTCAAAACCTTTGCAAGATTAAACCCTGCTCAGATTCAGTTCAAACAACTTTATTATCCCCCCAAATGGGAAATGCAAGTGTTCGTAGCAGTAAATCACTTTTTTATTTTCGCAGCCATGACTATAATGATACTGGAGGATCATTATATCCTCCCGACAGGAAACTTCAAAAACTGTCAAGCTATCTGTCTTGTGTAATTTGTACAGCCAAGAAGACTGATCGGAAGAGATGAAGGAAAAATAAACCCTCTACCTCCTTCCCCAGGGGCATCCCACTGCCCAGGGCACAGGTCAGACCAATGACTTTGGCCACAAACGTCTTAAAGGTCAGGTACTCCTTCAGGACCACCCCCCTCAGTATCGTCTTCATCTCAGGAATGCCTGAACCTGGAAGAATGAAAACAAAGAGATGCCAGGTGAGATGATGGATTGGAGAGAAAGGATGAGTTGAAAGAGAGCAATTACACAGAGAGGGGTGAGAGGAATAAAAGAAGAGTAAGGGGGGGTGGGGGGCCTGATTGATATTCATATAGTTTTCTGTATGCACATCTCATCAGAGGTATATTTTCGGAAACGTACAGCACACGTCCTTGGAGGCCTTATGGTGCAGTAAAGGGCCAATTACATTATCCAAACACAGAAATGTGATCATGAATTAGAGATAAGACTGCATATGTTTATGCATAAATTGTTTAAGTGTGTGTGTGTGTGTGTGTGTGTGTGTGTGTGTGTGTGTGTGTGTGTGTGTGTGTGTGTGTGTGTGTGTGTGTGTGTGTGTCTCTTACCCACAGCCTGAGGCGCCAGTATCTGTGTGAATCCCGCTGAGAAAGTGATGAGCACTACAGGGTAGGTGACCCAGGCGATGTACTGCAGAAGCATGTTACTGTCCAGTCCACCATACATCCACTTCTGTGCTGCACATACACACACATAAGTAACTTCATCACAGTACAATGCAGTAGAAAACTAAATCATTTAACAGCCAATTCCCACATCTATCAAGATTTACCCTTACTCATGCATTTTTCCTCACTTTAGCAGCCTGGTGGTCTCTTCCTCCTCCTCCTCATTCATCATTTAGCTTTCCAGTAATATATACCAAATTCAGGAAGAAGAGGCAAAGCTACTTGGATCTGAGGAAAATATCTACATCCACACTAAGCCAGCTACAAATGAGAATGCATCTATTTCTCTCTATTCTGGTCTTCTGTCCATTGAACTGCTCACCAGCTGAAAACATATGCAACATTCAACCACCTTCAAAGAAAGTCACAGTTTTGCCAATCTGCTCTTATTGTCATTATATACAGATATCTTATTGACATGAGAAAGAGGAGCTAAAACTTTAATTTAAAAGAAAATATCAAAATGTACATATATTTATTGGAATTTACAATTTTATTCAGGTCAAAATTTTCTGTCTGGTCACATTTTTTTTTTTAAACCAGAAATCTCAGCACCAAGTTAATTGAGTGCCAGTGTTGAAACTGCTGCATGTGGTGCTATGTGGGAGGAAAAATTATATTTATTGATCCTTAAAATATTAATGAAAGCCGTTTTGTTAGCAACTGTTCGAGATCAATATAACTCACTGGCAGTGCGCCGGTCAATTTGTATTAATATTTCACTATTACTCCACTTCATATGATGCCTGACAATGCCTCTCAGCAGTTCATTATAAAGCATGACTTCCACTGGACTCATTTTTAATTCTTCCACAACTTTGCTGCCTCTGTGAGGACAGTCCTACATTCACTGTCCGTCCATCTGTCTCTCTAACTCCTTCTCTGTCTCTATCCAGCTCTCTGTCTCTTTCCTACCTTCTTGGCAGAAGGCAATGGCGTAGTCCATGACCCAGCTGACCAGAGCCATGAGCAGCCCCAGCAGAATGAGGAAGATCCAGTCTTCGCCCACCCGCGAGATCAGGAACTTCTGGCAGCGAGACGCACACACTGAGGGCACAGAGACAAGAAGACAGCTGAAGGGAAAGAAAAGCAAAAGTAAACTTTCTGATCTATAGATACATGTCACTGTGAGACTCAAAGAACCAGAAGTGTCAGAGAGGAAGGAGAAGAAAGAGGCGAATATGTAATAACAGAGGAAGAAAGGCATTAATAGAAGGATTTAGGAAAGAGAAGGCAAGGCAAGTATACAGTATTTTATACACATAAGCAATTAAAGGTGCTTTATCTATATACTGTAATATATTAAATAAAAAATAAGAGAACATATATAACACATAGAATACAATATTGAAAACAAAATTAAAAGGAAAATTTTCATGAAATGTAAAAGATAAAATCTGAAAAATAAATACAAGTTGCGGTATAAATACAAGGAGAGGTTATGCAATATGACAACATATATAAGAAATCTGATATACATTTTTGTCATAATGTAATAGCTCTCAATTGAATATTACCAGGTAACGTACACCAGCAGAGGCAGTGTCACAGATGAGAAAACTGGATTCAAAGTATTTTTGCACTGATGTAAAACTGTCAGATATTACCCACAAAGAGAAATTACTGTGTGGCTTTTTTTTTTAAATCTATACTTTTCCTCTAATTATTTATGAGGACAAATAAAGGGGGAGGGGAGGGAATTCAATCATCCTCACGCTGTGTGAACAAAGGATCCAGTTTCAGATGAAAACTAAGGAAGATGAGGGATTGATTAACACAATGAGCAGAGTGGACAGTGAGATATTGTGTATTTACCAGGTGTGAGCGAGCAGTGGAAGAACAATAACAAAACTTAAGGAGGTTATTACGTGGTCAATATGATGAGAGTGACAGCATCACATTATCTCCATCCACCTGAAATATGGGAATACGGAGACAAAACAAAGCTGGGTCACGGTTATAAATTCTAACCATTACATTATAATCTATAACTCTGAGCTAGGTCAGCTAAAAGAAGCATCACTGGACTCATTTTCTGTCTCTTGTCTGCGGACACTGCCAAAGCCTGGAATTCACTTCAATATCCAGAGCATTCATAGATGTGTCCATCCCCAGGGAGGCTAAAAATGTGCTACTAACACATTTGCCAGATCCATATTTCATAAAGACGCTACCGTCAAGATACCTAAAGTTTTTTTAAATCTTAATTTATTTTTTAACTGTCCCGCTTGGAACTCATTTAGTGATGTTCGTCATGGAGAAACCAACAGAGCAACAGATGTGTGGATGATCGTAAACAGGGTGATGGGAAAGAAACACACGGAGGGAGACAGGAAGACATGGATCAGGTGGACCATGTTGCTTCAAGGATAAAACCAACAATGTATTCACTCTACAAACACTGTGAGCTTTGCCTGGGCAGCCAAAGCCAGAGATGGATTTTTCTGTGCCACAGTGTATGTTATTTTTATCATCACTTTTTTTCAGTCGAATTGAATTGTCCAAAAATATTCAATTTTCTAATGTAAGACAAGTAAAAACAGTAAATTCTCAGTTTTGAGGAGATGTAACCATCAACCATTCTGCATTCGTACCTAAAAAAAGACCTAATTAATCTGCAAGTTATTTCCGGTGACACAACTAACTGATTAATTGACTAATCGTTGCAGCTCAGGTGATGTGTTCCTTTGAACCCTGAAGCACAGTCTGAGTCAAGTTAATCTGCCGCTGAAAATAGTCCCAACAAATGCACCACTTCCTCCTGTTTGCCCAGTTGTTTTGGGAGATTACTGAGAAGTGTGTGTGTGTGTGTGTGTGTGTGTGTGTGTGTGTGTGTGTGTGTGTGTGTGTGTGTGGACACTTGTACTTGCTACATAGTAAGGACCAAAAAAAGTATTTTACTAACAGAGTGAGGACATTTTGGGAAAGTGAGGACATTTTGGCCGGTCCTCACTTTTTGAGACACCTTCAAATCAAATTTTGAGGGTTAAGACTTGGTTTTAGAGTTATGGTTAGAATTAGGTTTAGGTTAAGGTTAGGGTCAGGGTTAGGGTTAGGCACTCAGTTGTGATGGTTAAGGTTAGGGTAAGGGGCTAGGGAATGCATTATGTCAATGAGTGTCCTTACAAAGATAGAAGTACAAGTATGTACGTGTGTTTGTGTATATATATATTATTTTTTTTAATAACAAACTAGAATATCAGCAAACATATTCTTTAGAGTTACACACTTTACTTATGGAAAGCTTTAAAAATGAAAGAAGAACTTTCTCTAAGTACAGCTTTCTAACCATCAGTGATATTTTGCTGATATTTTGATGTTTTTATCCTTTGCTTGTTTTAACTCTGTAGTGCTTGTACAATATGTTCACAGGAAAAAAAAGCCATAGTCCCCATCAATATTTCTTGGTGTTTGAATGACATTGCTACTGTATAGACATAACAAACCATATCATAAATTTAAAAAAAAGAGACGTTGCAGCAGTTGTTCTGGTGCAGGATTCAGGTCACAGGGGGATGCTGAGTCTCCCGAGGGAAGTGGGCCACAACTGTGTGCACGACGGGGCAAACTGCACAGTAACCAGGCCACCTGCTGGATGGCAGGTTGCCACCAGAGAACATGCACATGGAGCACACATGCAACACATTTCACAGAAAAACATTTATAGATAAATCTGTCTGTAAAATTTAGACAATTTAGACTGCCCTGTTCTTCTCTGAATCTATATTTTTTATTTCACACTGGACATTCGCATGTGATAGAAGCTGGGGAAAGTCCCACAGCGTCTTTGTTTTTATCTCTCTCTCTCTCGCACACGCACACACACACACACACACACACACACACACACACACACACACACACACACACACACACACACACACACTTTGTCTGGCACCTGCCATACTTCCGTGTGCGTCTTGGCTTGCGCTCACATCCGCAGGCTCAGTGGTATTCACAGATGTCTTCTCCTGATCCCATAATAAAATCACACCCACTGCCAGACATTTTCCCCACCTCTGTTAGTCCTGCATTGCATCTGACAAACATTAACATGTGACACAGTACATGATGCAGATCCATGGAAGTCACTGGCAGACAGAGATCTGAGTAACGTCAGCTATGAAATCCCAGAGAGATTGACTCAGTGAGTCAAAATAAACACAGTGAGGCCGTACATGTTTTTAGCTCTTCATCACGACCGGCAACAGAGCCTTCAGCTGCATGTGTAGGCTGCCTTGTTTGAAAGCTGCAGCTTCAGTTACTGATCTTAACAGAGGCACACACTCGTACTCCATCACCCACAGAGATGATGTTCCCACACACAGATACATGAGAGGAAAACACTAAAACTCCCACTTCCACCCAACCTGAAGTTTCTCTCCCTACACATTACCTAACAAGACAAAAGCAGAAGCTGTCCGGCCCGAGCATCTATCTAAAGATGAGTCTAAAAATACAAACTCCTCTTGATCTATGAGCACACACAGCCCGCAGACAGCAAGCACACAAATCACTCCGGCTGGCTCCTGATCTGAGAGTGATTATTTTAAATGGCTTCCATTACGGCCAGCGAGCTAGGCTGCGCTGATATAGTGTAGCTTTCACCTATGGTGCAATCTATCGAGCTTTAATCAGATCACCAGTCACAAGGGCAAAGAGGCAGAGACGGAGCCTGGAAAATGGCCATGGTGGTTCACTTGTGTAAGCATGAGTGAAAACAAACGCTTTGCCCTTCTATTCCTTTCCCTTTTCCCTTTCTCAATTTTCTGAGATTATTCAATATGTGCTAAGACTTTATTTATTCATTTTTGTATTTAAAAGGGTCAGTTCAACCAAGTCTGGGAGTGCTACTAAGATTGCTTTTGTTATCATTCATCACTGTCAGTTATTTTCTCCATTTATAATTTGGTCGATAACAGGGGTTTTGAAAGTCTTACACCGTGGATTCAGCGAGTTACACTAAGGGCTATGACTTCTTGCATGTTTTTATTTACATTTTATCACATTGGCAGCATAAATAGTATGCCGAATTACTAATTAGTGGTTCCTGATTGCAATGTACCCATGGATGTATTGACAGCTATCAGCGGATTACTTTGATACTGAATAAAATTCAAAAACATTACAATTCAAATGCAAGTTTTGGGGTTATAAAGAGTGCCTTTTTAGTGTGATTTTGAGCAGATTAAGACCCGAAATCCCAAGGACATTTAATTTTATATCATAGAGGACGAAGAAAGACAGAAGACTCCGAAAATCAGTGACTTTTTGGCTTTTTCTTCATTGACTTTTCAATTTATGGACCACACACACACACACACACACACACACACACACACAAAACAACCAGATATCCACCACATGAATACAGTGCAAGTGAGGGGGATTTCATGTGGAGCTCACAGCACTGAAAGATGACATTGAACGTGTCTTTCTAAAAACAATGTCCCTGTCACTACCACTGTGAATAATCCCCCAGACCTCACTGTGAACAATTTTCATTGGGACTATTTCTAATAGCACTAACATTTTAATTTGGGTGAAGTGACCCTTTTAGAAAAACACTGCTGCTCTCTTGACCTGCAAAATAATCCTTTTCATTTCAGTAACCTGCATAAATTAAAGCTAAAGTTAAAGTATGAAAATAAGAACAATTGAAGGATGCAAACATACAGAGAGAGAGAGAGAGCAAGCGAGTGAGCGAGAGAGAGAGAGAGAGAGAGAGCGAGAGAGCAAGAGAGAGAGGAGCGTCACAATCCTTCACTCTATTATTGTTGAGTACATCAGTCTGAAGTGAAGCTCTGGTGCCACTCCCTTATCTGCAGTCATCTGGGAAGACTAGACATAAAATAATCTGACAGTTCAGATCAGAGATCTGCTCACACAAACAAAAATACACTCAGAGCAAACATCCCAACACACACACACACACACGCACACGCAGACATGTGCACGGGGGGCCACTGGCAGCCAGCAGAGGGGGCTGTCCTTGTCTGACATTGAGACAGCCTTGTTGGCTAGAGGTCATTGCTCGGATCAGTCACATTTAATCGTGTTCACATCCTCTGCTGCTCCCCTGTGTCAGGTAGCCGCTATGCTGTACTTTAGGAAGTCAGTGTTTTCACACAACTTTCACGCTTGCTGGAGCGCTGCAATCTGCTGTGCAAGGCTGCTTCAGGGCACGACACACACATACACATATACACACACACACACACACACACACACCAGATCCACTTTGTATATGTGCATTAAACGCTGCTTTGATCTGACCTTCAGGACATGTCCGTGCGCTACACTACTTGCGCACTCACTTCCTGAAGAGAAGATTTAGGGCTCGTTACATGATCATCACTTACATTGGCACTTTGCACAGGGGTCCTTCTCATACTCCAGCAGATCTGCGGCACGGCTACGAACACTGGTGTTCCTCCGCAGTCCTCCGCCATCCCGCACTCCTCCATCCCGTAGGCGGGCTGCTTCCTCCTTGGCATACACACCCAACTCCTGGGTGTACCGCCCATACATCTGTGTACATGAAAGACAGAAAAACAGAACTTTTATACAGGTAGTGTGAGTGGGAGGAAGTGAAAGAAATGTCAGTGTGATGCAGCAGGTTGTTCACTTAATACACACTGAGATAATCTCATCTTCTCATCGTCTGTAAACACACTGAGGTTCAAACTCAGAGCGAACAGAGTCAGGCGTCAGGTTCGACTAATGAACAGCTTTTCTCAAGTCTCTTTAAAAAAAAAAACATCCACTCAGCATTGACTCAACAGTGGTGTAATGACTTTTTCTCAGACAGATGAGCAGACAATGAGCTCCACCTGTCAGCTCCCAGCTGATTAACTCTGCAGGCCTGCCACACAATTGACTCCTAACGATGAGAGGCAGCGTTCTTAGAAAACTCCACACCATCAATCACGTATAAAGCCTGCGTCTCAGGCACAGGTGCTGCTGTTGCAGGTTTGGTAGGTGTGTAGTTACTAACACCATAATGGAGCTTTTCAAGTGTCTGTTTGGTGTAGTGGTGATGGTGGTTGTTGTTTCAGTTTGTGACGTTAGCGCCCAGCATTACTGGACACTGCCTCAGCAGAAACATCAACCTCCTTTTCCTTCTCAGCCGCCTCAGCAACAGTTGACGGTTCCTCCACCTTCAGCTCCCTTTGATAAATGTCAGGTTGAGGAGAATGAGAAGATCCAGTGTGGGACTCCAGATGTCACGGCCGAGCAGTGTGAAAACATAAACTGCTGCTTTGATGGGCGGCAGTGCTACTACGGGAAAGCAGGTATCTGTGCTCTCGAGCGTAGCTCCTAGTGCCTCTCATACAAACACTACATGGTGAGTAATAAAAATATGACCTACTGCAACACCTACTCTTCTCACCCAGTGACTGTGCAGTGTACCAGGGATGGCCAGTTTGTGGTGGTCGTGGCTCGAGATGCCACTCTACCCCACATAGATGTGGATTCAGTCAGCCTGCTGGAATCAAACAACCCCTCCTGTACCCCAGCTGGTGTCACCTCTGCCTTTGCCATCTTTCAGTTCCCTGTGACTGCATGTGGTACTACAATCAAGGTGGGTGGTGAAGTCTTTAGGTCATTGATCTGATGTTTTAACATGATGTCTTAGGGCTGTGACAGTTATTTCCTTGTTAAACTTCTGATTGACAATTGTTTGGACTATAAATATCATAGTGGTGAGTGTGAATCTTCTGTTTTGACAAGCAGTCCAAAACTTGAAGGGATTCAACTTAAAAATAAAACTGGGCTGGGACCTTTATTTCATGTCATACCCCTCTCTATATCTGTCTTCTTTGTAACCTGTCCCTTTAATGCAAAATGAGAAACACTTTGATGAAATGGATCAGTTTTTGTTTTTTTTTTTTTTTTTTTTTTTTTTTTTTCCCATTTCAGAATGTGGAAACACAGGATTTTAGCTTAATTTTTAAAAAACAAACTATTGTCATCTATATTTAATCTGTTTCAACATTTCCTCCTCCTGCAGGAGGAAGAGGGTTATGTGGTGTATGAGAACCACATGTCTTCCTCATATGAAGTGGGAATTGGCCCCAGAGGATCAATCACCAGGGACAGTCATTTTGAGTGAGTTCACATAAAATCAATCATCCTTATTGGTTTTGTGACCCACTTGAGGTTTCCTGAGACGTCAACTCATCGCTCCCCTCTGTCCCAACAGGTTGTTGTTCCAGTGTAGATACTCGGGCACAGCTGTGGAGGCTCTCGTCATGGAGGTGAACGCTCTTCCTCCCCCTGTGCCAGTTGCTGCTGTGGGACCCCTCAGGGTGGAGCTCAGACTGGGCAACGGCCAGTGTCACTCAAAGGGATGTGTGGAAGGTGAGTGGTACAAGAGTTTTTATAACAATACCTGATAATGTGTTTGGGTGTGGTGTTTTTTGGGAACTAAAACTGAGCTTCTGATTTCAGAGGAGGCAGCATATAGCTCCTTCTACACTCCAGAAGACTATCCCATCACTAAAGTGCTGAGGGAGCCTGTGTATGTTGAAGTACAAATCCTGGAGAGGTCTGATCCAAACATCGTCTTGAACCTGGAGCACTGCTGGGCCACTTCTGCCCCAAATCCTCACAGCCTGCCACAATGGGACCTTTTGGTCGATGGGTATGATTAAACATATTGAATTTAATAACTGAAATGCTTTGTTTCTGTGGTTAACATATTGTTCGCTTCAGGTGTCCCTACCACGATGACCGTTACTTAACCACGGTGGTGCCTGTGGATGGCTCCTCTGGGCTTCATTATGCATCGCACCACAAACGTTTTATCATCAAGATGTTCACATTTGTGAACCAAGACACCTTTATTCAACAGGACACGGTATAGTTTAGCTCAAACATTAGTCTCAATAACTGAAATGTACTTGTTTAAATATGCAACTTGCATATTCTTTTCAGGTGTTCATCCACTGTGCTACAGCAGTGTGTTACCCCAGCAGCACAAACTCTTGCGTACATCCATGCCACCGGCAACGTGAGTAGCTCCTTATGGCAGTGGCTAAATATTTTGACTGTTCAGTCTATAAAATACAAATGTTGTGAAATGCCTGTGACACTTAAATACAGTTGCAACCATGTCATTAAATTCAGTGAGATGCTTTTTTTTTTTTTTTTTTTTTTTTGCTTTAAAACTTAGAGGGTGGAAAATATTGACTTATCAGCTCAGGAATCTGTCTGCAGATACCGAGAGTTACTGAGACAGATTACTGCACAAGCTTCAGAGTTTACTGGGGGGGGAACAATGTTTAACATTTCTGCAACTTCATCAATTATCAAAACTGATCTTTAGTCACGATTGTAAAACTACACAAATCCAAAGTGGTAGATGTGATTTCCTTCTTTTGCAGGGAGGGAAGTGGCTGCACTAAGGAAAGCTTCCTCCAACCAGAGAGCTCTAGTCTCGAGTGGAGAGGTGATCCTGACAGAGCAGACGGATACTTCTGCTCCCAACACCAAATCTAAGCGGTGACTGTCCACTGGCAGCCATATCTGGCCATGAATTTTAATAAAAGCTTGTTAAAAGCTCGTGCTAAAAACTGGCTCATGTCTGAAATTCTTCTTGAAGGTCACTAGTGCTACATTTTTGCTGAGGTAGGTTTTTATTCAGAGGCATGTGTGGTAATGTAAGCCCTTACTGATTTCTGCTGAGAAATCACAAATTTGCGTTGCAACTGGATACTCGGTAAATTTATACTGACCCAGACTGAAATCTGTGAAAGGACACAATGAAGGCATTTGTACACGGTACCTTTTCAGCTGTGAAGTGGTTTGTAGCTAAGAAAGGAAGTGTCTGTTACTAGACATAATGTGCTTAACATCCAAGTTTTACAGCACTAGTACGGCATGAACATGATTCAAACCTTTTAACCTCCCTAAACAATGATCGCTCGCTCTCTCTAGCACAGCACATTAAGATGAGCATCACGACTCCTCCAGTCTCACTGCTTGTCTCCTTCCTATTATCCCAATTTTTTATTTTATTTTTTTTATTTTTTATTATACAGTCCCTCTAGGTTTCTGTGTATGCTACAACTTGCATCTTTCCTCCACTGCTCTGTGCACCACCTTCCTTTTTGTCCCACTCCAACTCCTCCGCCCCCTCCACTTCATTGAGATGGGCATCACGACTCTTCCAGACTCGCTGTTTCTGCTCGCATGAACAGGAGGTGCAGGGGGAAAGCAGAGCAGCTGCATAGGTTCAATCCTGACTGACGAGCAAAAAAAAGGACCATCCAGGCTGTCGGCATGCTCATCTCCCTCCACCGTAACCTTCAACCTGCTGGGAAGCTTTTAAGCGAGATGCAGCTATACATCATTCAGACAACTGCTCTGCCTCATAAGCCACACAGCAAAAATCCCAGAGGGATCCACCAATAAGTGTGAGCTGACGCACTAACAGCAGCTGCTTCACGGACATACATAAACATGTCAACAAGTGAAATGTAAACAGTTTTTGCCACTGGTTTAAAAATGCTGTCAATTAAAGCAAACTGATGGATGCAGAGGGGGTGTGAGTGTGTGGAATGCTAAATGATAAGATCATTAAAAATTAACCAAATGAGTTAGTGAAAAACATACCACACACCAACTATGCTAAGGCCATGGTTTGTACTAGTTCACATTTTTTAAAATATCTCTAACATGCATGTCTACAGTCATTACTTACTGCAGTCGTTCCTCCTGTCCATGCTGGATTTGAAGAGAAACCTTCCTAAAACAACTCCAGTGCCAGGACTAGATATTTGGCCCCCCATCTCTTACAGTAATATTACGCTAGGAAGGAGTCTTTTCACAACGGGAGAAATCACAGTGGCCATTATTATACACTAATTCACTGCACATATGAATATGCTATTGTTTTAAGATAAGACTTGAAACATGTGAGTCTATCCTTTATATACCCATTGCAATGAAAAAAACCTCCAGTTTTCCAGTGTTGTGTTCGACTTTGTGATGCAAAGACAACACAACCTTCACACCAGGGTGGTCAGTATAATTTCAAAAAACTTCATTTTATTAACATCATGTTATTACTACTTGTAATGAAATCTTCCATCCATCCATTAGCCATACTGCTTATCCTTATAGGGTCGCAGGGGGGCTGGAGCAAATCCCAGCTGACACTGGGTGAGGGCTGGGTACACCCTGGAGAGGTCTGCAGTCTATTGCAGGGCTGACATGACAGAGACAAACAACCAGTCACGCACCCGTTAACACCTATGGGCAATTTAGAATCACCAATTAACCTAATATCCATGACTTTGGACTGTGGGAGGAAGCCACATAGGCACACAGAAAGGTCCCAGGCCCCGCGTTCAAAACCAGAACCTTCTGGCTTTGAGGTGACAGTGCCAACTACAGACGCCCTTCATGAACTCTTGATTTTTTTCAAAATATTATTTTTGAGAAACACACATGGGAAGAAAAGGGAGTTCAACATGCAACAAAGGTCTGTGCCCAAAACTGAACTGTGGACTCGGCAGTATTTGATAGTGTATGCCTCTTACCTATAAGCCAACCAGGACACAAGAGAGAGAGATTATAGATCACTTTTCTGGTTCAAATTGTTTTATTTCTAATTCAAAGATTCATAGTCACTGACTATATAGTTTGTTCACTTATGTTCTAAGCTGGACAATGACATCACCTTAGAATATACCTGTAAGTGAACGTATATTCATACCGCCATGACATTTATCAGTGCTTCTTACCACTCAGTTCAGTACATTGAGGCTGTGGTCCGTTCATGGTGTTACGCTGAGTTCATGATAGCCTCATCATGATCGTTTCAGTGGCTTTCGCAATATTTTAATAAGCTTCTAATAAGGCAGTGATGTCCTGTGTGACCGTGATTCAGCACTGTCAGTTTAGTGAGAGATTTATTTGTACATGTACAACACCACTACAGCCCCCCCACCCCACCCACCCACACTCATTTTTATGAATAAAACTGACAAATTCTACATAAAAATCCAATTTGCAAATAATTAGGGAAAAAAGTAAACAAAACCAGTGAAACACTGCACTGATGGTTTTCCTGTTTGGTACCTGGTCTACATCTACACTGGTAAATAAAACTATGCACAGCTATGCTGAATTTCAGCTTTCTTTCTGAATCATTATCTGTTGGCAAACAAATTTTCAGGCACCCACACGTACAGTATAGACACATACAAACCCACAACCAGCACCAGACAAACTCCCACAAGGAGTAAAAACAGGGCCTGTTGGTGTTTCTTTCTTGGGCCTGTGTGAAAGCAATCACTGGCCATCTGGAGCATGGCCCCCTGGGAGAGCAGCAGGTGGGACCCTGTGGGTTAAATGAGCTGTTGTCTGTAACCAGTTTATCTCCCACATGACCAACTTCTGTATCTACATTAGTCAGTTTACCTCCCACATCACAACCCTTTAAACCTGTTCAACTCCTGCCTCCCACTGGTTGTGCCTCCACGCCGGCGACAGCCAGGGCTATATCCAAATGGTCAAAGGTCAACTTCACTGTGACATCATAATATTCTGCAAAAACACTTCAGGTCATTATTCAGTGTAACTCAGGAGGGGGAGATTATGAACGTATTTCCTGCGACTTGAAATATGGTCACACTGACTGGTTGGCAGAGGCATACAACCACAAGGCAGTAATTCTTGTTGCTATAAACTGAGAGCAGTTTTCCAGTTCAGTGAAAAACTGCTTTACAGTGGAAGAAATTGAGTTTAATGTAAGTAAATTTGTGTCAAAGACTGAAAGATAATCTAACACACTAACTAAGTAGATTGGGCAATAATAGACTGACCAGTGTCCTGGAGCCAAAAAAATGTGGACAAAAAAGGGAGGAAGCCTGAGTAGAATGGCCTCCTTATTTGAACAAAAGTCTTATTGTCACCACCTAGAAACAAATTAGAAGAAGTCAAATAAACTATAAAGAGCCAAACTTCTTGTGGAAAAAGTTCTGACTTTGCCTCTGGTAGCAAGAGAAAAACTGCATACTGTTTCACACTGGTTTTACCACTAATGCATGCAATGAATACTGTGAAGTCTGCCAGTAGTGCCTACATGCATGTACATTACATGTACTTGTTTGCAGACATGACAATAAGGATGTGCATTTAGGTGATTACCATCAGCTTTCTGTCATCAGGTATCTCCACCCTTTCACCATATGAACAGAGTTTTCCCTTGTTGAATATGTACTCGTCAAACTGGAATCTGTTCTGGGCACTTCAATACTTGTGAGAAAGTTTCTTCACTGTCAATTTTTGACACACCATTTATATTGTACATAGACTGTATATAAAGATGGATGTAGCCATTTGACGACCTGCAGTTTTTGGCACTTGTATGTTGATTTAGCTATCAGCTCTCTCTTTAAACCAGCAATAACACATTTTTTTGTGACAGAGCAACATTATCATTCACAAGAAACTGTGTTTCTGGGAAAATGATGAGTGTAAAATCCAGTATTGACTCTCAGATAGCTCTGGTTTTGGTCTCTACCAACTGGGTCATGGACAGTTGGGGTGTTGGGGATTTTTTTTTTCCTGAAAACAGCTGCCTGCTGCGGCTAAGAGTGACATCATATGAGCTGTAGCCAGGCGGCTTAAAACCGCTATAAAGCTCTGTGAAGCCGATGGAAGCTGAAGATTCAGGTGAAAAATCTCTGTGGGCTCCCTCCCGACACATTGTCACATTGTTTTCACATTGTCATTTAACACACTGTTAATGTAAAATATATTGATTATAGATGCTTTAATATCTCTGGGTGTGTTAGGCGAATGTTGCCAAATAAATCAGCAGGACTGCTACATGAAAACATTGGATTGTAAACACTGCTGCATCTATGTGATGAAACACTGCACTTCATTTGTCATAAATTGAATTCATTGTGTTAGTCAAAAACAGCCATTCTCTTCTAGTGATTCTACCTATCAATTGTTTCTCAAAGAATTTCCAGAAAATGCACGATTTCCTGTTGATACTGTGATATTAAAAACCACAACAGAAGACTTCATCTATATTGTCCACTGGAACTAGATTGAATATTAGTTTATTGCAGAGGTAGATGTATGTATAGAAGTAACAAGAAATTGCAGATCTCCATAACATAGTCTGTTTAACGCAGAGAACTTACAAGTATGTACTAACGGGGGGGACACTTTCATTCACCAGCTGCCCCACTGCAACTTATATGTCACTCTGCAGCAGTACTCCCTCTGCAGGATCACCCACCGACTTTTTCACAAGAGGAGAGCACCACATGTCCACCAACTTTCTTTTGCGTAAGACCCCCCACTTTACTGCTACATCACTCGCTTTGCCACCTTTCTAAGTTACACCATGTGCAAGCCTAGCACAACAGATGAGATAAAACGTCCTCTATTATTCAGCAATTCCCATGGCACTGCAGGATAATGTATTCATTGTGAGGAGACAGCAAGGACAAATATTTGACACGCTAATGAAGAGGGCTTGAACATCTAAAACTTTCATCCTTTCTGCTTTTTATTAATACATATTCATAAGAGAATTTTAATCTCCTCTTTTTTGGAGTGTATGAGAGTTAAGGGACCCATTGCTGCAGAGAGAAAGGTAGATGTTTTAGACCCTTAAACTCCTACATATACTAATGTTGCAGTCTGATTACTTAAGTGCGTGCTGAGTGTGTATTGATGAGACCAGGGAAATAAAAGGAGGACTAAAGCATTCGGGCTAATCTGAGCCCTGTAGCCTCCAGGGAGAAGATTGAAAATTGAATTAGAGGAGGAAGTGACAAATTTGACTCATCCTGCTACATTTGCATTCATATAGGTAGCAGAGGCTGCTTTTATAGTTACCTATGAGTCAGAACTCACGCACATGCACACACACTGACAGTGCAATAAACATGAAAGCCCCTGATGCTGTTGAGCAGGCCTGTGCAAACATGTGAAATCGAGACAACTGAAAACACACCAGCACGCACTCCGATCATATTAGTAGAAAGCGATGTCAGTGAGACTGAAGGATCAAGCAAAGAGAGTGACATCTTGTCAGAAAAAGACTTGAGGGGGAAGCGGTTTGTTCTACGTACATCATGACACTCATCCACGGAGATGACGTTTGCACCAGATTTAAAGTGAGCATTACCAGGAAAACAAGAAAATAAAAGACCCACTGAAAAAACGGTCTCTGGTTTTGTAAACTGTGCTGGACTGCAGTTGAAAATTAGCCAGCTGGCTAACACTGGTACATTTACAGTAATGTTGGATTTTACAGAGAGGTGTTTCTACACCTCTCAGTTCAATAGCACCATAAACTACATCATCCCAAATGATCACACAGTTGAATTAACACCTCTCTGAAACTGCTTCAACGCAAACTTAATATTATAACCTTCATGAAGGGAGGGTTTATTGGAGGACTTTTATAACAGACTGAATTACTTTAACTATGTGTGCTTAATAAACTGCAATGTGACTTTTATCATTCACCCATTCACATACACACACAACTATTGAAAATCAAATCCAGTAGTTCCAGTTTCTCATTGACAGAATTTGCTGCTTTTCTTTGTCTTATATGACAGTTAACAAACTAAATTGTATGAATTCTTGATCAAGAAAATAATACACAGATTAATCAACAATGAAAATACTAGTTGCAGCCCTAGTTGACAGGTATAACCACTGGTTAGTAGGACTGTACATACAAAACTTAAACAAGAATTACAAATTGCAATGATTAAATTTTATAAAATAAACCCACACTATATAAAGTAGTTTAAATTAGCTCCACTACAGTATCAAAATGCTGTTTACATGTTAATGCATCAATAAAAAATAATATAAGCACCTAATAATAGAATGATAATAAAATATATAAAACTTTTTAGAGAGCCATTCTGCATAAGGAATTTTATTACAGTGGATTTTGTTGATAATACTTCGATATTTTCACTGTAGTAAAATTTTGAAGTATTTGGTATTACTACTTTCACAAGTAAAGGATATCATGCGTCTTCCAGCAGTGTTTATTTTATAATACCACTCATTAATTTTGAGTTGTCAACTAATGTTTGTTATTACAAATTATTAGGCCCTACATGCTCTGAAGAATATGTCCAAGTATATTACATTTTTAAATGGCTGTTTTGCCATTTTGATAAATGATATTCTTTGGTTCATGAGCACACCCTATACAGTACAATGAGCATAATCTATTTTAAGAGTCAAATGAATTGAGACAAATTTTTTCTGTCTGCAGTCTCTGCAGTGGTCTGTTCAGTGGTGTGCAGGTAACAGCACTATTTGGAAGTGACAGGACCTGAAATGGACTGAAGCCAGCCTCTGTGTGGGAGAACGGACAGAATGCTGACGATGAGGAACTAGACCCCCCTGAAGAGACAGCACTTTTGTTTGTGTATGTGTGTCCGTGTGTGTGCGACGGTGACAGAGGGAGAGAAAGATGCTGAGATACTAGATATATATGCAATTCAAATTCCATTCAAATATCTGAGTTTTCTTCCCAAAGCACAAGGAAAGTTCTCATGATAGCTGCACCAAATGGCAATGAGAGGTACAGGAACACTGTTTGATTTCAAGGCCCAGGAATCCTTAAACGTGATGGAAGTAAACAGCTAACAGCATGCTCATATTTACCAACCCAACTGGTCTGTGACACCTTACACCAATAAATACAAAAGAGAAGAGAGAGGCAGCAGATCTCACACTGCTAAGTCCAGTTTTCTGTGGACAGAGTGCTTGCTCACTGCTGTTCAGGAGAAAAGTGCAGTCTTAGTATTGTATGTACAACTGTAGCCATCGTACATAGTAAAATGTATGCACTAGTTACTCATTAGGTAGAATGAAAAATCATTTAGACACAGATTTTTGTATTTTCAGTGGTTGGGAAATTTAATCAATATAAGACTTTTAAATGAGCAAACCAGTGGCCAATGCTGTCTCCCTGAGGGACTAACACCATCTTCTCTTCTCCCACACTACTGCTTACATATTTTACATAAAAATGTTGCAGTGGTGTGGCTTTAAATATTTATCAACCACCGACATATGGACAGATGAGAAAGAGGGAGGACTGGATCCTCTCAGTGATGCGTCTTCATAGACGGTGCACAAGTTGCCCTGACACAAACACGCAGATGCGAACATCCAGAAAGACCAGCAGCAGCATGTGTGCTGTATATCATTTCTGCGGTGCTGCAGTGTCCAGGGGCGGGGGGTGGGGGGTGGGGTGAGGGGAGATGTCGGGTGGAGGCTTTTCCTCTTCAGGTGGATCATGACTTTGTTCCCTGCTGCAGCCAAATCCTCAAGCCCCCTGCTGCTGGAAGGACAGGAACATGCTGTCTCTAACATCTGCTCTGACAGAGACTTAGCACACAGTCATTTAAGCATGTATGTGTGGGCAGGTACATATGCGTAGGCAGAGTACATACCCTCCTACACACATACACATACACACCAACAATCCAAACACACATGCAAGACCTATGGAGCAACCCTGCCCACACTTCTGAACGGAGACAACACGCATACCATGCATACACGCAAACCCTATGACACATCAAGACCTCCTACACCTCTGAAAAAAAAAAAAAAGCTTTTGAAAAGGCTTCAGGATGAGGGGTGCAACACTGTGACACCAAGTCACCACAACACCGTCTGTCTCCGTCTCTTTTCCTCACAATCTCTGACCTGCCTCTTCTCCAATTTACCTACTCTATCCCACGAGACGCCGTGGAGGCAGCCAGCCTGCTGCCTGCTGTCCCAGCATGCACTGCACCTGACAGCAGTTGTGGAAGCCAGTGACCCATACACCGGCAGCTTTCTGACAGCTTTCCAACTGTCCGTCACCGCTCACAGGATCTCTCCTGCATCTCCACACAGGGCACAGAAAACAATGGCTGCTGCATGAGATACAGACCTGAGCCGATTCACACTGAACTGTTCATGAAAATCTTAAGGTTATAAATAGCTTGTTTATTCTGTTTTACTATTCCCTTTGGATAATGAGTTCAGAGAGGTCAGTGAGGATTGTGAAAAGCTTTCTCAGAAATCTGTTTGGTGCAGTGAGTGGAAAAACAGCATCATTGGACAATATATGCTGGATATCATTTACATATTAAATAATTGTTTTCTTCAGGGCTGATTTTCCACAGATGGAAATGTAGTAATGGTCATTTGCAATGTAATTATATCAATTATTCAGATGTTAGCTCATTCATATGATAAGTTTATGATACCCAGCACATTTTATCTTAATGGACTCTCACAGCAATGGTCTCTGATTGTAAAACTCCAGCACCAACAGCAGCCATAAATTAATGGGTTATTTTTGTTCCATTGTCTCAGAAAACACTACAGTCTATCTGCTGCTGATTCTGTGAAAAGATTGTTGCCAGAAATGTATAAACACTGAAGGGAAATGGCATTTTTAGTACAATAGCTACGAATGAGGAGTTGACATTTCTGTGTCGCTTCTTCCTGGGGAAGTTATCAAACAGATCTCTATTTTTCTCTATCACCTCCATGTCATCTGCTCAGTCCTGCAGTGTTTCTGTGCTGCCAAAACCCAAGCAAACTAATGACTAAATCTTGCTGATGGCAAACAATAAAACACAGAGGATCCTTTTGTCAACATTAAAATCCAATTTTAGACTGCAGCTACACTTGCAAGAAACTATGAGCTTTCACTTATCTCATTGAATGTTTTTTTTTTTGTTAATATCCATCTCTACATGTCATTCAGTTTTCCAAAAGGAAAACATGGATGCTTTGTTTCACCTGAGGGGAGGGATTTGACAAATAATGCTGCCACTTTGTACTTAGAAAGTATCAGGACAGACTGCAAAACCGCTTGCATGTGCAGAAACAAACACACAAATGCATCTATTTTTGGGTAATGGACTGGTATGCATGGAGTGAATGAAAAACCCATTGATCTGAGCGCTATGGTCAAAGGAGAGGGAGGGGGCAGACAGCACGTCCCGAATCCTCCGAGACACAGATTGCCATTTTACATTACTATTGATCTTTACACTGAGACACACAGCACAGCATCGATCCTCACACCAACAAGAGAAGAACAACACCTCTGTATCACTTTGGCCCAACACAGCTGCACGGACGCAGACTGCCCGACAGATCGTGCACGTGTGAAAATACATGCGTGGACACAAAAAGAAGAGAGAAAAAAGGGGAGACAGGAGATGAGAGACAACTGCAGTCACAGATACACAAATCAAGGGTTGGGAGGACACTTTAATCCACTGTTTGCCTGACCGCCTGGCCGCTTATCTGAATATAGATATCCCTGCATGAAGTGCTCCAGGGTATCACTGTCAGTCCTGCTATGACATGAGTGGGGAAAACTGGTGCATGAGGCAATTAATATTCAGAAACACTCCAATTTTAGTTCATAAGTAGAGGGGGCCTCTCTGGCAAACAGGAAGGGCTGAGGAGAAGATGACACAGGAATAGTTGAAGGGGCATAAGGAGAGACAAGATATGCAGGAGGAATAGAGGAGATAAAGAAAGACACGGGACGTGAGCAAAATACACGAGAGCTCTGTAAGCAGAATGGGGCTCTAATCTTACATTTCAAGGATATTAACATCTCAATAATGACTCAGTGTGGCTGTACATGAAGTGATCAGAGAAAGCCTCACATGCATTTTTCGGGCTGAACAAAACAATCTGATATGGTCTGAATTTTATTTATTTATGTGAAATCTAAATTGATAAGAATTTACTCTGAGGGTGCAGGCAGAGGCTGAGAGTGATGCAACACCTGTGGATCAAGGTGAATGAAAGGGGTGCAAGGAGGTGTTGGGGGGGGGGTACTGAATAACACAGCAGCAGCTTGAGGGAGAGCAGACCAAAAGTCGAACCAAAAATAAGCCAATAAATACTAACTGTGTTTGGGAATGTATCTCTCGGAATATCAAAAACAAAGCTGCACAGTCTCCTGCTGTCCCCGTACAGGACACAGCTGAGCAAGCAGCAGCTGCAGCTCCGTCCTCCGGCCACACAAGCATCCACGCAAACCCCCGCATGCCTACACACGACTGCGAACACGGTTCACGGCCTCAACCGAAACTCACCAAAGTTTGCTGATACTGAAGCGTCCGGTTTTCGGCCTTGTCCTTCACCATTGTCGCAATATCCTCATTAAGACCCACAATCCGAGACTCTGAGGAGTGCGAGTCGCCCCGCTGATCAATCTGCGGAGGAGGACTCGGCGCGGCCGCCAGCCATCACATGTGCAGCGTGTAACAGGTTTTCTTATCATAAGCCCTCCCGCATGATGCACAGCGCCGCCGCCGCCGCAGCCTTTTGTGTGTGTGTGTGTGTGTGTGTGAGTGTGTGTGTGTGTGTGTGTGTGCCAGATGAGAGCGTAGCTGGCTGTCGCCTCGCAGCAGCGCCGGTGCGGTTTGACTGCACAACACCGCCTCCCTCCTCCACCCTCACTGTGCTACTGTCTCTCTCTGGAGTTACTGGACTTGATGATAGTTTTTTTTTTCTGTGCTATTGTGCGGGGGCGCCTGCAGGTGTAATAAAGAAATGTTTGGACAAATTATAATTATATATATAAATATATATATATATATATATATATATATATATATACTTGCGTGTTATTTCTGAACGACTCAGCTGTCCTTGGCTTTGAGTCATCACTGGATTGATCAAGTGTGATGAGTAATTCACGAGGGTGAGGCTTGTGGTGGGCTCAGATTTATGGCTCCATCAATGTCATGAAGAAATCTTTACAATAACCCCTTCAGTACCTAGCTGAATGAAGAAAGATGTCTGTGCTCCCATTAGTGACTTTATAGGGGCCTTATTCTGGTGTAAGACATCTTCTGCTGCCAACAGCACGTCCTTCACACTGGTTAAATGCTGGCTAATGTATGAAGACACTGAATTTTCAGAATAAACCATCGCAAAACCTGTTTTTCCTCAATTGTTTCAACTAAAACACCTCTTTATCTCACACATTAAGTCGATAGCTCCTTCATTAGTGGTGTGGCTTTTAACTGCTCTTTTAATTCATTACTTTGTTTAACAGGATAACTGGGTCCAAGTCTAAGTTGCTCCAGTGTTTTTGTAAAATCGGTTTATTCTTCATAGATTTGATTTCAGATAATCTTTCCAAATCTCACTGCACTATTTCCCCCTTTTTAATGGTGTATTCGTAAAGAGGTACCCCAACGATTAAGTACTACACTATCATAAAGATGGTGGTGAGAATCGTGGTAAAACTGAAGCAGCAGAGGCCAAAATACTGTGTCCAAAATTTTAGTTTCTAGTATTGGTTAAACTCCAAAAACTGGATCCTATATTGATCACCGAGACTCACTCCCTGTCTGTCTGTCTGTCCCTCAGACTGTTGAGCAATACCCCTTTGAGTTTTAAATCTTCTCATGCTGATGCAATCTTAATGGCAGTGACACTAACTCTTTAAAGCATGAAGACAACAAGCACCCAGGGCCTTGAGGGGAATATATAAGTGATTATTGAATGATGACCATTGATAAATGGTAATAAAGAACATTTTTGCAGTGAAGTGTCATGCTCATGGGCACCACAGAAATCACAGTGAATGTGTGTTAAATCTCAGGGAAGCTTGTATTCAACACTCACACATTAAAGTTTGTTACACTCTCATACCATTTCCTATCCTCAGATGACACATGTAATATAATACTGTGAGTACATCTCTCTGGGCTGTCACTAACGGCTTTTCGGGGGTGCTATCTACCGGCAGCGAAATCTATTGCACTGAAAGATGTGGTGCCAAGTGCAACTCACACCTGAAAGATAACCACAGTTGCAAGGATTCACTGCTGCTTTGTCAGGAGCCAAACATCCGTCATGTTTGCCAATATGCCTGCAGTTGGATGGAAAATTCAGAGGGTTTGAATTTTCAGGTGTTCAAGACTTTCTTGGGCCGAAGCAAATGGCCAGCTCACCTCACTGTTATGAAACTGTGCCACAGAACAGCAGGTCACTAATGAATTCAAGCTTTAAATTGAGAGTATCACATTAAACAATTCAATTGGTCACAGGCCAATGTGCATTTGAATATCAAAGTAACTGATCTTTTGCAGGTTGAAAGACTTTATTCCTCTGGGAGTCAATGACTGGCTGACAGATAACACAGTCCTGTACAAGATTGCAGCTGATTGGCTGTTGGCAAGGCAACCAGTTCAAAGTGCTGGACCACAGGCACCAGAGTGAACCAGGGCCTCTGAGACCAATGCGGGATTTCACCCCAAAACACACACTTTCACTCACAAATCTCATTGCTCATGCACTTCAGCTTCATATGCACCTTGGGCCTACAACTCGTCATCCCATCAAATCCCTCTCTCGTAAGCGAGAGTTAAGAGTGTCATCGCCTTCATTTTATCAGGGAGCTGGCAGCCACACACAAGCGGAGGTACCGTGGCCCCGGCAGCAGAGGAACTGGGTGCTCTGCAGCCCCGAGCACCAGCACACTGACCCACATCTCTCCATCTCCACAGGATTCTTTAGATATACGCCATCCACCTCTACATGGAGGGCAGTGTGGTTCCAGCATACAAGAGGGAAAACAACATGTCTCCCGTCCTGTTTGTGACAGTGAACAGAAAGACCAATGGTCTTCCTGTCTAAAAAGAGATCAGTGTCCAGAGAAATCACGAGACAGACCTTAATATAAAAATGGTTAATTAATGGTAAGATGTAAGTGGAGGTTTGCTTTAGTTTAATACATCTAAATCAATTAATTCTGTCCCATTGTAGGGAAAGTTATTTTTCATGGGCCTAAAACTAATAGTAAAAATAATTTCGTCTGACACACTTGGCATAAATGTGTGCATTTTTTCCACTCATATCTTTTACTGCAATACATCTACCGTAGCTACTAAAAGGATCTTGAGTCCTTGTTGTGCAAAATTAAGATGTACAACCACCTGTGCTCCTTCTGGTTTTGTGTGGCAAGTTTCTCAAATGTGAATCATTCCTGCTGGCTACAGCTGGCAGAAAATACTTAGACGGGAAATAACCACAAAATGACACCAGAATACAAGCATATACAACATAATCCAATCAGACCTTCATTTACCATTTGCCCTTGAGCTGTTTATGGACAAAGTTCGGGAGATACGCATGGATTTAAGACTTTAGAGAAAGAGAGAAAAGAGACAGTGATCCATCTTGTCAGGAGGCAGCATACTTACGGTTTCCACTGGGGCTGCTTCCCTTCTCTTTTTTCTTCTCTCCTCCTGGGGCTACAGAGTCAAAACCGTCAGCTGTGTCCCTCCATTGCGCCTTGGCGGAATAATGACTGAAACAAAGAGGCACACAGCTACAGGTTGCAGCGCACACTTAATCGATTTTGTGGCCGGGCTGCGGATGACTCCCGGGGATCACACTTCACTCCACCGGAGGGAAATCTCCGTAGATCCCAGAGACTGGCCTGTTGCTGATGCGCAATCCATAGGCTAAAGCACCGCGCCAAAGTTGTCAGCACGGCGCGTAATTACCGGCTTTGCGCTTCCAGAGCAGCGCACGGCGGAGCGGGCAGCGGCCAGCCGTCTGAGAGCACGGCTGCATGGGATTGTGAGTCAAAGAAACTCTATGATAAGATGCTACAGTCTCCTCATCGGCTCAAGTTGAGGTGGGAGGGAAACAGCGGGGTACCGGGTGTCGTGTCCGTGATGCAATGCGGGTACCGTCAGTGCCATGGCCCGCAGTTTTCTCCTTGTGTGCAGAAATCCAGGCGCTCCGGTCATTATCTGCGGAGCCGCGGCACACATTCGTCTTAATTAAGACGGTCGGGATTGTCTGCAGAGATAGGTGGAGGCTTGGAGAGAGAAAAACAGAACATGTGTTTAGTACTGGTGCTCCCTCTATTTCTCTGCGTCTCTCTCTCTCTCTCTTGCTCTCGCTCTCTCTCCTTGTATGTGACAACACACGCACACGCGCACACACACACACACACACACACACACACACACACACACACACACACACACACACACACTTTAAGGTCTAATATTAGGCGTCATGCGTCTTAATCATGGCACGCATAAACAGCTTGGCTCGCAAATATAAGAGGGCAGGGTCTCAGTCAATGTCCACGCCGGGGTGATGGGGGTGAGCACATGTGTCTGAAATGAGGATGGATGGTGCATTCCCCCATGTTTTCTCTTACCCACGTCTTTGACAGCTATTATACCCCCTCAACCCCCCACATTGCAATTGAATTGGAGCGTCACCACGTCCTCCAGCTGCGCCCCCTGGCATTACACCCTGACGGATGATTGCATGTATCCGGGTGAAGACCGGTCGTTCACTTCTCCATCTGGGTGATAAATACAGCGAGTGAGGCTATTAAACGAACCTCGGATGGCTGATCACGTTGGCAGTGATTTCACCTTGTCCTGCACGCAAAGACCACACAAGATATACAACACAGCTACAAATTTGAAGTGTAATTATTACAAAATAAGTTGCCAAATGGAGGAAAAACAAAAGGTTTGGAATGTGAAATGAAGGAATGTGAGCACAACTTGGCTTGCCAACAACCTTCAAGACAAGGTTGTAGATCTAAAAAAAAAAAAAAAAAAAAAAAAACCCGTTTTTTTCTAAGTCACGTATGTGGCATTATGTCAGACAGATAAGTCAGGGCACACAGCCACAAGCCTCACACACACCCACATGCTGTATGTGGGCTGTGTAGCACACTCTGACATCAATTTGTGAATTATATGAACCCAAGCTGCTATACCTCTATTGGCCAGAGCAAACCTTGGCAAAAAGTAAATAGCCCCCAGCAGTACTGACTGGATACCAGCTGTGTAAATGGACTCTTTCACAATAATAAATCATTAACCTTATAGTCAGCAATCATGCTGTTCCTTGAACATCAACTCTGGCCAAACAAGAAGCAAAATAGCCTTGCTAATATCAATGAAATGCCATTTTCGGTCTATAACATTTTGTAATGTTGCACAGCAGGAAAAGTTGGCGCGCGTCCTGCTCTCAGGCTAGATAACACTCGCACTTCCCACCACTGAATGAGAAGGTGGGAAATCAAGTGGTGAGAAGACAAAAAGGACGCACAGCTCCTCTTTGTGAGACACTACAGTGGACACAAGGCATTTTCCACCTGGTGTATCACTTAATGGAACAAATGTGGACTCATCAGGAAAGGCCAAGCAGGGCATGGCTTTAAGCAGTGAGTAGTGAGCCTAAACTAATCACAGTTTAACTCATGAAGATATTAGAGTAAGTGTTAGAAGCTGAATTGGCTGGGTTGTGGCACCTCAGCTTCAGTTTGTGTTCATGTGTTTGTCCAGGACTCCTGCTGCTCTGTATGGTAGCCTCTGAGGTATGGGATGCTGAGACCAAATCGACAGACTTTGTGTGTAATAGAGCCTCCAGGAGGACTATGAATATTGTGGCGGAACTGGAGGATGCACTGGTGAGGATCTGACTTTCTTTGCAGTTCAGAGATAAAACTTCCCAACATTTCTCTGTCTCTCTTCCTCCTGCTGGACTGATGGATATATTCTTTCTGTCTACCTGTTGCTACCTGTAGTCTCCCATCACTCTGTCTCTTTGTTGTTCACCTGTTTGTCTGGCTTCTGTCACCTCTTTTCCATGTCTCCTCCTTGGCAGAGGGTCTGCAATGGCGGCATGACCTTCTCCACACCGATTCAGCTACCCTGCACGGAGCTTCATATAGCATCTTGGGAAAACAAATCAGTATGTTGACATGTATGAAACCAAAATCTTGTGCCATAGTGGTGTCATTACGTGCTTACTTTTGATTTTGGCAGTTTACCTTGTTTCTAATGATTTCCACCAAAAACAGATGTCATAGCCTTTCTTTTTCTGTATGTGTGTTACTGCAGCACCAGGAAAAGAGGGGAGACATAGCGGCATCCTTAAGGCTTCTTATTGAAGGTGTGAAGGTTGTGAGGGCCCTGAGTCATCCAGGATGTGTTGCTTTGCTACTGCAGAGATTGGAGAACAATATCAACAACTACCTGCTCATCCTCACACACCTTCAGCTGAGTGTAAGAAGCTATCATGGTTATTAACTGCATGCAAACAAGTGTATAAGCACTCCCAGTAAATTTGGTCTCTGGATGTCTTGAAAACCTGTTGCCATTTATTTCACTGTCGAGAAGATCCTAATTTCCACTTAAACATAGTTTAAACATAACTCAACTTAAACATAGTTTCATAGAAACTGAAAAGCTGTCGACAGCTCTTCAGTGTCTACAAAACTTTTATGTGACTTTCACTTTTTATTTTAACCTACACGTCTAAATGCCTTTTGTCCTGCAAATGACCACATCAAAGCTAACTGGGCTCAGTCTCTCTTTGTCACTCACACACAAACACATCACATCAAACTGAGCCAAGAAAAAGTCATCAACGTGTTGATGAAAATTCGCACCTAGCGACTGAAAACGTGTTGATGGGCTTCACTCTGACTGGTTTAGTATGTGATTTAGAGGCATTATCGGTTCCCTATGGTGTGGAAATATCCTGGTTTCTCATAAATCAGTGGCTTTCTGGAATTTCTGCTCTCCGGGAATGGTGACGCTATGTTGTGTGACCCCAAGCCTTCCTTCCTCAGGACAAGAAGAAGATAGAAGTGCATACTTTCCCAGTGAGACAGTTGTTCTTGGAAGTCACACAAGTGCAAGATGGATGTCTTGTGATCTGTATTTTACATAATATCCTCAAATTTGGGAAGTTAATTTGTGTATTTCTGTTCTCAAGAATCAGTTTTTATAAATGCTGCCATTCGTATCAGTAAATTATGACATTTTTGAAATGTTGGGCGTTATGTCACTCTACCTTTTGGTTTGATGTCCAGCCACCTTTTCTCACTTTCGTTCATATTCTTTCTGTTCATTTTCAAACTACTTCATTGTTGTGTTTTCTTTTTGGACCAGCAGGGGCCAGTGGTGAGTCCATCACTGTCATGTGTTCCTCGAAGCTCCCAGAGTCTGAGCACAGTTCTGATGAGATACAACCAGCTGATATCAGGCAAACTGGAGCAGTTCATGGTTAACCTGGAAGGCAGATGCACTAACCAGTGACTCAAGAACTACTTTAGTGGACACATTACTCTTCACAAATGGGGGTTGAATTCAGCTTCACCGGAGCCCGAAGTCAATGAAGCCCAGCGGTGCAAAACAGCAGGACTAATCTGGATTTTTTTTCTCACCCTCAAAATTCTCATGTGTAAAACCTCTTATTTTGTATATTGTGATATGTGGACTCATGCTCTTTAAGAGTAAAAAAATAGCAGAAATACACCAATCTCTTCTGGTCATTAAGAGGAACCAAATCTGGATAAATTGAGGAAAATAAAATACAGCGATATGTCTGCGATGAGTATCATTGAAAAATGACTTTCTAAAAGGAGGGCAGTTCTTTATCACTCTACATTAAGGTAAGAATGCTTTAAATTTGGTTAAAGGTGTGTAGAACCAATACAAACCTGCAATCCTTTTTAATGTAGCTTACAGACAGCTTCTCCATTTCTCCACTGTATGCAGAATTATCAAAATCCAGATGACTGTCATGTTAGAGGTTGTTCTTCTCCTTGATCATATGGCTCGATCCAAAAAGTTTGAGTTCATGTTTTCAGGGCAGATTGTCTCCCTATCAGTGGTAGAATGGTTTGCAAAGTGGTTATTATGCTAATAGTGCTAGACAGTCATTGCGCATTAAGTGAAAAATCATAAATAGGCTACTTATCAAAGACACTTACTGAAGAAAAATGGAAGACTGGAAAATTTTATACCATTCTGGTATAAATTTAGTGAGCAGATACTGCTTCTTCTCATTGCACTTTTAGATCTGTTTACATTTTTATTTTAAAAGTAATGATTTGCAGTAGATGTGTGCATGTTCCTATGCATTACTTTATTTTATTTCAGGAAATCCACCTTGGGTTTCCTTGTGAATATGTTTATGTAAATGCTAAGATGTTGCATCTAAGGACATTTTTGCAACACTATATCAATACAAATGCCGTTTATGATGATACAAAACCCTTACAATCAATAAACAGTTTGATATATTATACTCGTCATCAAATTAGTCCTGTGTTTATTTTATTTTGTTAGCTGCTTAGTTAGCTAGATAGGCTAAATATTTGCTTGTACCATTAACAGATATAGCTTTAAACAAATGAGCCGGCGGATTTTAATCAACGCCAAACTGTGTGTGATTGGATGAGCCACTTCAGGAAGCAACGTAATTTTTTCAGCTCATTAGCAAACCGTCATTACCTGCAGAGGGTGACCTGAGTATGGTACAGGGGAGCAGCCAAGGTGTATGGCGGCTGCCCTGGTAGCTAATGCCTCGGTAATATAACGCAAGTTCGAATGTTAGCAGATATCACCATAGCTACAGCATTCTACCATAGCGACAACATTCTACCATAGCGACAACATTCTACCATAGCGACAGCATTCAGGTATCAGTTGAGCACATGCGCCTCAGGGAGTTTTTCGGTTGACGCCAGTGAGCCGCAGTTGCCCTTAATTACCTCTAACTTTACCGCCATGTCAGAAAAAGCTCCCCTTCTGCATTACCGACTCACCACCAGCTCCGGTCCAGAGCCGAAAGACGTGTCCAAACCCAGCGTCGCCAAGGCGGGCAGAGGCGGCGGGCGGCCCGATGACAACACCGCTGGGAAGCTCGGAGTGGTGTTCGGAGTGGTCATTCCTACTTTACTGTCCATGTTCAGCGTCGTTGTGTTTCTGCGGATTGGTGAGTAAGGGACAACAACTGTTACAGCACGAAAAGAAACACTTGTACAGGAATAAATATATAAATCTTGTGTAAAAATTGGTACTTTTTTGGTGATTTTCCTCAGGGTAGTGGAGACGTGTATGTAAGTGGGCAACAGCGGCGCCGAGATGTTAGCTAGCTAATCAGTCCGTTTGGGGGCAAAATTGAAACGCTGACTTTAGGGCTAAAAACAACTATGATTATTTTCATAATCGATTAAATCTAATTATTATTTTCTCGATCAATGAATAAATCGTTTTGACTGTAAAATTCGTAAAAATGTCAGAAAGAAAGAAAAAAAAAAGCCCGTTATAATTTCCCACAACCTAAGCTTACACGTTAAAAACAACAAGATATTATTTTTGCTGTCATATCATACTGTCATATGACAACGACTAAAAGCATCACATACTTAAATTTGAGAATCTAAATGTTTGACTTTTTTGCTTTAAAGATGATTAGTCGTCTATAAAACCGACCGATTAATTTTATATTGATGGACTGTTCGATTAAGCAACTCATTTTGCAGATGTCACTGAATAAGATAAACTCACTTGGGTTTTGGTAAATCGCAAATGCCATCTCAAGTAATTTCATTTTAAAAAATGACTTACTAAACTCTGCACGGCATGCCCTTTTCAGGGCTTTAGCAAAAAACTTTTCCTTAGGGATCAAAATGTAGCTGAGAAAAAGTAAATATCTAAGTAATAGATAAAATGTTGCAAAATTGTGAAAAAAGCTCATCACAGTTCCCAAAGCAGAAGGTGACATCTTAAGTTAGTGTTGCCTATTTGGTCCGGTTAACTGTCCAAAATCCAAAGATACTCAGTTTACAATGATTATAAACAGTGAAAATCAGCAAATTTTCTTATTAATCGTTTAATCAATTAATCACTTAATCACTGCATTACTTTATTCCATCTGTTGTTTTCGTATTGTAAATACTGGAAGAGAGCAGTAGGGGAAAAAATCAGCATGTTACTTTGCAGACAGTAGTAACATTGCATGCCTGAGAAACATTAGGGTACATTGTGAATAAAAAATTCCTTCTACTTCTGCCAGGATTCGTTGTGGGTCAAGCAGGGCTCTATCAGTCTATTGCCATGTTCCTGGTGGCCTACTTCATTATCACAATGACCGTCCTTTCTGTGTGTGCCATCTCCACCAATGGGGCTTTAGACGCTGGAGGTGCCTACTGTATCCTTTACTACTGAGAGACTTGTGCTGTAGCTTAAGAAACTCACTTGTGTGTTTATCTACTAATGCACAGTTTTCCTCTTGGTGTAATTCTGATCAGTGGTTGATCTTTAACCATCTTTATTCGGCGAGATATTGTGTCCTGATTTACTTGGTTTACTTTTATGAACCTGGAGTCAGAAATTCCTTAACTTGGATCCCCAGACATGATCAGCCGAGCCCTGGGACCAGAGTTTGGCGGCAGCATTGGGATCATGTTTTTCTTTGCCAATGTGTGCGGCAGTGCTCTCTACGTTTTAGGTCTGGTTGAGGCTATCTTGTCTGCCTTTGGCAGCCCAGAAGGTAAACTCCATTAGGACATGGTGGGACATCCAGGCATGTGAATGTGTTGGTATATTAATTAACCCTGTTTTACTGTCTCTCCTCAGAGGGTGCTGCACCTGTTGCAGGTCTCCATCAGGTGTTGCCTTCAGGATACTGGTGGTCTGTGCTTTATGGCACTGTCCTACTCTTTCTGTGTTTTATTGTCTGCTTGGTGAGACACCATTATTTTCATTTTACTTAATTTTTTCAAAATTAAGATACATATTGTCTGCTCATCTTGGGCTTATACAAATGGAGAGTTTGAGATTTATTTTTCAGACAACTGTGTTTAGCTAAATGCACAAATATGTCAAATAAAAACTCTCAAGGCTGAACCTTGTTCACTACCCAAAGAAGCTGCGATGTTGGCAAAGTCACAAAGATGTTGGATAGATCTGACGTCTTATTGACCAATTCAAAGATAAACTCTTGCAAGTTAAGATTTTTGTCCTGACTGCAATTTAAAGAAAAGGGCAGGGCTTCATTAAAATGAAATAAGTTGAAATGGATATATGTAATGTACAATTGGATATTTTGGTGGTAATGGTGGTCACCATGAACATTATAGTTTGTCCTCTAAAGACTATGGATATCCATGAGCAAATATTATTGCCAATAACCACAAGGTGCCTTGTCCTGGACTAAACTGACAATCAAGAGAAAACCTCGACTTCACAGTGGTGCAAGGGTAAAAGTCAGAGGTTCAATAAATCTCTATTAATAATAGATATATAATATGCCACTAATTCCTAAGTGCACCATGTTTGTCATCACAGGTGGGAGCCCAAATCTATGCCAAAGCCACCTTTATCATTTTCATCATAGTCACGACAGTCCTGGCTTCCATTTTCATCAGTTTCTTTATTGTGGGGCCTATTGTGGTGATTCTGCCAGATACTTCTGTTTTAAACAGCACCAGCCTAAGCAATGCCAGTTACACTGGTTTCCGGCTCCATACCTTGGAGGGCAACCTATTGCGTAAGTGTTGAACATGTTTCTGGTATGTTGTCAAATTTAATGGATGCACATTTTATAGGCTTTTAAATCTTTTTAAACAATGTTGGACCTGTAGGAATAAAAACCTTTGATCTGTTGAAGCAGAATGCACAAAGATGAATTGATCAAGATCCCTGTTTGTACAGCTGATCCCTCATATAATGATCAAGTCTCCTGTTGCTCCTTCTAGCCAGTTACACAGCAGACTACACCACTGGTGCCATGATGAGTTTTGCCACAGTGTTTGCTGTCATGTTCAATGGCTGCACTGGAATCATGGCAGGCTCCAACATGTCAGGTAAGATGATGTTAAAATAACTTCAATAAATACATTATGGAAGGGCAAACAAAGGGTCATTTTTTCTTAAGCTGTGTGCAACTTTAAGACAGAAAGGACCCATAGCTTTTAGTGGTGCCAGCCCCTGATTAAAATCCAGGATATGTTGTACTTGTCTGAGGAAGGCTAAACTTTCACATATCTTTAACAAGGTGTTATAGATTTGGTTGTTGGTTTTTTTAAAGAGGGAACTTTTGTTATGTGTTTTGCAGGTGACCTGAAAAACCCCAGCTATTCCATCCCAAGAGGAACGCTTGCAGCTGTCCTTATAACTTTCATCACGTACAATATGCTTAGTCTGCTGGCTGCATGGTCCTGTGACCGGTTAGACACACAGATCCAGACACAGCCAAACGCACTTAAATAGAACTAGCACAAATAAGATGAACTGTAACCCAAAAAGTTGTATAGGTGCCATAGTGTCTGATTACAAATTTGGCATCAAAATGTGATCTGTAGAAAAATTGCCCTCAGTGCTGTTGCTTTTAAGCACTTTTCCTTTTACATATACAGTCTTTTTCAGAGGTAGAATATCATAATTGTAGTTTGCGATTTTATTTTGTTTGCACAAATGTTAATAGATTTTTTTTTAAATCATGTTGCATTATTAATACAGTTGATCTGCTGAATTTTGTACATTGTTGACTCATTTCATGTTTTTTAATTCATCATTCTTAGTCACCTACTCCAAAGAGACTACAGTTTCCTGGGAGACATCAATATATGGCCGCCCCTGGTCACAGTTGGGATTTACTCCTCCACTATGTCTGCTGCCATGAGTAACCTGATAGGAGCCTCCAGGATCCTATATGCTCTGTCCAAAGACAACCTGTTTGGTGAGATTCTTGATCTCTGATTCTTCTTGCTGTTGAATTTTTGGAATTCATGTTGCCTCTTGTCCTTAATATTAAGAATTGTATGCCATAGAGCAGCAAATTATTTTTTTTAGAGAGATTTTTTTTTTTTTGGCAGTGTGGGATGTTAGCTGATGTGGACTCTGACCATTTCTGTAGTGCGAGGGATTTAATTACCAACCTTGCTTGTTTAGGTTATAATCAGGGCTAAATAGTTGATCCAGAGTATATGAAAGTGTATCCAATTCCAGCTGGTCTTCTATAAAGCTGAGTCAACATTTTAATAATCAGCCATCTGTTGAAAGAGGCCTCCATCTCAAATGTGAGAAATTGACACTTGTTATTAATTTAATCATGTTTCGTTTTCCTAGTGGAGGCATGTTAATTTGGAAAGCATCGATTGACAACAGATGGCTTGCAGTGTTGACTTTCTCAGAAGAAAAAAAAATCCTCTCATTGTGTATTTGGCTTAAGGACAAGTGCAGGATGACTCAGTTGTTTATCTGATTTAGGACCATGAGCAATAACAGACAGAGTGACTTTGCTTTTGTTAATGTTATAAATCTCTACAGGTGGTGTCCTGGCTCTGGTGAGGAAAACATCTCGAAGTGGGAACCCCTGGGCCTCGGTGCTTGTCTCCTGGCTGCTTGTACAGGTAGGATATTTTCTACTTTATACAAGGAGTTGTAAAAATTTTCCTGTGTGCCTAAAGTTTAGTGACAGAGTCACTTCCCTTACTCTCAACCCCTTCCTGTTCATATTGCTCTTTTATATGTTAAATTAGTGACCTAGTTCAAAGTTTTGTCTTGTGAAATGACTGTTTACCCAGCACGAACATTAAAGAGCAGCAATACAAAATTTAATAGATGTAAACAACAGATGAAGATGAGAAGATCTATCTACCTAAAGATAGATGTCAGATCTCTATTGTCTTAAGATTCTCCTATCACTCAGCAGTGCAAAATATTTTTTGCATCATTGTACTCGGCTTCAAATTTGCTGAACATTTGTCAAATGAAGAACATTAAAGGTTGAAAGGTTTTGCCAGGGAGACAGAGCAGGGCACTGTCCCGTTACACTAGTAAGTGACCTCCTTATTTCACTATCATGCTATTTAGCATCAGCATACTAGCTAGATAACAAGGTTTGCTACATTTTATGTTGCTTAAACTTTTCAGCATGGACATATAGCTGTAATTTAAACTAGTTAAGGTATTTATCATTGTGGTTCATATTGGGGTCAAGGGACGTCCAGGGGTCTGATGCTTCTCGTGTAGTCTTGATACAGGGAGCCATATTGTTTGTATAAATTGTTTTCGGGTACACTAATGTGTGTGCCAAAGCGTGCTCACCTGTATTGTTAGGTTTAACACATAATGGAATTTTGTCATTGTTTAAAATGTTCCAGTATGAATGAGATCTAAGCAGCTGAAGATACAAATAATTAGATAAAAAATAGACAAAAATAATTAGATATTTGTTAGATTTCTGTACTAAAACTGAATTAACAAAAACAAACAAAAAAATCCTAGGTGATCAAATATCACAGCATGATGTTTAGATAGCTAGATATTTAAGAGTTCTTTGGACATACTGTAAGCCAAATGAATGTTCTTTATTCCTGCCACTAGGTGGTGCTGTTTGCTGGTAAATTGAACACGATAGCTGGTATTGTAACCATATTCTTCTTGTTGGTCTATGCTGCTGTGAACCTGGCCTGTTTGGCTCTTGAATGGGCTTCTGCACCAAACTTCAGGTAACATGTAGGATATTGTACTGAGCTAAGCTTCCTGTTCTGGATTTACAAAACATCTTTAAAAAGGTCACTTTCATTCCATATTCTGTCATTCGTTTCATTTTTTTTTATTTATTTATTTATTTATTTTTTTATGTAGACCCTCATTCCGTTGTTTTACCTGGCATACCTGCACACTGGGCATCCTTGGCTGCCTGGTCATGATGTTCCTGATCAGTGCCATTTATGCCTTTGCCAGCATAGCCTTCATGCTGCTGCTCTTGATGCTTATCCACTACCTTGGTCCTATCAGCAACTGGGGATACATCAGCCAGGCTCTCATCTTCCACCAGGTGCACCATCACAAACATGCTGTACCAAATTAATTCACATAAAGCAATGTTATTAGAAAAGTTTTCATGAAATACTAAATCACTTTGCTCTTTTTCATCATATCTTTCATTTATTCAGGTACGCAAGTACCTGTTGATGCTGGATGTACGTAAAGACCATGTGAAGTTCTGGAGGCCACAGGTGCTGCTGATGGTGGCAAACCCTCGCGGCTGTACAGGTCTCATGACTTTCATCAATGACTTGAAGAAGAGTGGCCTCTATGTACTAGGACATGTAAAGCTGGGTTTACTGGGTAAGAATTTTATAGGTAGGGGGCAGAGATATATAATTTAATATATTCCCCCTTCCTTCAAAAAGTAACAACAAACACCCTTGAAGGAATGAAATAGTTCTCTTCTCTCTTTACAGATGGGTTACCCTCTGATCCTTTGCAGAGCCATTATGACTCCTGGCTGTCTCTAGTGGATCATCTAAACATCAAGGCATTTGTCAACCTTACCCTGGCTGACTCTGTCCGACATGGAGTTCAGAACCTGCTTTTCATTACAGGATTTGGTAGGCAAGTTTACCTAATTGCTGTGATGCTGATTATCCATTATAAACTCTGATTATGTATACTTACAGTTCTTCAAAATGCACATTTGATATATTTGTTTGCATCTAGGTGGAATGAGGCCAAACACCATTGTCTTGGGTTTCTATGACGACTGCACCCCTCAAGACCACCTTCAAGGTAAAATTCTTGTGTCTACAGGCCATGGTTTGGATGCAGTCTGTCCAACCAAAGAGCCTGGAGAGCAGCGATCGCCCTTCTTCCCCAGTGTACGGGGAGCTGAGGAACCCAAAGACCTTCAGGAAGAGGAATATGTGTCAGTGATTGCAGACGCTGTAAAAATGGGGAAGAATGTGACACTGGCTCGTTACTTCAACCTGTTCAATCGGGACGAGGTCTTGGTGTCAGGAAGAAAGATGGGAGGCCACCAAAGCATGACAGGGCCATTTGTTGACGTGTGGCCTCTGAATCTGCTTCGACCAGACAGCTGTGGCTATGTCGACATCTGTTCACTTTTCCTCCTCCAGCTGGCGTGCGTGCTTCAAGAGACACGTGCCTGGAAACAGGCAAGACTCCGTCTCTTCCTGTGTGTGGAGGCTGGTTACAGTCTGCAGGAAGAGGAGGAGAGAAAGCTCAGGGTGATGCTGAAGGAGCTAAGAATATCGGCCCAGGTGCAGATGGTGGCTTGGGACCAGGTGGTGGCCCTGCACTGGCAGAGACGAGGAGGACGGGAGAGAGGGAATCTGGTGGAGTCTACACAGAATGAGGAGAGGATGCAGGGAGAAGAGGAAGCTGAGAAGGCAAATGGTATCCAGACGTTCCCCAATAATGCTGCTCAGCTTTCAGATGAGTACATCTGTGCCGTCAACAGTCTGATTCACCAACATGGAGCCCCTAAACCTGCTGTGCGTTTCCTGTACTTGCCACGCCCACCAGCAGACACAAGCCGTTACTCTGCCTACCTGCACCAGGTGGACCTGTTGAGTCGAGACCTTGGCCCAACACTGCTCATTCATGGAGTCACTCCTGTGGTCACTACTGATCTCTAGATTTTTACTATCAACCCTTAATCCATCAACAATCCTGATCCTGTATTGTCCATTATTTGGAACTACCTGTTGCCACCAATTTATTCATCTGTTGTTGAAGCTAATGTTCGACTTATATTGATAAAACACTACAAAATGGATTCAATGACTTGAAGTTTAAATGTGATATTGAAAATAAGTGTTTTAGGCCATTAAGTCATCACTTGGAGATGGAAGTATAGTGGCATAAAAATGTATAATGTTCATATTATGTGGGGTGAAAGGAGGAAAAGTTCTTGCATTTCCCTCCCTTGGTTAAAGCTGGCGAAGTATCAGTATTAGTCCATGCTCTTGTTAAAGCACTGTTTACCGGGGAGACTGAGCATCGCTGTTTTCTTTTTGTTCATGTGAATAGAAAAATAAATGGAATGAATTGTTGTATTACCTCTTCTTCTCCCTATTCCTTACATCAAATTTATTTATTTTTTTTACATTTTACTGTGCGATCAAGTGAAGACAAGTATAATAATAGATAAACACATGAAAGAGGACAGAACAAACATGGAAAAGATAGACAAAAAAATAAATAAAAGATAATAGTTGTGGAGGGTGTTTGGATGCAAAAAAAATGCAGGTGTGTGAGTGTGAGGTGATGATGGAATGGCATTGCAGTGAGAAGCACACTACACTTATAAACAGTATTGACATGTATATTCTTTTAATTACAATACAGCAAAAACGGAGAAAAAAAAATGTACAGTAGAGATTCATTTATAATTGAGCAGAGAAATACCTATGGGTCATAACTCTTCACTAGTCTGCTGTATTTTACAAAGCAATTTTTAAATCCATCTATTCATTTTGTCTAAATCCATGGCTGAGGCATAACCGAGACTTGCCTATTGAACACCTGCAGAGGGCGATAAAGTATCATGATTTAGTTACATGAGCCTTGAATTGGCCAAAAGACTGTGCAGTAAAGTTTACAAGTAAATTAAAAAAAGAGAAAATTTGAGCAGCCTAAAATTAAGGTAATAAAAATGTTTTGGCCATAGTACTCCTGAAGTGTTTGCCTGATTTCAGTAGGGCAAACAGACAGTTACTGGGGTGAGATGAGTCTCTGATGATCCTAGTTGCTCTGGTCCTGCATCTCCTGGTGTAAATGTCTTGCAGAGATGGTAGATCTGATCTGGTGCAGCGTTCCACTGCCCAGATTACCGTCTGTAGTCCCTTAATGTCCTGTACACAGCTATTCCCAAACCAGGAGGTGATGTCCTGAGTCAAGACACTTTCTACTGCACCAGAGTCATTAGGATCACTGCAGAAACCCAAAACTTCCTCAGCTGTCTTAGATGGTAAAGAAGCTGCCTTGCCCTTTTGGACTGGGCTTGAATATGTACGCTGCTGACTTCTACTGAAGTCTACCACCAGCTCCTTGGTTTTGCTGACATTCAGTTGGGGGCAATTATCCTGACACCAAGATGTCGGGTTCTCCACCTCCTCCGTGTATACTGTTCTATCATGGTTGTAGTGATTGTTGCTGTACCACGTCTGCCTATACTTGGCTGTTGGTATACTATAGTAATAGTGGTAATGCCATTTAATAAATATGAAACTTTAGTTTTGGCACATGTAGACTTAAACTAGCAGCCAATGACTCACCAGACCAGTACTGGTCTCAGGATGTGGTTGTCTATAACCAGAATATCTGCATTTCAGTGGCTTGGTTGGGATGATATTTGGTCTGCACATCTCATTGACACTTACAAGAAGAAGAGACCTGTAGGTATATTAAAGCTCATGCCAAGCTCATATTTCGTACATAATACGTAGTACTTACACAGGGCTTGCACAGGAAATGTGTGGTAGGCAATTGCGAGACTATACCTGCTGACGCCATCTGTGGCATATGTCACGTTTGGTTAGAGAAAATTCCATGAGTTTGTAGAGAGGAATATTGACACCCACCTACACCTCACTGACGAACTGCATGTGGGAGGGAGCGTGTTCACAGATGGAGGCAGATTGGGCTCCAAGTGCTATTAAGGGATACTACATTCACTGATGCTGAAGAAGCATCTAAGATATAATGGACTAAATATTTTCTTTCCCATTTCTGTACACATTTTTAAATATAAACCTTTATTTGGATATCACAAAGATCAAAAGTGCACCTACAGTATATACCCAAAGGTTCAGAGCAGTTTTTGGTGTCATGTTCAGTGTTATCCTTCCCTTCCGCGTAAGCCAACAAGTGGAAAGATGGAAGGACTGAATCACTTCCGACTAGTGATTGGCCGGGAAAGAGAGATTCGCTGATGCAGGAGAGGCGTAAGGAAGTGTGAATATTGAAAACACACAGGTCCTCTGCTAGGCTTGTGTTTTTTGAAAGAGGTATCAGTGTTACATGTAATTAGTGCATTAGTACCCCCTTAGAAAAAAATGGGCAATGTTTTTGTTTAAAATCAAATGGACAAAAATAGTTTGAGCATTAGTTTTGATTCAAGGCAGACTCTTGGCTGGCAATGTTTAGAAACTGGAGATTGATGAGACTTTTTTTGTTTTTTTTTACTCCAGCCTACAGCATCTATCTTAGGTGGTGTGTTTTCCACATGCCAAAGAGATACATTTACCCTTCAGTGCCAGTTTTGAAGGGTTATGGGGAAATAGCTGTCTGTCTGTTCATCTCTTTTTAGCAATAAACTTTAAGCAGCTGTTGAGGACCAAGTGATCAAAAGCATTTCATTTTGATGACATTAATTTACCTTACCTACTTCATTTGAAAGTGCATTGACATAGTGCACATCTATTATCGTCATCATCGTCAGTAACACAGTCTGAGGTGTGACGTGCTTGCAGCCTGCTGACTAATATCTTTAGTTTCCGTCTACCATATTTAGAGTGGGGTTTTCACAGATTCTTGACTTGCAAATAATTCTGATCTGCACATTATCGTCAAACATCCTCTAATCAATGGCAGGAATTTAGCCATTAAAGGGCTGCTTTCATCTGGGGTCAGGCAGACACCATGTATTATTCTGAGAAATGATGAGAATGCCAAAATGAGATGACTGGAATTCTGATGGAACTAATGTGACAAAAAAAAAGTCTCACAAAAAATAATAACTCAGCATCAGTGAACATTGAAGAACATAACATCACTTCAGAACATCATTTGTGACAGGAAGAATAATAAAACATTTATCTTTACTGCTTTCCTTTTCTGAAATATAAACTAATATAAAAATAAATGTAACTCAATTCCCTCAGGCAACTTCATTGGCAGATTTAATATCTTCAGTACACTTTAGCAACTAAACTTTATTTATCTACAGAATTTCTGTACTTAACCCTTAAAATCACTGGGAAAATGCTTAATGTGAAGCTGTATGATTTTAGTGGCTTGAGAAGGTTTAGTTTTTGACTACACCAATAGTCATAGGGAAAAAGTAGCCACTTCATTTTTCTAAATTACCTTTTGAATGATGGTCAGCACTTTCCAATAAAACAGTAGGGTCTCAGTAGTGTAACACCCCCCAGTGTTTGTCGCAGGTTAATGTTGATACTGTAAATCATCATTCTAATGCTAAGGCTAAAAGATGGGAATTTTGGGGGGAATATTTGCTTAATTGACAGGTGTCTCAGCCTAGTCTTGATGGTTGCCACTTGCTGATCCCACCCAAGTTCTGCCCAGCCACCCAACCACCCAGACCCATCACCTATGTCTAGATTTGTATTTTGTGGCTTGACTTTGGCAAGCAGTAAACCTTAAACTAGGCTTCATACTTCCACAGTGCACTTTGTATAGTCTATGTAACTTATCAGCTGTCACCTGGCCAAAATTTCATATGTGCGTGCGTGTGTGTGTGCACATATATATGTGTATATATACACATATACAGTATATAAACCTCAGGTAAGTCCAAATCTGATTTTTTTTTTAATAACCTGGCTGATGCAGTCTCTTATTGGCAGTCATTTGATGACGGTGGGCCACAGCTAGAATGTAGAAGAGACAATGCCATCTGTGGCATACGTCACATTTGCGGCAGAATTTCATGAGTTTTCATTTACAAGTACTGACACCCGCCTACACGTCACTGACAAACTACTTGTGGGAGGGAGTGTGTTCACAGACACTGGCAGCCAGGGCTCTAAATTCCATAAAGGGATACCACGTTCACAGTCATGCAAGTAACCCAGACTTTTGCTAAAATATAATGGACTCAGTACAGCATACAGCAGTCCTACACACTTCCTACACACTTATTCTACAGCCTCGGGTGTCAGTTTACCCATAGGATGAATGAGCTGCATCACTTCCGACTAATGGGTGTGGGATGGAGGGTTGCTGATGTATGAAAAGCATAAAGAACTATCACTAATAACAAACAGTATCTGTCTGATACCTTTAATAGGCAATGTTGTTGAATAGTACAAAACATTTTCTGTTGAATGGGGGATCCATTAGTGCCCACTTGACAGAGAGTGGGCACTACTTCATGTGTTTGATCCTCAGTAAAATGGATGTATTTATGAAAATTCTTAATCAAAGGCAGCTGTATTTACATGCACCAAACAGGCAGCAGCAGCCGTGGTGGACTATACGAAATATGTGAAATGACGACATGAATCAGTGAATTAGTTTTTTATCCGGCTCTGTTTGAGTAGGAGGTGGAGAAACATTTTTATAGTCTTTTTTCGTTTTCAGGCCAACTCTATATATATAAAGGGCTAGTGTGTAGGATTTAGGGGCGTGCATTGGCGGAAATTGAATGTAATAGTCATAATTATATTTTCATTAGTGTATAATCACCTGAAACTAAGAATTGTTGTGTTTTCATTATCTTAGAATGAGCCCTTCATATCTACTTAGGGAGCAGGTCCTCTTCCACGGAGCCTGTCATTTTGCATTGCTATGTTCTATGGTAGTCCAGAACGTACTAACCAAACACTGGCTCTAGAGAGGTACTTGTACATTTTTGCGTTACCTCAAGGCCATTGCAGATTCTCCTACACACTTGGAACTGGCGGGGTAAGGCAAGGGGTATTCCCTTGATTGCAATCTGCAACCTCACTGCTGGATGCTACAACAACATGCACACTGGCTCTTTTCCAAGTAACATTTACTTGAAAAAAATTGTTTAAAAAAATCACGATTATTACATGCCAGTGACGCATCAGAACACATTTTTCTTGACCATTAGAAAAAACAACTAATTACTATGTTAATTACAAATCACATCGAAATAGGAGGTATTAGAGCAAGAATACTAATGACCTGTGATAGTTCTTTCTAAAACAGTACTAAGTAACCATCAAAAAAGTGGATGCTAATGGAGACATGGAGCCTAACCTTTGTGTATGAATCAAACATAGTCAGAACTGCTGGGATGCGGGGATCCTTTCTGTCCTTAAATCTGTTTTTAGAAATCTGCTGCCTTTGATTTGAAATAGTCAGTCTGCTCCTCTCCCTGATGGTTTAATTTGCTGAGGTTTTCATATTCCAAAGTTTTCTGTTCTGCTTTTACAACCAGTGATGGTTGTAAAAGCAGAACAGATGTACTGGAGGCATGTTATATGTTCCATACAATTATGGAAGGAAAGCTAATTGATTGGTTCTAGTTAATGTCCTTCAGGCACCCTAATAATGATCATAGTTTTTTTCCCAGTATTGCTGGGGGTTGCTAGGGGAGAAATATTGTTTGATGTGTCATACAGTCATGTGCCATTATGGTTTTTTCCTGAACAGCAGTATGTGACTCAGACTACAAATTGCTCAGTTGAGAGAAATTAAAATGTCATCTTTGCCCTCTGCCATTGATCCATCACAGAGAGATCCAAAAGTGCTCTGTAACATCACTGTAACTTTCTTGGCAAGGGGCAATACTGTAATTCATGCAATTAGTCAGGCAACACAGCCACATAATCTTGAACTGTCTTTAAACAGATTCTCCAGGTTTTAGTGTCTCCATGACGCTCAAACTTGGATTAATGGTGTTTTCGTCCTTGCTGTCCTCATGTGTCTGGTGCTATCAAGAATGAATCACCAGTGTCACCAAGCATGATTTCAGAATAATACCTAAATATCCTTAACTGGCAATCATTAAGGGTCTGAAAAGATACATCTACAGTTTCTGATAAACTGTCAGATACATGTACATTTTTCCTCAAGTATGAGAACCACTGAAATGTAAAATAATGGAGAGGCAGTTGGCTGCAGTCCATACAATAGTGCTTCTAATATCTGTAGCCTGAAGTGAAAATATCCCACATCATCTGCCTCTGTTCTCGGGATCTCTACCAGTGACGTAGTTCAAACCACTGTTAGTGTGGAAATAGCACCACTTCATGTAAGAGTGGGAGGAAGGTTGCAGACTGTTTTATCCTGTGGGACTGTACACTTCTTTCTCCAATGATACGCACAACCTCTATCTCTGAGTTATTTGTGAACTAATGATAACACAGATTTTACCACTAACCCTATAATTTATGTCACTTCTTTCAAGATCTCAGAGTCCAACATATAATTTGTATTGCTGTGAATTGGGATACCAATTGTGTGGTATTCACAGTGGTACTGGAAACACTTTTTTGAATGATTAATTCCATTTTTAGGTCACATTAGTGGATTTTTTAAATACTGAGGGCCTGTTTCTGTTTCTGTTCAGTGTCTTATTGTTAACTTTAGTCTGACAGTGTGTCAAAGGGTGCATTTCCTGAAAGGAGTTCTTTTATACATCAGTAGGTGCCGTATTTCTGATTCTATAAGGTTACATGACATAAAATGTGGAAATACTTCAGTATTTGAAGTAACAGCAATACACTAATTCTTTCACACATTTTGCATCTGTTGAAGACACATTTTTACTTCAATTTTGTATCATTTCATCATTTTAAAAAGAGTGTCACTGAATAGAACTGAAAAGCAAGCTAAGCCTCATAAATGACAATTTCCTCACGTCTACAAGTCTCTGGAACTCCACTGGAGGAAAGAACACCATTCTTCAAAAAGATATTCTCCCATTTGTGGTTTTAATGATGGTGATGGAAAGCGCTGTCTAGCATGTAGGTCCAAAATCTTCCATAGCTGTTCAGTTAGGTCGATGTGTCATGACTGTGAAGGCCATAGCATATGATTCACATCATTTCCATTCTCAGCAAACCATTCTTTGACCCCTAGTGCCCTCTGGATGGGGTCATTGTCATCCTGGAAGAGACCACTCCCATTAGGATAGAAATGCTTCATCACAGGATAAAGGTGATCACTCAGGACACCAGGAAGTGAGCCCTAGCCATGCCAGCAAAATGCCCCCCACAGCATAACAGAGCCACTGGGTCCCCTCACTGTAGGGGTCAAACGGTCAGGCCTGTGCCATTCTCTTAGTGTACGCCACACAGGCACGAGGTTATGGTGATGGATGACTCCGCTGACCATATCACTTTTTTCCCAGATCTCTGTAGACCAGTGCCAATGGTTTTTGCACCACTGAACTCTCAAATGTGTATTCATCATTGTAATTAGGGTTTTATGCACTGCAACCCTACTATAAGATACCTCTTTATGTAACTGGCGACAGAAAATAAAGATCAGAGTCTATAGGGCCTGCTCGGCATACATGTCACAGAGTGTGCTTGGATATTAATTGCTATATTGTACTGTGCAGTGCACCTGTGTGGAAGCATTTATGCTGCATTCACCCCCTAATGAATGCATGAGTGGAAGAGGATGTGACAGGGGCATGGAAGTTGAAACATATGTGTATCCTACTTGTTTTCGGGGCTACACATGTTTGGCATCCTCATCTGCTTTCTCACCTTTTCCTTTTGCATTGGCTCAGTCTGACGTAGAACACAAGGCAACCAGCACCAGTCAAAACTGGCTAGTTCTTTCTGCCATCTGGTGCTCTGTTCCTTATGCGGGAATTTGTTTTTCTGTGCAAGTATAGATCACACTACAGACTCTGTTCCATCTGTTGTCCCAGGCGCTGAATTAGATGATGAAAGAATCAAGACAACAACCATTTTGAATTATTTATTTTTTGTGAATTCTTTTTTGTTTCAGCCATAAAGAATCATAATATTTTAATACTAAAATGTCAAAGAATATTATCTGCTCTGTTGGTTATTATTTTATATGTATGGAGTATGTCACCAAATCAGGATTTTTGAGCACAAATCAGTCAATTTTTGTACATTTTGACAGCCCTTTAGAACTTTCTCTGTGGCTTTTTTCAATTGTAACCTTCACATTTGCAGATGAATGAAAAAGTGAGAATTTGCATCATGTGAAAAATGAGTAGAGATAATTTCCTATTAATGGCATCTCTGCCCAGAGCAGATGGTGAGACAATGTTACAGCACGCATCTAAATGTGTAAATGGAGGTCAGTATAGTGTGAGGTTTATGTTAATTTCTCGCACTTTTATTTTTGGGTCATGCTTTATACCTCCTAGTATTGTGTCTGCAAAAGACTTTGTAACACTGAAAAGTGCTGTACAAACAGGTTTTTTATTATGGAAGGAGGGAAGGCAGTATGATGGCTCGGTGGTTAGCAATGTCTCCTGGATTTGAATCGAGCCATTATTCCATTCTTTGTGGAAAGTGGTTTCTCTGTGCATTTCCTGCAGGTGCTCTGTTTCCTCAAACAGTCCAGAAATGCAGGTTAATTGGAGACTCCAAATTCTCTATAGTTATGTTGTAATGTATAACGTCCTATTATAGACTGGGGACCTTTACAGGGTGCTCTCACACAGATATGTAAGTTGCATGAGGTATCATTGACATGCATTTACAGCTGTGTTTATGAATTACTGCTTATGACAACATAAAATAGGCTTGGTGTAATAGCCACTTTACTGCAACACATTTCAAACTTAGCACCATTCCTACAGCAGCACTTAACACATGTTATTTCAAATATGACAAAAAGAAATGTCACAATACAAGTATAAACACAATGCAATTATGATAACAGGGAGGATGCCAAGCTCATAAATCCCACTCCTCATTACTGGTGACTATGTAATTGGAGTAATGAATTTTGGTGTCAGTCACCAAGCCTTTGTTGCCAAAGGCAAGTGAGTGAATTCATCACTGACTTGCTCACTTAACCATCAGCTGACATGGCTCCAAAACCAGCCACTAGGGGGACAATTCAACCTTTGACTGACTCCTCTGAAGAACACTATTCAAAACCATCCCAAACATTCAGTTGTGATAATAAAATTGTTGTAATTGGACAAATGAACATTTTATGTACGTGTGTTCAGCCTGTACTGTATCTTGTTTGTTTTGCTATTGACCAATTAATATACAAGATAGGCTGCTTAAATATAGTATATATGTATATATACTCTGTTTTCCATAGGTCTTTCAACTTAAACAGAACTTCAATAACATTAAAACATGCATATATAAGTTTGACTTCCATTCATCGTGGACAGCCTAAACTTAAGTCCTAACCCTTACCTTAACCAGGACCTCGATCAGAAATGACATTTTGCCTCAGTAGGACCAGGCTTTAAATCTGCTCGTGTTGTGGGTCTCCTCTGTCAGTGTCAAACTCTCTCCTCTTCTTCTCACAGTCCAAAAACATACAGGTTAGGTTGAGTGGCGACTCTAAATGGGTGTTTATCCTCTCTATTCATCAGACAGAGCACGACTCTGCAACATAACATCATGCTTGGAGAAAAAAGCAGCACACAGAAAACGTGTTTTTTTTGTTTTTTGTTATTTTATACCCATTACAACGCAATGCATTTGAGAAAACAAAACTGAAACAATGCCGTTGCAATATTGCACCAATCTTTATGTAAGTCTGCCTATAAATTAATGAAGTCACGATCAAAGTCTCCATATGTTATATCATGTTTCTTAAGACAGTCAAGGAGCCTTTAGCTGACGTGAATGGCTGCGCACCAACCACTTTACCCACATTGGTCACACTCACTTGTATAACCGTTTAGATAACAGTCGGCCGTGCTGAGCCGCCGAGGGCCAACCATCGGCATGGCTTCATTCACCGGCAGCTGCGTCGTAGTGATTTGCTCTCGCCTCTCTCACGGTGGCGGAAGCCGTGGGTTTCCACGTGAAATCGTTGACACCCTTATGTAAAACGATTGACGGGACTAGAGACCAGTCGCAGCGCGGAGCGGCAGTGCCCGTCCCCGCCCCCTTGGAGGCCGGGAGTGTCTTATTGGTCTAGAGCGCCGCGAGGCAGTGACGGGCAGCTCCCCGGACCAATGGGCGAGGACCTGGGGGGAGGAGCTTGGGAAAGGGGCTCGAAATGAGGTCACTGTCTCCGTCGGAGATCCAGGGCAGAGTACCGGTTAGTGAGGGAGCCCGACCGGAGAGAGGCGGCGTGAGAGACCGGCGCGGCACCGGTGGCACCCAGTGCGCTGTCTGGAGTCGGGATTCAACCACAGATGCGCCCAAAACAAGGCTTTATCTCACGGAGACGTCGGCATCACTAGACGATCTGCCTTCTGTGAGGTTTGTGGAGTTTTACTAGTATTCAAGAGCTTCATGCTGTTTCAGGATTTATGCTTCAAAAGCGGTAAAATGATAAGATAACAGCACCGTCGACCGGGTTTGCGCTGAATGTGCAGGATGCTGTGTGAGCGTGAAGTGTGAAAGTTGCATAACTGTGTCAGTGTGAGGGTCAATCCCGGTCAGTAGACTACAGGTTGACTCCAGCAGGCTGCCAGCCCTGCCCACATGACATCAGGGACAGGGAAACTTAGGTTTATATAAGGAGAGTAAATGCACCGTGCAGTGACATCGATGGTATATCGCGATGCTGCAGAGTTGACAGGTGACAGAAATGACTGTGGCCATCACAGGGGTGTCAGAGTCGCATATGGTGCATTGTAGACGTGCTTTCTGGTGTCACTGTCACATGAAAACTCCGGCATAACGCCTTATATAAAGAGTCTGCAGCAGCACATGGCACAAGTTCACATGCTGCACCGATTAGAGAAATTGCGAGATGTGAGCTATGGTTTCCACCGATGCTCTGATGCTCGAGTCAGGCGGTTTGCGTAGTTGTATAAAATCCTTACATAAAAGATACACCAGCTCTCTATAGTATTCATTCATTGCAGTTGGCTTTGACAAGGATGTTTAGGCTGTGTGTGGCTGAAGTGAGTCGTAAATAAGTATTTTCTTCAAATACGCAGCTGTTGTTCCAATCTCATTGAGAAATTGGGAAGATAATTAACTGCAGACAAAGTAACGGGATTTGATTAGTGCTGTCCCGAAGAAAAATCTTGTATCTCCAAAAAACTGACTATTTTTAGCCTGATAACACAAGACATTTTTTACATCATGTAGAGTTCTGACAGATTAGATAATTTACTGAACTGGTGCAGCCAGTTGATAATCTGAAAGCATGTATATCCCCTCAAAACTGGAGATACAAGGCTTTTATCTGACAGTGGCATTGCTGGGGTGTAAACTAAACAAAATCATTCATATCATTAAGATACTGTAGGCTGGTCAGTGTCTGGATTATTTAATCCTCTCAAGGGAGTACCTTTACTTCTGATACCTGTTTCCATTTTACTTCCAATACTTGTATTAGAATTAAAATACTTGTAATTTCATACTTGTAATTGACTATATTTTCATGGTATCATTGGTGGATATACCTGGTTATGTATTACTGGAGCTGTTGCCAACCTGAATAGAGGAAGTGAACACATGAATTAAAAGTTACTGGTCACTGGCTGTAACTTTGCCCAAAGAGACATGAAGCCAAGTCAAATAAGAAATAATCCAAAAATCTGGTGTCTGTGATGCAAATATTTCTAAAATATGTTTAAGCTGCCAATGAAACAGCATTTTGCCCGTTTTTAGTTTTTAGCATTGCAACACAGATCTCAAATTAAAAGTGATTCTCCATGCAGTATATCAGCCGCAAGTCTGATATACGCAAGTCTGGTGAGAGTCAGCATTCCTTTTGTGAATGGAAAGGGAGGAGAAAAGATGACTGACGCACGTAAGGCTGGCAAGGGAGAAGTCATTTAGACCCATTTATCTCACTGTTGCAGTCAGCATGAGGTTTGGCATCTGGCCAGGGACAAATTTCCCCACCCACATTTCCACCACAAGAGGAGGTGCTTGCTAATTACTTTTTTCATACTTATTGTAAGGAAAACTTTTTTCCAAGGATTGAATGAGTGCAGGTCTTATTGTGGGACAGTCTAGTATTCCAGTCTAGCATTGTTTCTACAAAACAAACTTTTTTAACTGTGGTATTTGTAATTGGAAAGGTGCCACAACATCTGTTCAGCAGTTTGTGTGGAATATATCTTCAGTCTGTAGCTTTATGTGGAGTTCTGTAACTGAATTAGTGGTCTAGGAATTGAGGAGACGAATGGCAAACTCAGTCCTCACTCTGTGATGGGACAGTTCCTTCTCGAACTGAACATGAAGGCATTAGTACTTTTTTAGGCACCAGGAAAATGGAGGAAGCCATAGGTGGTCTGGAAGGTGCAGTACAGTGTGCATTTGATCCATTATGGGTACTTAAGATGTCATTGAGGATGGATGTAGGTCAACGAAGGAGGAGACAACCCATAGAGCAAACTCAGTCATGTCTTCACATGAAAGTGCACAAAGCACTTGTTGCCCTAAGGGTTAGATATTAACAACTAGGCCCGTGTACAGACAAGACCCCAAATTATGTTGAGAAATCACATTAAAATAGGAGAGACAATAACAAGTGTGCAGCAATAGATTGATAAAAGAACAGATTAGACTATGATGCCCAGGAAATGAGCAAATACACGCACTTGGTTAAGGACTTGGTTTAATAATCAGTAGTGATCGAGGTTGCTTCAGCATGATGTTTCACAAAAGTAAAAGCATATCATCATCAAATATTTATGTGCTTTTTTAGACCAAAAATTATATAAGGCTGTTATGTGTGGTGCCTATCACATGTAGAGCAGGCAAACATTTCTTAATTTATGCTAATGAGATGTATCCAAGTTTTGTTTTAAGACTGAAGCTGAGCTCTTTTGATTGCTTTACTGATATAAACACATGTTCCCACAAACCTCAGGGAAGGTCTAACCAAAGGTGAAGATTAAAATGGATTAAGACAGCCCTTTATTAATCCCACAGTAGGGAACTCGGAAGTAAACAAGACCGGAAATCTGAGAAAGCTATCACTGCTAACTTTTGGTATTAATAGTGTGTAGTACCAAACGTTAGCTGTAGTTCATACAATGAATGCCGCCAATGTGATACACAGTTATAAAACTACAGGTACTGCTGCATGGTTGTATGAAATGGTTTGAGATGGTGCATTAGTTGATCAGAGCACTGTGATATGCATATTTGAGAGCGGGGCTGGTATTGCTTTAGCTTGTGAGTCTGTTTTCATCATGGCAAAATATGGTACTGGAGATACCTACTGTGGCAGGAACTATCACAGGGGTGATTTTGAGTAATTTCACTGACGTTCATATGTCTGTGGACAGATTTTGTCCTAGCAATAGTGTCACAACTGTGTAAGACGCAGCCAGGATACCTAAAGGTGTGTAGTTGAGATCAAAATGAAGGCCAAGTTCAAAGATGAGATGGTTGTGGTCCAACCAAGGGTGTCAGAAGTGGTGGGGTAGGAAGTAGTGAAGGGGCCATTGCCATTGCCATATGCAACATTGCATGGTTAAATTGTCTGGGTATGGTTGAGGTTTCAGTCCTTTCAATTCCACATTTGTATTTAAATAGGGATGAGACAGATGAAGACCACAGGCTCTTTCCACCAGTCTAGGAAAACTGTGTTCACCACTACAGCAGTGGCAAGACCTAAGAATTTATACAATGCAATCAGATTTTCTAATTTCCGACCTTAAATATAGCCTTAGCTGTAATGGTTTTAAGCCCTGTCTGAATGGAGTGTTCCATATTTTTTTTACAATGAAAAAGTGATTTCTTTTAAATTATCTCTTTTAAAGTCACCCAAGATCCGGAAAGGCCAAGTGAGCAACATGTTCCCAATAGTCCAGAACGATCCTTTGATTGCATTAAAATGACTGAAAGGTCCTAAGTAGAGTAATATATGACCTGTAATTGCGTTATGTTTCTCATCTTGCCTTGTTAGCCACCTGTTCCTCAATACACCTACCTCATTGTTGGGTATAACTGCTTCTTCGACCTGCTGCAGCCACTGTGCATGCTGACAGGAAACACATGATAACTGACTTTTAAATACATCATGGCCTGTGTCTACGGGTTATGCAAAACCAGTGAATGTTACAGACTAAAAAGTGATATCACATGAAAGAGACAACTATGTACAGTATCAAGATCCCCATGTAGTAAGTAAGTTTGAAAATGACTCTTTCTTGTAGTAGGGACAAAGGAAGTCCACACTACCCTTTTCTCCACCTCCTCCCCTGCAGCAACTCAACAGGATGAAATAGATCCAGTTAATAACATAAAAAAAAGAAAGAAACCACAGTTATTGAATTAGCCTCAGGTAACCCCTACTGGACAAGTGGACTCAACACTTGCAGACTCTAATCAGAAATAGTAAACAGGTGATTTAAAAAAGATAAATGTTCAGCATAAAGTACTGTTAATGACTTTAATTGTATGCTATTCATTAACTTAATTGCTGTTTATTTTCTTAATTACCTTTAAAGCAAGTGAAAATTTGAGTGAATGCATTATTTTGAGTAAGTTCTCTTTTTCTGTAAACAGAAATGAAGTGGATCTGTATAATACAGTCATCTCATAAATGTTTCAGTGTTGCTAGGGTAAATATTTGATTGTCCCTTCTCACTGCTGGAACACCATGTACCCTGGTTAAACAAGCTGGACCTGTTGGTCTTCAGCTACACAGACCTCTTTTCTTTTCTCCCTTAGTTCAGGTTTTTGGGATGTTATTGGTTTGAAAAATATTGCTAAGATAAAACATGTATTTACACAAAAATGTTTAGAGTAACAAACAGTATAAATGTGTCACTAAAATTCAATATCCACATTAATATAAACCTGTGTACAGCAGATGACAGGTGTGCAGTCTTGTGACAGACCTACATGCTAGGAATGTAGATATTGTTTCACCCATGACAATTTTGAATTTTACAAATGTTGGTGCAAGTTCACACTAGAATATCAGGATATCAGCTGAGGCTGCTAGGATCCAAGTCTCACTCTCACTTTATCCCCCACTTAACTCCCTTACAGCTCTTCTCTCTCTCTCCCTCCCTCTCCCTCTCCCTCTCTCTGTCTCTCTCTGACAGTCTGCTGGTATCAAGCCAACAGATTTTGGCATGATAACAAGGTAATGAGGTGAATGTCTGCCAGTTACTGTCGTGGGTGACTAGTGTGAACTCTTGGACTTTGTGAATATCAGACACATTGTCAGTCAGCCCTTTAACTTTGAACTAGACTTTGAGTAGTAGTCACGTCCTCTGCAGCAGCACCTGCCAACAGACTTCTCTGTGCAACACAACCCTGGTCAGTGGTTTGTGCAGAATGTTCAGTATGTACACTATGTTGGCTGAGTAATAGACGGTCTACAGTGTGTAATACGGGGCTTTCTGTGAACTGGATTTTTATCTTATTCTGCAGAAAATAGCTGAACCACAAACCTGATCACAAGAGCTGCACTGTGCAGAAGACAAGTCATTGCCAAACTCATTGCTCCATTTAGTTTACCAAGCACACTTATGTCCTCTTGATTGTCTTGGTAGTCTTGTCACCATATGCTGACCCAATTCACATAGCAGCAGAGATGAAAAACGCCTTTTTTGTGGCAGGTCAGTGATAAGGAGACATGATTCTTTACTCACTGCTCTCTACCACTTGGAACACGGCCAACAAGTTAGTTATTAATGGACATATTTTATTGCAGTCACTTTGCCAAGACATTTTGGAAAAATCATTGCATGCAGCAGTGTCAGTGTCAATGCTGCTGTTGTCATAAGGAGCTAATATACAGTGTGTGTGTGTGTACATTTTATATATTTTATATATAATAAACTTAAGCCATTCGATTCCCCTGTCTTTACCTTACCTACTATTTGTGGACTTGTCAGTTTGAATCAGTTTTGCTTCTGTGGTCTTACATTTATTTTGTCTAGGTTTTTCTGTGTATCTTGTATGGTCCTTGTGAGTAGGGCCGGTGTAATTTGGGCCATGTTCTTTTGTGTCTTTTAAAGTAAACAGGAAGAGCATAACCCTGTTGAAACTGAAGCTCTCAAAGTATTGATCCAGGACCTTTAAATAGAAATCCCAGTGCTTGTGACCTGTAATACTTTAAAATGTTCAGTAAAATGTTCTTAGAAATGAAACAAGAATGCTGACGTATCCAGTGTTGTAAAATACCTCAATGATAAGGAGTGGCATGATAATGTTTAGGCAATGCCAATTGCAGATCCGCTTATTGAATCCCCTAGCAAATCTTTTTAGGTAGTTTGTTAGGTGGGGAATTAAAAAGATTTTTTATTTCATTCAGCTCAGTAACAAAGCACATTTAACTGTTTTGTGTAACAAAAGACTTGATTTGATATTTCAGAATCTAGTTTCTTCTAATCACAAAACCAATTACCACTGACACTAATAGAGACTATAGCAAGTAACTGTCAAACCTAAACCATAAATATTCTGCTGTGCTGTAGGGCTTTCACCACATCTTTTGTCACTGCTCTGTGGCATTCATTAACTCTCAGTTTTCCTTGCTCCTTACTGGGGGGCTGTGCTGCAGCTGTAGGGCCATAGAAAGTAATGTTAAAAAAAAAACAAAACGCAGTGAGAATAATCATAATACTACTTTCATTATCATTCAGTGAATATCAATTAAGTAAATTGCCGATGTTTTTCATGCACAATGTTCTTAATGTTACCTGAAGGTGAACTCGATGTTATGCTGCTTCAGGTCACAGAATAAAGAATGTGTGTTGACTACCCTCCAGCAAATATTGCATTTTGGAGTTGTCTCATTCACTCACTCAATTCAGTCACTTCTTAACATTTAAGCCAGTCCATAGTGTTGCTAAGTTATCACGCTTTTGTATGCGTCATCTGTTTTTCTTTGCTGATCCCTGTGGTTTCAGAGCCCAAGTAAACATTTTACCAACTTGGGACTGCATCTAAGATGGAACAAGCTATTGGAACCCAACCAACCCAACCCCAGAATTTGCTGCCTTTCCAGCATTACATACACAAATAATATACACACAGTCTAACTCACAGCTTTCAACAGACCATTTGCAGATCAACAGACAATGTGAGCGTCACACCAGGTAAAGCCTACCTAAGAAATGTTTGTACCTGTTTGGGCTTGACGCTTAAGACAGTCTCCATAGAGCTCAGGTAACTTAGGGCAGCATGAGTAGAAAATAGATTTTTTTCCATTGCAGGGCAGAGGGAAAGGCATGCCAGCACCTAGTCAAGTTATCCCTGGAAAACAGCCAGGCTCGGGGTTATACTTGGACACTTTATGACTTTCATGTCACCTTAACATGTTGCCCAGACACAGGATTAATTGAGTGACAACATTTTTTTTTATTCTGCGTGCTTTGAATCTCAAGTTTGAACATTAACAGGTTAGATTAATGTTTGTATTACTTAGTTGTAATGTGTTCATACATGAATTCAACTTGGTGAATTTATTGCAGAGATGTCAAGACTCAAGGAAATACAAAAGTGCTTCACATGGAGACAATCATACAAACACTAGTTACACTACATCACTATGGTGATGATTATGATTAACCATAATTCTATATCATTATGGGCTGAAGCAGCAAACACTACCTTTTCATCTCTTTTTAGTAGATGTAACTCACAATATGGTTCTTGCCAGATGTATTTTACTTTGCGAATTCTCTTAGAAATCTTCAGTCTTTCTCTCATTTGCTTTCCTCGTTTGTCATTAACCAAAATTATGAATGCATGGTCGTCATTGTGCTAGTTTTGAATTGCATTTCCTGGGACAGTTCTGACACTGAAGTAATCTCTCTTTCTGTAGATGATCTGTCGAATCGTCTGATCGTAGTTACTTCCCAGATTTCCTTGTGTATATTCCAAACACACCATTGTTGATGCTTCCAAAAATACGTCACCTCAAGTAACCACAGGATATTTCCTTCAGATCGACCCAACACTGGGTGGTTTCAAGAGACAGTTACGTATGTTGCTTACTCATTCTGCTAAAATCTGGCATACATATAAGAGATGACATTTGGTGTTGTACAGGGCTCTTTAAAATCCCAGTTGCTGATCACACAGCCCCAGAAAACACAGAGGCCACAGAAAACAACAAACAGCTGTTGGCTATCAACCTGTGGTGGCATTCAGATAAATGCTGTCTAGTGTTTTATGTGTTCCAAGGTGGACGATCCTTTGAAAGGGTTGGAAGGCTCAGATGGCACAGACCCGCTGTTCATAAAGGCCAGACTGTCTGTACCAGTGAGCCTTTTCACTGTACATGAGAGAAGCACCTGCAGGGGTCTTCAGAGGTCAGGGGTTAAACACTGCTATGTGCTTTGATATTGAACCTGACAAAAGGCAGAAAGACCCTTGAAGGAGGAATGGTGAAGCATTGATTTGTCTCTCTGAAGCATTTTTGAACTGATTGTATGTGCGAATGAAAAATGATGTCCTTGTATTAAACAAGGTGGATGTTTTTGCTTGTTTTAACTAATGTAATAATATACCTTGCATATTAAGTATTTTCTGTAGCATACTTTAAGGTTCATATTGGGTTCCTGTCTTCCAAGTGGCCACTGATTCACTTTATGTTAGCATGGCATTAAAATGCTCTTGCTGAGACTTTCTGTCCTGTCCAGAGTTATGTTGTCACCATGTGGTCATGAAGTCAAGATGGTGCATGTAGTTAGCAGTTAGCATTTTTATTTTCATTTGAAAACTAATCAACCAGGGTAATTATCTGTTGCAGTCACAGGATTCTACCATTTATCTAATCAGTTGTCTAAATATTACGTATAACTTGCAGTATGTGATGGTTCCTTCTTAACTAACACGAAAAACCTCTCTCTCAACAGATTAATCCGGTTCCTCCCCTATTCCCTACGGCAAAACCCTTGTGAAAATGGGGTGATTGTGTTCTTTCGTCGTCCAACTAATTAACCTGGAAAAAGTCCAGGGCAGCACATCTCCTGATGTCAGAAGATTCAGACTCCAAGTCCTATCACTTCCCAGCGCTGGAGGACCAGGATGGCGCCTCAGGGTGTAGATCGTCCACCTCCTGCAGCTCCATGCCAAGGGGGGCTTCAGGGTGCAGTTCCATGGCACAGCTGCACCGGATGAGTGGCTATGGCCAAGGTGGGCCTGACCTAGGCCTCCCCTCGGAGGGCAGCGACAGCAGTGGTCAGGACCCCCCTTGCTCGCCGCACAACCTTCGTAAGAAGAACGCCCGCTTCCGCTCGCTCCCTGAGGAGGATGTGGAGATGAAGAGTAGCGGGTCAAGTGGGAGTGGGACCGAGTCGCATGGCAATGAAAGCCACGGCAACGAGAGTCATGGCAATGAAAGCCACGGCCATGAGTCAATGGGCAGCTCCAATGGCAACAGCAAAGACTCTGCACTGCTGGAATCTTCTGAAAGCAACAAGAGGTCAGTGGTTGTGGGAATGATGAAACCATTAGTAGGCCAGATTTTTTGCTGGCATGCTTACTATGATTGCAATTGTAAAGAAAAAAGAGAGAGACTGGAGTGGAACTACACCATCATAAATCACCCTTAAGCACACAGCCAGTATTAAGCATTAAATGTGCAGGCATACATGCAGTAATTACAATACAAAACATTTTTGAAGCCCGGCATCGACCAGCAGGTCATCAAGAAAGACAGAAACAACAAATAAATCCAAATTATGATGATGAGCATGGCTCACAAAAAAGGGTCATAGTTGATACATGTCTGTTCAATTCCTCATAACGAACAAGATTAAGTGAAAAAAATATGAATGTTTTGTGCAGTTGAAATGACAATGCTAAAAACTGGACTGGTGCTGAACATTTAAGGGAGCGCCAGCGTTGTTAGTGGGAAAATTAAGATGGACTTCATTTGTCTTCCTTTTGCTCTTGTAATTAATCTTCATATATTCATAAAGACTAATGTCTCCTAGGCTTAAAAGATAAAATATCATGTCCATTTTGCCTTGCACCGGCACAGTATGGTCATAATGAATTCAGCTATCAGCATCGGATGTGTTTGTCAGAGTTGATTTAATATTTGAAGATGAGTTAGCCAAGGCTTCAGTGATGACTACTGAGCTCTTGTCCAGGAAGCGCACTTGAAACATAAGTGAATCCACTTTGATGGTTTTCCGTGGCCATGAGAGTTTCTATGCAAAACTAAAAATATGAATGGAAATTGATTTGAATAATAGCTTTTAAATTATGTTGCTTTCAATGACATTCATCCTGCCAGCTGAGCACTCCCTGCCAGTGACATTAAAGTGAATCTGCACGACAGGCATGTTGTTCGTCATAAGGTTTTATTTTGGCACCATTGCCACATAAGGATGAATTGAATCTCATTCCATTTTACCATAATCATTTTCCCTAAACCAGATCTCATGCTAGCTAATGTTACATACAAGTGACTCATATTTTGCTTTTGGTAGAGATGGTGGTGTTTTTTTTGCAGTTTGTAGCAGGCTTGATACAAAGTTCTGTTTGTATCTTCGTCTTGGTGAAAGTCTTCAACATGACAAACATCTGATTTGTATGTAGGACAGAAAACATTGGCTTGTTCTGGTATATTCATGTTTTCTGATCTATGTATTTCAGTGGGCTCCGAATGTAGGGAGGTGTAGAGAGAGTCTGTAACCATAATTATACCAGAGCACACAAAAGAACAATTACACTTAATAGACAGTTAAAAGGAAACCAGATGAACACGATCCACAAGGAGCAACATCTGCCATCATGATATTGTCATATGTGTTATTATTATTATTATTATAAGATCACATATTCTGATTATTTGTGATAGTATAACCTGACCAATTGATAGAGAAAATAATTCAGATAGATCAATAATGAAAAGACGCATTAGTTGCAGTGACTGAGGGGATAAGGTGCACTTTATTGTTAGGGTTAGTGTTAATATTTACTCTTTAACTTACTCTAAACTTTATATAATAAAGTATCCATGCAAGATGTTAAAGGCTAACTAACTAGCCATATATTCTAGCTCTACCAAACACATTTTACTTTACTTAGCATGGTATAAACCTCATTGAACCTGCTGAGCCTACTTGTTTGAAGACGTGCTGATTGCAGTAATTCTAAAGTAAACATAGTGTAAAATGTGTACAGTGTAGTGTTAATCATTTCTCTGGCAGCTCTTATGCTCAGGCAGTCTGCCTGTAGTTGTACAGTATAACTCTATGACAGAAGTAGGAAACAACGTTGAATTACAAGGACAGAATATTTCCAAAACTCCCAAAACAATTGTATGGACGTGACTACAGTGTGGCCAAAAATATATTTTGACACAACACAGTCTGCCTAAGAGACGGTCAGAGTGGGTCTTGAGCAGTGGAAAAAATTAAAGGACTTTTGTTCCCAGTAGGAAGACTGTATTGATGTCATCCGGGAAGCTGGGCGCTGCAGGCTGACTTTTTCTTAATGCCAGATGGGTTGTGTCATGCTCTCCAACTCCTTGTTATTGCCACAGCAACGCAGTGTTTGTCTCTGTTTATTACTGGGCTGAGTGAGCGGAGTTGCATGCTTTCACGGTCCTTCTCTTTCACTCACCGCCCTCTCTCTCTTTTACGTCACTCGATCTTTTGAATCCAGATTTTTTTTTAAAAACCCCTCCCTCTTCCTGTCTGTATTGTACATCAGTCTCACGCACACTAGATCACTCCCTCATCTGCTGAAGGGATGACTTTATCGCTCACTCCTCCCTCTCTTCAGTTGAACTTCTAACCTTTTGTACCAATTTTTTGCAAACCATTCCCTCAAAGGGAAGTATGCACTGTATGTACTTATAGCTTTTTTTTACCATTTCCATTTCTGTCTCTAACTTTTTTCGTTTTCTCCCACTCTCTCCATCTCATTCATAAAACTGTGGTGGCAGCTTGTTTAAAAGAAAAATTAAAAAGGTCACTAAATAAAAAAACAACACACTTGACAGCCAAACAATTTACATATTTACACTGAGATATTGACAATTTGTGATTCATCAAGTGACAATCTTCCAAGAGATTAACTCATTTAAGATTATTAAGACAGTGTGTGGAGTTTGAAATGTCCTTTGACTTTGGTAGCCTATGTGGCCAAAGGCCATAGCATGTACCATAAGCACCATTTGTGTCAAAGATCCCACTTCACCCATCTGTTGCACTCAGCTGTACAACTGTATTAGAGAGAGAGAGAGGGAGAGAGAAAATATGTTTTAGTGTTGGGACATTTTAGGCTAAAATAGCCTTTAAAGAAACATGTCTCATGTTTTGGTCATTTACAAAATTAAAAACTGCATCATTTTTTATTATTTCAAAATAAGAGTTTATCACAGTTTATTTATTCACTTTATTGTGATAAATCATTATCACCAAAAGTCTTGCTCTCACAGTAGACATTTTGACTTGCCACAGCAATAAAAGCACAGGTGTAACTATTAACATTAATAATGGATCCGTTCCATTATCCGTCCCAGTGAGACATCCCAGTTATTGAGGTCTTGAAATGGCTTACCTTAATGCTCTGCAGTCCTTATTCATGTTACTAATTACACCTGCACTTTTCCAGCTATGACATGTCAACATATCTGCTGTGAAAAAGATCTATTATAAACCTTAGAAGCGTATTTTGGAGATTACAAAATACACCTGTAAGGTCAAACGGCTCCATACATTATGGAGTGAAACAAACAAATCCCCAATGAATGACACAGTATACAGCCATTGCCTGGTTGCCTCACAGGTGACGACCTTACGTCAAAAGGACGGGACGCTGCGGTGGCTCACTTTGTAGAGCGCATACCACTCTCCACTCTCTCTTTCCTGTCTCTCTCTCACTGTACCTATAAATAAAGGCATAAAAAGCCAGAAAAAAGGACATCTGGGCTGACATTTGCCAGAGGATATGTAGTACTTTGATGAGAACATAATTGAGCAGTTTTTGGTGTAAACTCTGCTTGATGACAGACTCACAACATCAACTCTATGAAGCATGGAGGCTGCAGCATTATGCTGATGGGATGCTTCTGTGCAGCAGGCATGCAAATATAGCAAAATACTCAGAAATGTGTAGTAAAATCTGCTGTAGTCTGCAAGACAAGTTTGATGTGGGGTCATTTTCCAGCCAGACATTGACCCCTAAAGATAAAGCAAAATCTACACAGCAGTTACTTCAAAACGACATTGAAGTCAGTATTGAAACAATTTAGTTCAAAATTAGTTGCAGTAGTTGAAACATGACAGAGCTTGAGAAGTTTCAGACTCTGACACATTGTCGACAAAAGCTGAACATTACATTGCACAGGTGTATCTTATAAACTGATAACCTAAAATTAGGTCCCTGGTTGTGCTTGGAGAGGCTATTTGTAAATGTCGTGTCTATACTAAGTCATTTAAGCCTGTTATTTATAGAAACAAGTATCTGAAAGGTGAGTCAGTGTGTCTTGAGAGCTGCAGATTTTAGTGTGTTAATACACTGATAAACTTGTAGGCTAATACAGCGGGCAACATGCACATCAACCTGAGCTACACTATTGTCTTCTGCACTATTGTGAATTCAAAGGCTAGATTATGCAAACTTTACTGGGAAAGCTACCAATGCCTTGCTAAATGGGTAGGTTTATGTTTTAAATAAAAAGGCTTTTGACCAAACTGAGTAAATTTCTCCACTAGTACTTAGACCTGCTTGTCAAAGCCAGTGTAGAGATTTATTTTCTAGTCGAATGACAAATCAACAAACTGTCCACGTGCTGAGTGAAAATAATTAGCGCATACACTGTCAAAAAACAACTTATTTTATAGGCTCAACCAGTGAATATTATGGGATTTATCCAAAAGAAAACAATCTTTTATACATGTTTATACATGTTTGCATGCATTAATAAATTATTATTATTATTATTATATTCATTTATAGGCATATAGTTTGTTTATGGATGTTATACAGAATGGAAAAACACACCAGACTTTCAGCCCACTGGAGCTCCTCTTTGCCTTATTCATGTGCAGTCGATTTACTGTGTTATTCATGTGCCATCAGTGTAATGAGATATCCTAATATACACCTGGTGTGGTAAGAGGTCAGATGTTCACACAAACCATCAGTTGAAGGTTTCCAATTAAACAAGGCCACCTTGCCCTGATCTTCACCTTGAGCAGAGACACATGCTGGAAAGAACAGAGAAAACCCTTCCTCTTGGTAAGATGTTTCCACGACTGACAGGCTTACTACAAAGTTGCAAATAAGCCAACTGCACACTAATACATTCTCAGTCTGTCCAGTCTAAAACCAGCTGTTGCAGTCTTGAGTAGTGAAGGCTATATTTGACAGAATTAGATACCTGCTTGTGCTTGGAGAGGCTATTTGTAAAGGTGTTGTCTATTCTTAGCCAGGTAAGCAGGTTATTCATAGTAACCTGTGTTGTAGCTCAGGTGAAACAATATCTCAGGCAGCTGTTAATGGTCTTTAGTTAAGCTTGTCGGCTAATACAGCGAACTATATACTCACACAGTTCAGTAGACTACCTGCCTCCTTCAGGGAGCCAGCTACCACAGATAGGCAGTTCATGGACTTAAATTGGCTGAAACTATGAGTGGCTTACTGCGTTTATTCTTTCGGTTACTGATTTCCTAGAACCTTTGGACTGCTTTTGCTTTACGAATGCTTTTTGGATCTGGCAATAAAAAAGAAAATAAAGCAAAAATTATCATGGCCATAATGACAATCACGTACAATGATGAAGAAAAAAAATTTACCCCACCCTTTTTTTCCTCTTTCTTTTCTGCGACCTCAGGCAGTTGACTCCCACCTGTCCCCCCCGTTCTGCCCATGAACAGCCTGCAATGCCTTCATGTCATGTATTCTGGTTGTATTCTGGTTTGTCTTGATGTCTGCATGTTCTCTACCGTTGTATGTCAACTCATACATCTTTCAAATGTTGACGTCACTAATAATAATAATAAAATATTATATTATAATATTTATTAAATAAATAAAGAAGAAGAAGAAGAAAAACAGACCTTTCTCATAACATTTAGACTTGTCATAGCAGGAAAATCACTGGTGTTACAAATAACATAAACAATGGCTCTGCTCTGCTCATGTGTCCCAGTGTCAGTGTGACAGGGAGCCAGCATGAACAATAACAAGACCCTGGACACTGAAGCAGCTAAACGATGTTCAGCCATAAATTTGATTAATTACACCCTTTCCTACTGTGACATGTCAAAATGTCTCCTCTGAAAAATGTCAATGTAACACCCAAATGGAATATAGCCATTATTATTGTTATAAGTTACAGCTGTGTTGTATCCCAACAAATTAAGGTTGCTCCTCTTTTTTCTTTGTGCATTACACTGTGGGACAGTAACACAGATCAGCAGCAGACTCAAGGGTTCAGTAAGTTTGATATGTGTGCTGACATGTATTAATACCAATACACTTAATTCTGTCACTTTCCTGTGTGAACACTGCAAACCTAGAGCTTCACATTTTCATTACGTTATTATTCATTATTATTCGTCTCACTATGTATTATGGAAATGGGGCACAGTTTGGTTTTGACAACTCAAAATGTCCATCATGAGAAAGCTCTATTAAACCAACTGGTAATTATCCAAAGCCACCTTGCCCTGTCCTCCACCTTGGCCAGAGAGATATCGTGCACACAGTAAAAACTAAAACCGAATCTCCACATGACACAGAGGATGACACACAGACTTACTACCACATAGCGAATTAGCCTGCCATGATAAAGTGTTTCTAAGTCTCACACTAATACATGCTCAGTCTGTCCAGTCTAAAACCAGCTGTTGCAGTCTTGAGTAGTGGAGGTTATATTTGATTGAATTAGGTACCCGTTTGTGCTTGGAGAGGCTATTTGTAAAGGTGTTGTCTATTCTTAGCCAGGTAAGAAGGTTATTCATAGTAACCTGTGTTGTAGTTCAGGTGAGTCATTGCCTCAGAGAGCTGTCGATTTTAGTGTATTAGTGCAGCGTTAAGCTTGTAGGTTAATTCAGTGGATTACACACAGACACACAAACACACACGCACACACATCTATTCTTCAGCTGCATGACCTTCTACATGAGAAGTAGATATGGGCTGTGTGTATGTGTGTGCGTTTCATGTTTTTTAGTTTTCAAAAGGCTTTAAAAGACCTACAGACAGATTCAGAAACATGCATGGGAAAGGTTTATTATTTGTTCATAGGTCTGACAGAAAATATTATCTGAAGGTCCAGTTTCCAATGGATCTCACGCTCTTTCTCAATAGACAGGTTTTTACCATAGTGGTGGTTATCATGACTACCAAGTAAACTTCATCCATAAAAAGCTACTAAAACTACTTTTGTCAAACTTCTCTTTAGGCATTGACTTTTTACATGCAAATGTTTACTGAAATATTTATTTAAGCATTTTTTTTCATGTGTATTTTCAGTAAAATGGCTTAGGGAAAATGAAGCCATCAGAATTTGGATTATTTGGATTTAAAGTTAGTACAATTTCCTGAAGAAAAAAAGGGCAGCACAAATATTTAGCTTTAACCAAAATGATATTGGACTATTCACTGTTCTATTTGTCCATAGAGGGACTTACACGAACATGGGAAAGATAGGATGTGTCAATAAAGATGCCTAGTTTGGCATTTTTTAATGTAGATATTTACATAGATACGCAGATATTTAGATTCACAGACAGTTACTGTTTCACTCCATGAAGAGAGCTGTTTTCTCGAACCCAGAATTTCCAGCAGCATCCCAGCACCAAGTTCTATTTAGGAGCCTAGTTCTTACTGTAATGGTGCTCTCCTGCTATGCTTCCTTTGAGCTAGAGACGTACTTAAGGCCCTCAGGGAGGTGAGACTGACCTCAGATTTGGATTGAGGTTTCTTTTATTGCCTGGTTCCTAAGTGAGAGGTGAAGCTGCATGCACACTGTTCCCCTTTAAATTCCACAAAGGCAGAAATCAACTGGTCTTTTTTGGGCTCACCTTAACAACACCCCATATTGTGGACTGAGTATCCTTTTTTTATTAGCAGGTCACTCAAGCACCTTAGCAGCTGTCTGAAGGGTGAGAAGGAGATGCATGTATGAAACGTGTGAAATTTGTGCTTCAGAAATATCAGAAAATGACAACAATTTGTACTGCGCCTGTCCATCTACTGTCTGATTTTATATTTTTGTTAAACTTAAATTTTGTTTGAGTAAATCAGAATCCGTTGTGTTTCTTTCTCTCTGTTTGTGTGCCTCTTTGGGGTAATTTAAGTATTTTTTTTTCCTTCTATTTTGTTGCAAAATGTTCAGTTGTCCTTTTCTCTCCCGCAGCTCAAACTCCCACAGTCCATCTCCTCCGAGCAGCTCAAACGCCTTCAGTCTGCTGAGCTCAGAGCAGGACAACCCCTCAACCAGCGGCTGCAGGTAGGTGCAGTGACCGCCGATGTGTAACTAAAAACACTCGTTGTCACCTCACAGGACAACGGGCTCATCAGTGTTTCTTACAGAATGAAACATCATAAGTTTTCTTGTTTAATCTTTTTTATTTTTTTTGAGGGAATGTTTTCCTTGTTGCAATATCTGACAAGCTTCTGTGCACGTGTGTGTCGATGTGCAACTTGCAGTAGTCAAGAGTCTGCCAAGGCCAAGACCCAGAAGGAGGTGATTAAAACCCTGAAAGAGCTCAAGCTTCACCTGCCTGCTGAGAAGAGACACAATAACAAGTCCTCTACATTGAACACCCTCAAGTATGCGCTACGCTGTGTCAAACAAGTGGAAGGTAAAGTGCACTTAGCATCACTCCTCTCTGTTCCTCCACCTTGTGTTTAACTACCAGCCTCAACAATAACACATTACTGTGTTTTTGTGGTCTGCCTGCTCAGTTTGGATTTAGATATTTTCACACGTAAGCTACAGTATTTGTACTTTATGAAGCGTTCGTGAGTAAATGCATAAATGGAGCTATTTGTTTGTCTCAGCAGCTAATTGTGAAGCCAAAAAGACATCATTTGTGCAGGAAGGAATGTTTCTATAGGCAGTTCTATGGATAATGGTCTGTAAATGCTTAATTCCACCCTGCCTCAATGTTTATAGATGGAAATGGGTGGGTAGTGGTTCAACAGCACAGTGGTCAGCATGGTTGTTAAAGAATATGACGCACTTTGCTGTAGCACTGAGACATGTTTCATCATTAAAAAATGTGTGTGACCTCAGTATGCATAATGGATATTTTTTATTTCACTTATTACCTAAGTTGCTCATTGTTGTTTTCATAAAAAATGTCAGTTTCCAATTACCATCTGTTTTGTATCGTGTATATGTTTTGAGTCATTTGATCTGTTTTTGCAGCCAATGAGGAATATTACCAGCTTCTGAGGATCAATGACAGTCAACCTTCAGGCCTGGATGTATCTTCTTATACGATAGAGGAAATAGACAGTATCACGTCTGAATACACCCTCAAAAACAATGTGAGTAATTGAATTAGTTTCAAAATAATTCTAGTAATTAAGTTCTTTACAGCTGCATATACTGATGAATTCTTTGACAGTTCAGTAAATGCACACCTGCTTTCAAACAATTAAGTGATGTGATGTCAGATTTGTTTCATCAATGAAGATTATTCACAAATACTCACATCTATTGTGTTTGTTCAGTTAGGTCCAAGTTTTCTCATTCATCCCACAATTTGGGTTTTGTGTCCCCTACAGGACATTTTTGCAGTAGCAGTGTCTCTCATCACTGGAAGGATCGTCTACATTTCTGATCAGGCTGCCTCCATCCTCAACTGCCAAAGAGATGTGTTCAAGAACACCAAGTTTGTGGAGTTCCTGACACCGCAGGATGTTAGTGTGTTTTACAGCTTCACAACGCCTTACCGCCTGCCCTCCTGGAGCATGTGCACTGGAGCAGGTACAAAAAATTACATGGCTCTCGGTAGACACAGTGTCAATAATCCTGTTATCTTCGGTCATAGTTGCGCTTATGAGAATAACAAGTCAACTCGATTTTATTTATATGGCACAAAGTCACAAATTTGTCTGTCTATTCTGAGACCCTCAGTTCAAATAAGGACAAAGAGGGAGAAACCTTAGGAAGACCAACAGTAGGAATCTCTCTCCAAGGACAGGCAGACTCTCAATAGATGCTTTATACACAGATTAGACAGAAATAGCAGTTATATTCTGGACAGAGTGATGAAGTGCAAACATGTGAGAAAAGTATTTATCAGAGGTCAGACAGCTTCAGATGCTGCTAAGCATTGGTAACAACTCCAGCACAAAACCTACAAACAGATAAGAGTCTTGTTACTTCATTTGCACTGTCTTTAAAAGTATTCTCAAGTACTTTGTGTACATAAGAAAATGTACAGAAGATGAAAAAAAGGACTGAGATTTTGGGATAGTATTTTAGAAGTTTGTCTGACAACCAGTCAGAACAACACAGCCTGTTACCAACAAGTTCAGGTCGACCCCACCCTACCATTCATAAAACTCAGTATGGATTCCCCTTTCAACGAAGCTGGCTGGAGTAGACTGAGCTGTATCAGTCTGAATGCACAAATTATTAATACATAAACAACATTGTTACTGTAAGTGCAGAAGGTCAAGACTATTGACCTTTTTTCAGATTTTCTGCGTTTGAGAGCTCATTGTATCCTGCTCAGTTTGCCTTGAATCTTTTACACATCAGCACACATAGTGGCTTGGAAATACATAAAGAACTCAACACAGTGTAAATTCATTACACTGAAGTGCAGGGCTACGCTCTTAAATGATGTTTTTTGATGGACTTGATCAAACCTCAATCGCCTGCAGGAGCTGAGACCCCAAATAGCATTCGGCTGGATCATGTTGCTTTTGAATTAAAACATTTTTTTTTTCCCCTTTTCAGAATCATCCCCGCCTGACTGCATGCAGGAGAAATCCTTCTTCTGTCGTATTAGGTGAGTGGGTGTTGGCTCAAACACGGCGTCAGGCCATCTGCTCCTCGTACCTGTTTGTGTTTTATATTCATACTTTCATTCCACTCTAGATGCTTTTCAATTAGTTTGTGACATCATAAGCGCGTTAACTGTAATCGGATGCTTTTTCCAGGCCAGTGTTATACATATAGGCAGAAAGACACACATACATGTAAGGCGCACACACCCACACTTTAATGTATTTGTGAGAAGTTCCATTGACTTTGTTATTTTGTTCATTGTAAACCTTAAATCTTATTTTACTGGTCAGCTGATGTAGAAATTATGTTGATGATGTTTGCAAAAACAACATCATCATGGGTCGCAAGAACAGAAATTTAAGAATGTACACATTAACATTTACACAGAGATGGATGGAAAAATAACTACAGAACGCCCCCATGTGTTCAGAATTTTGAATTCCAAAATCCATGAACCTTGATCAATAGTATTTGTGAATACTTGAATAGAACAGGCCGTCCCTGTTTGATTTGGTTTAATTTAACTCCTCTTCTATCTTATTTGCAGTGGTGGTAAGGAGTGTGAGGGCAACCTGCAGTATTATCCATTCCGCATGACACCCTACCTGATGAAGGTTCAAGACACAGAACATGCTGAAGACCAGTTCTGCTGCCTCCTCCTGGCTGAGAGGGTTCACTCTGGTTATGATGGTAAGATCCTGACTGCAGGTTTCAGACAACAAGTCATGAATCAGACAAAAATCTTAGAAATGCATGAGAGAAAATGCTGTTTAATATCACACATCTGGTTGTTAAATTTAAGTTTTCAGTTACTTCTATGAATTTGTCAGAAATAATCATACTGACACTAGTCATTTGGGAACTTAGGATCTGGGGGGAAAACATTTAAAGATGTATTTTTAATATAGAAAATATATGTTTAATTAGCGCATAGACCTATTCCCAGTTTTTATTCCTGTTAAAGGTTCATGACTTTTGAAAGATGATAGACTAATCCCAGTTCTATCTGGGACAACATGATAATATTTAATTACTATATTTTCTCGTCCTTCAAGCTCCCAGAATTCCAACTGACAAGCGCATCTTCACCACCACACACACTCCCAGTTGTGTGTTCCAGGATGTGGATGAGCGGTAAGCGCTGGCAGGGGTGTTTTTACTGATGAGATAAAAAATCATGCAGTTTGTACAGTTTGCACTGTTGCTAGCTAACTAATTGAGATGATATGTGTTTTGTTTGTATCAGGGCGGTTCCTCTGCTTGGGTACCTCCCCCAGGATCTGATTGGCACACCAGTCCTCCTCCACCTGCATCCCAATGACCGACCGATCATGCTGGCCATTCACAGAAAGAGTGAGTCCAAGAATTAAAAAGATAAAGAAAAAATGTCTTGTGTCTCCACAGATAATCTGTCCCCACAGTGTTCTAACCATGTTGTTTGGCTTTGTCCGCAGTCCTTCAGTACGCAGGGCAACCATTTGACCACTCATCCATCCGATTCTGTGCACGAAACGGAGAATACATCATCCTAGACACCAGCTGGTCCAGTTTTGTCAACCCCTGGAGCCGCAAAGTTTCATTTGTCATCGGAAGACACAAAGTCCGAATGTGAGTATTAGCCTTGTAATGTCTAAGTGGATACCTAGTCTGTCATACATGTGAATAACAAAGAAAGAAACTGGTTTTCAAAGCTGTTGGATGGAGCTTCTTCAACTGATGTTTGTTTTTGTCTAACAGGGGCCCTGTGAATGAAGATGTTTTTGTGGCCCCGGGCTCCTCTGTCAGTGAGATAAAGACCATGGACTCTGACATCCAGGAGATTACTGAGCAAATCCACCGCCTCCTACTACAGGTGAGAGGACATAAGAAATGAAAGAAATTCTGGATGCAAGGTTTGGATTATAGAAGAAGGCATATCATTTAAACTGTGATAAATCATAGAAGTGAGCAGGGATAACCTCAATCAAAGGAGAGATACAAATGGTAGTATACAGCTGAGGGAAATTAAATAAAAAAATAAAATAAAAAAAGAATAACAGAGCACAACAGGGTGGAAGAGCAATCTTAAGACATCCCAACCCAAAAGAGACTAAAGCAGAGCAACACTTGGATTATTTAGGTAGTTCTACATCCTCCCTGTCTTGCAACTAATTTCTCCACCTCTTCCTTTTTAATCTCCTTCTTCCCTCTCTTTATCTGTCCTCAGCCGGTTCATAATGGTGGGTCCAGTGGCTACGGTAGTCTGAACAGCAATGATCAGCTTATGGGCATGTCCTCCTCTAGTGAGAGCCTGAACAAGAGCAAGATGCGAAGAGAGGAACAAGAGGAAGAAGTGAGCAGCAAAGCCAGACCTGTGAGTGACCCCGAATACATGCAGTTTCATATGTGGTCATATGTGGACAGGATTACAACAATACTACTGGGCTGTTTGACTTCATAATTAACTCTGACAGCCTGATTGTCATTGTAAGTTTTAACCAAGTGAACTTGGTCCAATTCAGTGTATATTTCTGTATATTTTTGACTGTCTTATATCTTATTTCACAGCGAACCTTTCAGGAAATCTGTAAGGGGATTCACCTTCAGAAGAGCCAGGAGCAGCAGACAACCAAACCAGACTACAAGAAAAGCAATGGCAGTAAGTGCAGCAGATAATTGGCTGCGTATTTGTGTGTAAATAGTTGAGAAAGTGCATCTGACCTATCAGAGTAAGAAAGCTGATGTTTCTTTTTGTGAGTCAGTTGTTGGGAAAATGTAATATATGTCGTACAAGTGACCCCATCCTGCACACGTCCCCTAACTCCTTGCCTTTCTCCAGTAGAGTCTGTACAGAAGAGCCCAGCGGTGGTGCGGCCCAAAGACTCGGCTGCTTATCTCAACTTGAGGGAGTCCGGGTTGACGATGGAGGAGAGTAGGGCATCTTTCCAGGAGGAGTTGGCCTTCAATGATCAGACTGTCTACTCCTACCAGCAGATAAGCTGTTTGGACAGTGTTATCAGGTACAAAGCTGACATGATTCTGAGGAATGGTAACTATGATCCTGGATTATCCAGTATAGGAGACAATGTATATCCAGACTTTGGTACAATTGGTACGGTAAATGCAAGCCGTAATTAACTGAAATGCAAAAGTGACATCAAAATGTTTGGCAAAAACAAATCTGCCAATTATTCAACACTGTTCAGGAAGGGGAGATTGTGACCATATTTCCCACAACTTATCCAACCGCGTGGTGGTAATTCTAGTTTTGTGATGTTGTTTAAAAATACAGAAACTTCTCATATTGTTATGTTTTCTGCAGGTACTTGGAGAGCTGTAACATTCCCATCACCATGAAGAGGAAGTGTCAGTCTTCCTCTAACACCACGTCGTCAAACTCAGATGAGGACAAACAGAAAGGATCCAGCAACATGCAGGTGTCTGAAGGTATGTGGCACTGCTTCAGTTCAGACCTTGAAAGGATACCAGACACTTATTGTCACCTCATCATATAAAGCTACAGCCTTCTAAGGTTTTCATACTCCTTTAAACTTCGTTCTGAGACTCTACGATGCCAGTACCTTCTCAGTATTTGTTGTTCTCTGTTCTCTTTGGCAGAACCAACCTTGTTGAAGGATCAGTCTGGTCTCTCCGCTTTGGACGATCGAGACAAAAAGTCCAGTGACGCAGCCACAGCGGTAGTGGGCACTTCGCTGCCCCTACCTGTGCCTAACAAACCAGAAAGTGTGGTGTCCATAACCAGCCAGTGTAGCTACAGTAGCACAATAGTGCATGTTGGGGACAAGAAACCTCAACCAGAGTCAGGTACAGTGCCGTGAAAAAGTATTTACCTCCAACCTAATGTCATTTATTATTGCATATTTATTATACTGAGGTTTCCATTCCAAGACAAAATGTACTCTTAAGACAACAGGAACCTGCGTTAACACACTAGTTAGCTTATTAGGTTATTAATTCATGGAACAAAGACCATGTCAACCATTTGAAATACGTCAGGTCAGACACAGTGTTAGATCTTCAAGCATCAGCTGCTTGTTTTAGTATTTTTATCCCTTTGTCTAATGTTACATTTTAAAAGATCTGAAACTACTCAGTGTGACAAATATTCACTAATAGAAGAAATTGGGGAAGGGGCAAATGGTTTTTCACAGCACTGTAAATGCAACTTTACTACTCAAGCCTATGTGTACACCCTTTCTCTGTGTCTTTGTATGTGTGTGTGTGTGTGTGTGTGTGTGTGTGTCTACTTTATCAGAGGAATGCATGGCAGTCTTTTTCTGAAAACACAGAAAAGGTGAACTCTTCCCTCTATGTAAAAATTTTTAGATCTGATCAGTGCACACAAACGTTTTCAGGGTTATTGGGTCCCGTCTAAAATAACTCCAGTGATGGTGATAAGAATTTTTTTTTTGCTTAATGCAAAAAAACTTTTAAGAATGTTTGACACATTAGTGGCATCTCTCCTTCTTGTTTTTCATCAATTGGAACAATTGATTGTTGAAGTCCATAACAAAAACAAAGCTACTGATAGTAATCTAATATTGCATCTGTCTCATTGTTAGTATGCTGTGAAAGCTTTATCAGCTAAACATGTTGTGCAGTATTATACATGCAAGTGATGAAGTTCATTAGAAAGGGCAAGACCGATAATAATCCAAGACTCCTTGATTGGATCGTGCTTTATCACAGCAATACTGGTCCATATCTGAGTACTCATTGGAAGAAGTACTTTCTGTTGTAATCACTATATCCATGCTAAACGAACAACCCCACGAAGGAGGCAAACAAAGTATATAAGTGAATATTATTATTTATACTTCACTACAATGACTGTAGAATTGTTTCGAAGTCTTGTCATTTGACCAGTGCCTGATAGTCTTGAAAGTGGTTCCCTCTTGTGTGATTCTTTGAACGTTTCTTCCATTTTTACTGTTGAGGCTTTTTTCTTTGGTGTCCGTTATATGTTCCAATGCAAGCCACCACTATGATTGGTCAGCATTACTTCTGTCGTTTTCACTGCAAATGCTTTACTGCATAAAAACTCCACCTTTCATTACTGTACAGCATGTCAAAGTTGTTTCCCCCCTGTCATCCAAGCAGAGATCATAGAGGATGTACCAGGAACAGGAGAGACAGTAGAATCAAGCCAGAACTCCGGGGTTCCTCCTTGTGCTGTTTCACCTCCCAGCCAGGAGAGGGAATCCTACAAGAAGCTGGGGTTGACCAAGCAGGTTTTGGCAGCTCATACGCAGAAGGAGGAGCAGGCCTTCCTTTATCGCTTCAGAGAGCTTCGTGGAGACACAACACTCAAAGCAAACTGCTCTCAGTACCTGGAGCGCCAGAGAGAACAGAACGCCAGCGATGGTGCCCCCGAACACCACACCAACAAGTCATATAAGATGATAATTCCAATTTATTACAATTTATGGGCATTGCTTCAGTCTGTATTAATAACAAAACAAATTATTTTGGGAGATGTGGGAGCATGACGACATCACTAAAAAGAAATCTGACTGGCTGATGTTGCTGTGGTCTCACAAATTGCTTTAATGACTACAGTTTTTTAACCTTTTAGAAATGATGGGCAATACTAGAAAAATAAGACCAAAGTTTTAATGAATTGGAATTTTCCTCATTCATTGTCAATTTATATTTGCTTCTTTACTGACAAATGTCAAATTCACCAATCACTAAACAAATTTTATTCTTCTCGACCCTCTAGCTGTACCTGTGGCTCGATCCTGCAAGCAGGGTGGACCAGGTGCGGAGCCCACCACGCGGCGAGGCACACGGAATAAGAAGACCAAGTCAAAGCGAGCGAAGCAGATCGAGTCCTCGGACAGCACAGTGTCTCAACACAGGCAACAGCTGCGGCCTCCTCTTCGAAACCATGGCCTTAACCCAACCTCTTGGTCTCCTTCTGACACCTCACAGTCCACCTTTCCCATGGCCTACCCCACTGTGATGCCAGGCTACCCCCTCCACGTTTACCCCAGAGCCGGTTCCATAGCTACCCATACAGACGCCACTGTAACAGGCTTTGGGGACAACCAGGGCGCCCAAGCCCCTCCCTGCCCCCCACCCATCCATCCAGCTCAATATGCTGCCCCAATGGTCACTCCCATTGTGGCTCTAGTGCTGCCCAACTACATGTACTCTCCAATGGCCCCTGGGCCTCCACCACCACAGCCGGTGTACCACGCAGAGACTGGGGGCTTCCCCACCCAAACACAGCCTTTTGGTCAGGCTGCCTTTCCAGGCCAGGGCACCTTCACAGCTCAACCTTACTTCGGTGTTCAGAATCAGTTCAACTCCCAGAACCACTTTTCTCCTCAAGCAGGTTACCTGACCCCATCATACTACTTCCCTCCATCCTCGGAAACCCCAAAGCCCCCAGTGGAGGGCCAGTCTCGCTCCTCAACACCACAGTCAGGAGGAGGTAGGGGCCAGGCATCCCCACCTTTGTTCCAGTCTCGCTGCAGCTCACCCCTCAACCTGCTGGAGCTGGAGCTGTCTGTGGACAGGCAGGACAACACATTGCTGCCCTCTGGAGGACAAGGGACTAACACGGCTGAGAGGGACAAAGGAGCCAGTGGCAACCAGACCAAGGAGAGGGAACTGAAGCAGGTAAACAAGGAAATAAAGGACCTTCTGTTTGCTTTCTTCTTTCTCTTTCTATTTCCTCCCCAAGTCTGATACTCTTCACCTGTTACCTTCTTAAACTGTCAGGAAAAAATTTCATTGCCTCGCTGAACTTTATCATTCTGGGTTGTTTAGACCCCCATAGGTAGGTCCCCGGGACACTCAATCATGTGTCTCTGAGCCTTTTGGGATTTAATGCCATTGTCACAGTGATTCCTCCACGTTATTCACAGTATTAAAGTGCAGTTTTTTGGTGTTGTGTTGCTATGCCATGTGTAAAGTCAAGTCAGTCTAGACTCCTTAGATGAAATGTGGCCCAGGGTGTTAACACATGATGTTATTATCCCTTACACCCTTTAGCTATCTCTCAGTCTCCTTGGTCCACCTGGACCCTTGTATTGCGAGGGCACGCCCTGTGCCTGTGAGCGTTTGTCTTGGGATAAAGTGTGCTCTAGGCTGAGGGCTTACAGCAAAGAGGTAGGCAACTCATCAGAAAACCTCCACACTTCTCCAATCCCATTCCTCCCCGATTCCATATGTCAGTTTTATCTGTAACAAGTTCTCTTTTTTTCCTTTTCATTACTTTTTTGAATTTTCCATAATTTACATTTATAGTCTGCACTATTCTTATTTATCCAGTAGAGCATATTGCACAGGGTGGCACCGATTTTAAAGCATGACACTGAGAAACTTTAAAGACGTAACATTAACTGGAAAACAAGTAATGTATTGAATCGCCTAAAAATGTCCACCAAGTTAAACCAAACCCATATTCTAGTACACAGAAGTACTGTACTGTATGTATGATTTTATGCACACATACAGGACATCCTCTCTTTGATTTTGCATGTATGGCCTCCAAGGCTTGAACCACACCAAACAACATTAGCAGGGGAAACCTATTTTAGTCTCAGTGAAGATATGTTGTTTTCTCTGTATTGTACTGAGATGTGACCAGGAACGCATGAAGTAAGTACACATTAATGCAATGAATCTTTTCCCAAAACTCATTACTATAATGTATATGCTTCTACTTATAAATGTAATAAAAGATTTGCCCTCTTTTAAATCAGCTAGAGATAAGGATTACTGTCATGTTTCTAACTAAGCTCAGTCTTAATGGTATGGTATTGTGTAACAGGTGATTGGTGAAATGGACAATTTTCCATGCTCCCTAGAAAAATATTCCCCCAAAAGAGTCTTGAAATGCAAAGTAAGATACAGCACACCTAATGATACTGCACCTGCCTGTATTACAAAGATGCCCCAGATGAAGTACGAGTGCTACAGTCTGGCCAGAGCTATGAAATCAAGCTCCCCATTAATGGTATCACTTTATTGTTTTTGTTTTTGCAGGCAAGCTCACGTGGCGATGGGAACAACAGTGATGTCAACTCTTCGTCCAGTGACATGTTAGACATTATTCTCCATGAGGACTCCTGTTCAGGCACCGGCTCGGCCACTTCTGGGTCCATGGGATCAGGGTCCAACGGCTGTGGAACTTCAGCCAGCGGGACATCTAACAGTGGTACATCTAAGAGCAGGACGTCAGCCAGTGGAGAATCGGCTAGTGGGACCTCGGGCAGTGGAACAGGTCTGAACTTAACTTTCAATGTCCCAGAATAAGAGAAAGTGTTTTATTTGGACATTTTTTTAAATCAAATGTGCATTGTTAGCTATTAATATCATGATGTTAACAGATGAAAGTACAGAAATGCATTTAGAAGTTTACTAGATCATAACCACAGACACTATATTTACAGAATTATGTACATAAGCCATGGCACAGTGTGACAAAGCTGTGACAAAGCTTAGTATAATCATGTACCAGTGCTAGTTTTTAGTACATGTTTTGTGTCCTTTAAAGATACTGTCTTTTTGTAGTAAAGAAAAAAATTGTAGCAAACTTGTAATACTCTGCTGTTTGGGTGTTCTCAGGAAGCAACAACAGTAGTAAGTACTTTGGCAGTGTGGACTCGTCTCAGAACAGCCAGAAGGTCAAAGGTCACCACCTGAGCAGCAGCGAGGGAAGGCCCATGGAGATGGATCAGAGCGACCACTTCATCAAGTATGTACTGCAGGACCCGCTGTGGCTGCTCATGGCCAACACAGATGACAAGGTCATGATGACCTATCAGCTGCCCTCGCGGTGAGTGGGACAGGGGCGTAACCAATGAGGAGTAGGAAACTGGCCCTATAGACACTACTGTTTTATAGTTTATCAACCTTCTGTTTGTTATGGAAGGGGAAGGGTAAGCATACATCCAGGAAAACTCTCCTGTGCTCAGTAATATACTGATTTACTCTTTATAGGTTACAGAGGAAGTATGTGTGGCCAGGAGGCAGATAGGTACACATAGGTTTCATGATCTCATCATATCTGTACAGAGTAGCTTGCTAGATATCAATGAAAAGGTTTTTAAGAAATTAAATTGCACTGGACATTGCTCCTTGATTTCCCACAAACCACACATATACAAAGAGCTGGCAGCTCCAGGTAACTGACACATTAAGGATTAACATTAATTCAGACTACACTAAAAGGTTTCGTAGCATTTCTCACTAGGTAGCCCTGCCCAAATATTTTACAGTGCATTCTGCACAACAAGGCACTGACAACTGGGCTTGACAAACTGTGACAGCTGAAAAAAATGAGTCCCACTGTTCTTCCTCACGTGTTTATCCATCAAGTTATTGAAATCCAGGGCTCTGATTTAATTTCTCCAAGGCCACAGAGCTTAGGTACCTCTTAGTGTGTAGTGAGATATAGTGCTCTTGCTAAGGATAACTTTAAGGACAGTTGATTCCTTAATTGCGGACATGAGTTTCTCAGCAGGCATCCAACTTGTTGTTTGTGTTTTCAGCAGCTTATGAAAACCGTACAGCTGGAGGCCTATGGACATTGGCCAAACCTGCCAAGTTCAGTTTTTAAACATGCAAATGAGCACAGAATACTACACGTGTCCAGTATACACCCACAGTATCTCATGAGGAACTCAAGTGTTTTTTTATTTGAGGCTGTATACATGTAATTTTGAGGGTTAACAGCTTGTTTTGTTAAACTGTTTGTATTTCATTCCATTTGCAATGTTTCCTTTGTGCATGAGAGACAGCACGCACGATTTTCTGTTGTGGTCAACTTCTCTCAATAGGAACAAGAATCAGTGTACATGTCCCACTCTGTCACTCAATGGTTGCAGTGACATTTTCTAGCCACCAGGTGGCACCTTAATATTAACATAGAGTCCATAGATAAGAGGAGCCAGACAGTGAATGAGACGGACATGGTTATCAGCAGTGTATGAAAAGAGTTGATCATACAAACTACTTATGTGCAAACCCCCCAAAAAAATAAAGGGTTTGTCAGACATGATTGTTGCGTGGTGTATTGAATGTGGTTGTTTGTGTGTTTGCTTGTATCTGCAGTGACATCCAGAGAGTGCTCAGTGAGGACAGAGAGAAGTTGAGGCTGCTGCAGAGGAGCCAGCCGCGCTTTTCAGAGGAGCAGAAGAAGGAGCTGATGGAGGTCCACCCCTGGATCAAGAAGGGAGGTCTACCCAAGGCCATAGATATCAAGGTAGAACATTAATATTTTTTTCAGTTCAGTTCAGTTTAAGTATGTTCAAAAACATCATAATTTTTTGGATCTTCAAGATAAGATAGTATTGGTTGATATTTCTGTTAGATTTTGAACACATCTATTTCTATCCATGTCTTGATGGAGATTTAGTTATATGCAATAGGAAAAGAAATTGCTGTCTAAGAATTTCAGAGTCAGTGTTTTTGTTATTTTTTTATTTTTGTTGCTGGAAATTTTGATTTTAGGAAAGATGGTTTCATTGGTTCAATTTGCTTTTTAGAAAGAGGCCTTCCACATTTTATTGATGCATTTGTGTAAAATATATTGTAAGATTGTGAGACAAATCTTGGTCTAGAGGTGTTTCTTGAAAGAACATCAAAAGTTGGAAGTTGTGCACCCACCCTGTGTTTCTTTGTTTCTTAAATGCACACAACTCTCTCCTGCTCCTCTCAGCTTCTCACTTTGTCTGTGTTTTCCAGGTGTGCTCCTGCTGTGACAGCGCCTCAGAAACAGCAGCAGCAGCAGCAGAGGATCATCCAGACCTGGACATCGGTGATACAGAGACGGGGGAGGTCAGCTGCCACCGGAGGCCCAGAGAAGAGCCTTCAAACGCTGTCGTCTTTTCCTGCCATTGCCCTTCTCCTGGCTCCGGCTCTCAAACACAACCAGCCAGACAATAAACTGGTCAAGATTTCCAGAGTGACTGTGATTACCCATCAGCCTCTTGTTCTGTATGACTGTGAAGAGCAATTTTTTTTTGAAGAGGGACCTACTTTACAAAAAGCATCATACAAGCCCTTTGCTCTTCACGCAAAGTTCTTCATTACTATTTCTGTCTTGCTGTTTTATGAGTTGCATTAAGATGCCAGGGAAAACTGGCCCATGGACATTCATCAACAGTCAAGACCTTTGTAGAATGTGAATATATGTTGTGGACATTAAATTACATTTTATTTTATTTTATTTTAATACACTTATAAGCTGCACCAGGCAGGCATGTAATTGTTGGTGCTTTCAGGGCTTGTTGGGCTCTAAAACTGCATATGTTCTTTCATTTGTTTGTGTGTAGCATTTATTAATGTGCAGCACTTAGGCGAAGAGGTTTGTGCACTGATTAGGACATGCAGTGCTGAAAAAGGGAAGTACAATATGTCCAGCACACAGTACAGTAGAGGTCAAAGAAACGCCGACGGTGATGCTTTATTCACACACCAGGATGTGGCTCAGTGGTGTACCAAATGTTGTGTTCACGATTGATTTCAGTATTTTGACGTCATTTCCTCCAGTTGCAACAACACTGGGATTCGTCAGCTTGTGGCCAGAACAGGTGGAGTGTTTAAAGTTAGTTTCAGTCCCTCCTGTCATACGTACCCATCAGGCACCAAATGAACGCACTCTGTGGGCTGCACTGATAGAAGATGAAAAACAGGAATGAGACTCCTCTGTGTCGGCTTTATTTGCTTTAATTCATTTCTGGCATTGTGTACGGTATCATCGGTGAGCAGGCACAAACTCATCCACAGTGTCTGAGGCTTTTCACAACATCCATCCTTACCAGAAGCGGAAGACATCCTCTGATCCCAACTCGAGCAAAAGCGCTGAAATCACAATTCAAAATATCAGCATATACTTCAAGTATCACAAGAACTATTTATGCAGTGTAACATATTTGTTAACACATTTGACTTATGTCACGTTACTGATCCGCAGTCAGGATGGAAGTGGTGAAAACATTTGAAACTAATGAAAACACTGAGAAAAAGACAATCATGTGCAACACATATAAGCTCCATGCATTCACCAGCCAACCATATTGTATCATTTCTGAGAGAAAACTAAAACATTCAATTACATAAAATTTAATATTTAACCCCCCCCCCTCTGTCTGACATTTGGAGCAGCCTGTAATGCAGCTTTAAGTTCTCACTCTTTTTGCATAAGTCATCGGTTTCTAACTCGATGTGACATTGTTTCAGTGTCAGCTGTGAAACCTCAACTGACTTATCTCGCAGATGCCTCTCATTTAAAGAAGCAGCTGATTTAATGCATTTCAGTGCTCGTGTTAATGTTTGTAGCAGTCTTTGACTTGTATTTTTACACACAATAATTGTTTCTGTATAAACAGATTTATGCGCTTTTAAGTTATGACGGAAGATTCATCTTAAAAACCAAGTAGGACCAAGTTTGTTAGTATTTACTGTAAATACTATTTTAAAAATGTGAGTTGTGTCAACAATGGGACAGTTACCACCAAGGACTGGAAAGTCCCAGCGTTGTATGCTGTTTATGGTGGTTGTTGAATGTAAAATGGAGAAAATATGGATGTTTTCCCCAGTTTAAAAGTGTGCCACATGACACTTGAGCTGGTCTGATGTCGCCCCTCATAAATATGGAGAGGAGCATCCTGTGGAAGTCACTGGAGCTCATTACCGTTCAGAACAAACGTGTGGTGGCCTCAGAAGTTTAGGGTTATTGCACGGGTATAAAGCAGCTCAGACAGATGTCAGCTGACTGTGTGGAGAGCTTGCTTCACTTTGAAGTTCATGCTGTAATTTGAGAGGAAGCTGCTCGTTCTCGGCGACTTGAATATTTCCTGATTTTGTCATTCGTCTTTCTGTTATCTGAACAGACACTGACAAGAATGCACCTTTTATTTTATTTTTTCATTTGTCTTTTTTTTTTTTTTTTTTTCCTGTTTATTTTTGAATGGAGATTTTTTTCTGTTTGTTAAATTTTCTCAAAATAAATAAAAAAAAATAAAATAAAAAAAAAGCGAAGTTCAGCGCGTTGTGAAATGTTTGGATGTGATGTTTGACAGCTCAGCTTGTCTGCACAGCGACAGGTTAAACTGGACACATACTGGTGGTTTGAGATGGCAGCTGTTTAAGGCCGATCACCTGTTAACGAGTGCAAACGACCTAATAAACTATTGCCTGTTTGCGGCAGATCGATGAATGGTAAGGAGGCAGGAGGTGGGAGAGCAAAGGTCACATCAGTGTTGAATTCTCAGAGATGTCTAAACAGTGGAGCCGCTACAATGCATGTGAAATGAAGAAGATAGATGCAGGGATACCTAAAGTGGTTTGTCCTCAGTCCTAAAGTCGTGACATTCACCTTCCCGATGCGACTGTCTGTCTCTCCGGCCGCGGCGACAATAGCTGAGCTGCCCTGATCAAAGCGATCACTCCTGCAGCCCTCCCTCCTCTTCACACCTCCATACTTATTCCAGATCGAGTCGGAGGTGTGAACATTTACAATCCGCCCTCCTGCAGAGGCCATTTACATCTCTAGGAACCCGCAAATCCGGTCTAGTCACCTCACAGACACACATCTGAATCAAGTTCATCATCCTGGATTAACATGTTTCTTTTGTGTTGTCCAAACAACCTTCTGGGAGTTTTACAGTGAGCATCTTGTCAGCTACAGCAAAGCATTTACTGAAGTAAAAGTGGCACTACCACAATGTAGAAATACCTACCCCTTATGCATAGTGTCAACAAAAGTCATATATTTTATATTATTGGACTGATATTATTGATGCGTTGACATGTAAGCAGCATGTTGTACCCACACAAGCCTCAGTCTTCAAAGTAACTATAAAGTACCGTTTTCAGATAAAAGCAGTGGAGTAAATAATGTAGTAAAGTGTCCAGTAGGTAAAATGGAAATACTCAAGTAAAATGTAAGTATCAGGATGCTATAGCCTAACTAGTCAAGGCAGAGCTATTTAACTACTTTATATACTGTTACAGTTTAATTATAAACTGATCATATGTTTCATTTTCACAGTCTTAATCTACACAGTAAATAGGAAGTGTAGCTGTCAGATAAATGCAGAGGGTGAAACAACTCCAGTATATTTACGCCTGAAATGAGGTGGGGTCTAAGTGTAAAGAAGCATAAATACACACATGTAGTAAGATGAGAAGTACCTTTAAATTGTACTTAATTGCAGTAGTAAGTACTTAGTTACTTCCCAGAGTTGGAAATGTGTCATGTGAGTCAGAAGAAATACTGATAATAGCTCTGTGTTAATCTTTTTCTTGTCATTTCACCAAAGATCGCTCTCAGTTTAGGTGTTTTAAGACTGTGTAAGAAATGACACTTGGAGTGGACATCACAGGAACACCAGACGAGACATTTGACTATGGACAAAATGTGCAGGATTGCTGTCTTTTCTTATTCATTTGTAGCTGTAGGAGCTGATGGTGCAGAGGCAGAGCAGTGTCTGTGGTTCTCACCAGGAACACAGGTCACGTCTGAGGACGCAGACACAAGCTTCAAAGTGTCTCTGTGAATTAGCATGGGTCTGTTGACCCCATTCTCCTGCTAGCATAAGATGATATGAACTGACTTTTATAGATTACTGGCAAATTAGTACATTTTATTAGTCATATGAACTGTAGTGTTTGGTAAATTACTACAGCTTTCTATTCTCCTGCATGACAGCCCCGTATACAGTATAATAAAGTTCTATATAATGTAAAACTGACAAAAAAAAACAGTGCTGGCTTTGTTACTGAAGAGCCCAGAGTCATGACTGCGCAAGTTATTTGTGCCCATGTTATTTTTAAAACTCTAACATGAAAAAGCTGAAGTTATAAAACCCATTTGTCAAATCCTCAGCTAGGCCTATATAAGGAGTGAGTGGATTACTCATTTCACACCTCACAAATGTCTACGATGTGCTGAGGGATCTTGGAGAGAGAGTGCACACAAATGGCCCACAATCGCAGAGTAATAACTAACATGTTGAAAACAGCTGTGAGTGGGAGGCTAGTGGGATCCTTGTGTGTGAAATGTGTCTTTTTTGAAGAAGCTGCTGGACAAATGCAATTTAAAACGAGTAATCTGTCCAAGGGATATTTATTAAAAAATTGAAACTTTAGGAAATCAGATGAGGTAGCCTACTAATAGCCATTTGACATGTATAAATACAAAGTTAAAGACATCCTAAATATGAAATAATTTACACACAGCTAACGGTGCATTTCTAGTAGAACAGCTACCTTCTCTACAGCCCAGTCACATCCAACAAGTAAATATTTACATATACATTTACTCCCTTCACTGAAGGAAGGCCTATACACTTCCAAATGAAGACCCTAAAGGTCACTGACATCTGCAAAACAGATTTAATTACATACTTTATTTATTAAATACATTTTAGTTTTAGTTGTAGTCCCAGAATAATTTTACAAAGAGCTTCTCAGATGCCTTTCAACAAGTTTTAAAGTTGCCATCTCAGTAGTGTCTTTGCCGTGTACTGAGGCCTATCTCTCACAACGTCCTACCACAAGCTACTAAACCGTCTACCACTTTAAAACATGCCTCTCCTTTTAGAGTGGTCTACCAGGGCCTCCACACTGACTTGGAGTAGGTTAAAGAGGGCAAGCTCAACACATCGTGGCCGTCGGCCTCCTCTGAGGAGGAAACCTGGCTCTGCTCCGAGTCTGTCTCATCCAGGTCAGAGCAGAGGTCGTCGCTGGAGGTGGCGGAAGGAGCCGGGGACACCAGGTGTGTGTACACGCTCTCAGACGGGGACCAAGTGCGGTGACTGTCCGGCAGCATCACCCGGAGTCGGTCCTCGTCGTTCAAGGGCATGCTCTCCAGGAGGTGGTTCAACAGCTCCGCCGCCTCTGTCGGGTCAATTCCCGGGCAGCTGGACACAAAGGTATGCACGTCATGCATACACTGGATGTAGCCTGCGGCAAACCGCTCACAGGCCTCCCGGTTCACAGCGTCCTCCTCTGCGGAAAAATGAAGCAGCCGTTAGTCACCGAGCGCGGCGGCCGTTAGTCGATGGAACGGTCAGCCAGTTACAAACGGTCGGTCCTCTGCTCTGATTGGCTGAGCCGCGGCGGACGCACACACGCACCTGTGGCCACAGCACAGCTGATTGGAGCATTAATACGCTGACCGTTATAAACTGTTTTTGTTAGTTTTAAAGAACTATATCGCTCGGCGGATGAGTGATATGTCAGTGGTATGTTACCTTTAACAGTGACGGTTCACAATTTTGGTGAAAAGTAAAACGTTTGTTGAACCTTTGCTTAATTGTGTACTTTCAAGTAAATGTTAACATGTGGTGTTTACCTTGAGCCCGGTTTTTCAGGATGCTCTCCACTCGTTTCACTGTCATCTCCAGCACCTCGGCGTTCTCCATCTTTGATTGTAACTGCGCCAGGAGACAAAAAAAGAGTAAGCAATAATAAGCGCTAGCAACACAAACTACCTAAATTAGCACATGCCAGCCTACTTCATTTTTTTTTTAGGGATAACAATACATAAAGCCTTGAAAATGTATCCGTGATGTCTTACGTCTGTGTCCGCGATGAGCACCCTGAGTTCTTGTAAACTTTCATTGATGCGAGCTCTTCTTTTCTTCTCGACCAGAGGTTTCCTCATCTACCAAAACAGTAAGGACGATGGAGTACACTTTCTCAGTTTGCTGCCGAGTTAAAACAGAAATGTTAACATCGAGCGTCCACGTAGGCCCTTACCTTTCTGTCAGACTTGAACTCACTGCAGTTATCGCCTCTGTCCACTCCGCTTGTGTTGTTACGGATGGGGGCCATGTTGTTTAAGTTCAGCCCAGGCGCTGCTGGAAGCCCACAGGACTGGTGGTCGCTGTAAATCCAAAGAGCCGTTGCAGCTCGTCTGTGGGGACAGATGGCCGGGCGACTCCAGCGGCCAACAAAGCTTGCAGAGAGACTGGGCTCTTCAGTGCTGCAGCGAGGGGGCTCCTAGTTGGTATATACGACAGTTCATTTACATGTGAATAGGTGAACTGGCTATGAGAGCAAGACACACCAAGGCCGCGCATTGCTCGTACCCGCCAATCGCCAATGGTTATGTTAGTTTTTGTCCCAGCTCCTGTCTGAGCCATTTAGATCTAGACATACAGATGAAAAACGTGAAGTTAAAGGAGGGCCAAATTATGGCAAGAACTTCTGTAGTTACTGCTGAAATAAATAAGGCACAATTGAAACAGTGGATACAATCAAAGATTTATTGTGGATGACAAGAATCTTAAAAAACAAACTATAGTCTAAGGTCCAAATGTAGCTTGTTTTTAAACAGTCTCCTCTTGCAGAATAAATAGTAATAACTACGCTTAAGCATTTGCCATCCTGAAGTACTGCCCTTTAAAGAGTGCTCACCACTATAGGCCATGTATCTGCCAATTCTCACATTGCATCATTAGTCAGATAGGCCAATTTCATGCTTGACTGTGATCCATCAGTCCACCTATGAGGACTAGGCTAATGCTCCACTTATGTTTAAAAAAAAAACTGAATTGGAAAATTTGAGCCAGTCGTCAAGTACATCACCCTTGTGTGAAGAGTGTAAAGAGCCTGAATCCTGTAGACATGAACAAGCAGCCTGAAACAGTGCTGGGTCTACTACAGTGGCAACCAAAAAACGATCATCCCTGTATTTAGAGGGTTTCATTACACATTTCTACCGCCTATTCTAGTCAATTTGTCAGTAGCACTTTGTACAATTTTTATATTGCTGTGTCATCAACTCAGATTTTCTACATTCTCCAAATTAAACACACTTTGTGGCTTATGTTTGTAGTTAGTCATTTGGAAACACTGTCATGACTATACACATATGGTGATAATGGTTGTGTGTATGTCTGCACAAATTTACATGTGTTATGTCATTTGCATTTGGAGGGGGAATATGCACTAGTACATTTAGTTAGGTTTGCAGTGATTTCCACTGTTACAGTTGTACTGTTCCAGTACACTGATAAAGGGGGCCATAAGGTTTTAGTTAGTTACTTTAGTTACAAAAAAATATATATAATTATGTTTTATCATTTTACCACAACAAAGATTCTTAAAATCTGTAAATCTGTATCTACAGCCCTAAGCCAGCCCTTTGTAACCACAGCTACCGACTTTTTTATGAGAGGTAAGATTGGATTTAACATCCATTTATAGGTTTATATTATACATAATGGTCATATTTTATTGCATTACATTATACTATACATTTAGCACTCAAATTAAGCCTCACATGATTCATGGTACTGTACAATGTGCCCATGCATTACGCGCCTCACTGAGCCCATAAATAAGTGAACATTATTAGTACTATCATTAGTATCAGTTGTAGTGACCTAGTATTAACTTCACTGCAGTCTAGTAGCTGACTGAGAGTTTGAAACATCCCTACATTTCCGGATGATAGTGTTGAGAACATGGTTGAGAAAAGGAGATGCAGCTTTAAATAAAATACGGAAAGCACTACCATATCTGGCACTTGCCTTCACAATAAGGGCATAACATATTCTAATATCAACAAAACGGGAGATAAAATGGGAATTTCACATCATAGGTAGGCTTAAACATTTAAGTATTTTTATCTGTATGCAAAATAGCCCACAAATTGTGTATCTTGTGTTAGATTTAAATGTTTTAACCGGACTGGAACTTATTTTGACAGCGGCGAGGCGGCTTTTCCTTCAGACCCACACAGTGCTTGTTCGTCAGAGAAGACGCTCTTCTGAGGTCACTGGGCCCCGGGGGCGACACTGATTCGTCGGTATATAATCTTCCCGGCTCAGTGGATGAAACCAGCGCACTGAATCAGAAAACGAGACAAAGCAAACATACACTGAACAATCAAACATGGTGAAGATTACTTTCCAGCCAGTTTCGGCGCAGAAGCCTGAAAAAGAGATCGATGGAGACAAGATCATTATACCCCAGGCTCACGTGAGTTTGCGCTTTGTCTTTCTTTTTTTGTTGTGGCATTTGTCTTGTGTCTTCTTACAGTGTAGTGGTCTTTACTCCTTTTGCATAGGCCATAGGTAAACTGTTTATTCTAACCTGTGATATTTGGTTTGTCTGTTCATCCATCATCATGTCACTTGATGGAATCTGACACCCTGAAAGATGAACAACAGCTGTACTTTATGCAACTGAAAAGATTAATATCACACCACATACTGCAGTTTATTATGTTGGTTTTTGCTAGTGCAGCTATGTCAGGAAAATATTTCTGACAGAAAAAAAGTCTGATTGTGCAATTAGGTTGTAATAACAAGGGAACAGCAGACCCAACATTGCAGACCATCCTGTTCCAGCCTGAGGATGTTGACATTACGTCACCTTGTTTGGCCACCATGAGGACACACTGCAGATGGCTATTAGCAGTGTGTGCCTTCAGCAGAAATTGACACCATCCCTTCAACAGGTTCATAAAGTATTCATATAGAAAAGTAAAAAATCTGAATAAGCGGCATGTGTGGAAATAGCCTCCCCTTTTTTTTGTTGAAATGAGAGAACAACAGAGCTGTCAGATGTGGTCACTGCAGCAGTCAGTTATGTCACAAGATGTTATACCACGTGAATCCTGCAGATAGTGCCTCCAAGGCAAGAGCCTTTAAGAGAGTGAGTGGTAATCAAGGATTACAGTGTGTATATAAATAGTGGATTCTTTCTCCAATTGGCGTTTATGAAAGGTTAGAAGTCAAAATGAGCAAAAATATGGACCGATATTTAAGTTTAAGGCTCCTATTCTCAAACATTGGGCCCAACCAGTGTTAAAACATTTTTAACAGAATGAGACTGTGCTTTTAGCTAGATAGATAGATAGATAGATAGATAGATAGATAGGTAGATAGATAGAGTAGTTTATTGTGCATGTGCTATTGTGTCAACTAGTCTTAAATTATCATGTTATTTCTGAGATGGATTTGTAGATAAGCTTAATTTAGCCTAAACCAACTGTTCAGGAAGTCAGGTTTGTAAAAGTAAGGGCACCTTTTCTTAGCTTCCTTTCTGGATTACCTCCCAGGAGTTATACATAATTAGAGATCTGGCACATAATAGATGTCTAAGCCTCATCCTATTTTTCCTGCACTCCGTACACAGCTGTGAACTGTGAATACCAGTTAATGACACATCCATAACTTCAGCAAACACATTCTTTCACCTGTTTGTTACGTCAACATAAGTATAATACATGATCTCAAAGGCTGTGTGGATTCTGATTGGCTGCAGCAGTAAGTTAAGCGTCAGAGCCAATATGTGTAGATCTATTAATATGTCCGCCTCTGCTGAGGGACTCCTGCTCCACGTAGTTGTTCTCATTTTGACTCCCACTTAGGGAGCTTGAGAACTAACTGCAAATATGGAGCGTGGAAGGAGGCCTCTAAGAATAGACCCAGACAGCCACGTGCCAGCATCTTCGTCAGAGCCTGGCACAATCTGGTCTCCCTGCTTCCGCTCTCCATAGCAACAGTAGTAGGGAGAGGCAGCAGATTGACTGAGAGACTGTGGGTGGGCATCTGGCATGTCTCATTCCAGACCATCCTACGTCTACCAGATCTCCTCACTTGACTAACGACTTGGCAACTGCCTCTTGTTAGAATTAACTCTCATGATTTTGGACTTTGTACAGGAAAGAATGGCAGTGTGGTAGAACATTATGTCCACTGATATTCCATCATAGAACTTTCCTTTGCATCGTTTTACACTTATTTTGCATTATTGGAAAACCTGTGGTCTTCACTAGAATTGAAAATAAAACTTTGTACATTTTAACAAAATAGTCTTGTAATACCATGCTAAAAGATCCAGGTTAAGTTCACACCACATTCTCCTGGCTAACTAGATCACTTTACCTTGTTGCCACTAATATGTCTTCTAACCAAACTGTTTTCTCTCTTTACAGGGGCAGCCGGTTCTTCCTGTCAGGCCTAAGAAGCCTTTCCCAACTGGCCTGTGCTGCCTCACCTTTGGCCTTGTGGTTTTCTTGTCAGGACTCGTGCTGGCCTCTGTCTACATCTACCGCTACTACTTTATACCTCAGGTAAGTTCACTCTACCTGCCTATTCTTACTTTATCAACAGTACAGGATATAAAAAGCTGTTTACACATGCTAACTCAGCTCTGTTGCGTCCCATTAGCAGATCCCAGAAGACAGCTTGTTCCACTGCCGGGTTGTCTATGAGGACTCTGTGTACGCTCCTCTGAGGGGGCGGCAAGAACTCGAGGAGAATGTTGGCATCTACCTTGACGATAACTACGAGCAGATCAGCGTGCCTGTGCCACACTTTGGAGGTAGCGACCCCGCTGATATCATCCACGACTTTCAGAGGGTAGGTTAAGGCATCTGTATGATCACTCTCTTTACATTTTCTTGTTAAAGTGTTTAAACATGACTCAGATTTTAACCTTTTCAAAAAAAAATGTTCCAGGGCCTCACAGCTTATCATGACATTGCTTTGGACAAATGCTACATCACCGAGCTGAACACAACCTTGGTGATGCCTCCACGTAACCTGTGGGAGCTGCTTGTCAATGTCAAGGTGAGGCACTCACTCACTACATTCACTGTTAATGTCATTGTTGAAAATCATTGTTAGAGATAAATGGCTGTCTGAAAGAGTGAAGGACAGTGTGTTCCCATCTTCCTGCCTGCAGTGTTCCTCCCACAGACAGATCAACTGAGTGATTCATGTGTGTCTCTTTGCCACAGAGGGGGACGTACCTTCCTCAGACTTACATCATCCAGGAGGAGATGGTGGTGACAGGGAGGGTGAGGAACATGAGGCAGCTGGGCCCGTTCATTCACAGGCTCTGCTATGGCAAAGAAACCTACCGCCTCAGACGCCGTAACCAGCGCCGACGTGAGTACACACATTAATTTCCTCGTCCAATCTACTCAGGAAATATCAGATGCTGAATAATGAATGATGAATGCTGGTTAACTTCCGCTAATTTATCACCCACTTTCACACCAACCCATGTGAGATGTTGAGTCATTTGTGTGTTGGGTCACTGCGATCTCTCTGTACCCAAGAAGGAATGAATTAATCCAATAAATGACAGGGAATCCAGGGTTCAGTTTTGTGTAGGAACAAACTGAGACTAAGTGACCATGCAGAAAACAAATACTACCAGAACCAAATAGGGGCTTCCTAGTGAATATTTCAGACTGTATGTCTACAGTGTAAAATCCTCCTCTAAGAGCCTGGCAGCCTGATTATCATGTCAGTGTGTGTGTGTGTGTGTTTGCGTGTGTGTGGGCACAGCTTGGGAACTTCCTGCTATGTGAGTCACTTGTAGTGCCGTGGACACATCCACACACTGTGGAGGTGGTAGTGATGCGCATGAGTGATATCTCTTTCGTTGCTGCCTTTGATTGGCATGAGGGCTTTAGAAATGATGCAAGAAACTTCCCTTGAGTACATATATGGAAGTGATTTGAGGGAATCACTTCTGCTGATTCAAAATGAACATTGTAGGCACAGTAGTAGCTGTAGATGTAATATAAAAACTGCAAACCTCGACTTTCAGTACTGAACAGATTATCAAAATGTCTCTTCTCTTCCAGGTATCGAGAGACGTGAGACAAAGAAGTGCCATAGCATTCGTCATTTCGAGAACACTTTTGTGGTTGAGACTCTCATCTGCGACAGGGTCTAAATCTGCGGCGGAAATCACAGCCATCCAACACTGAAGCCAATCTCAAACCATACCTCTTGAATTATTTAGGCTTTTAACTGCACTTTAAGAGCAAGTATTTGTCCAACAGTTTCAGTCTCAATTTGAATGTTCTTTTTTTTGTCTCAAGTTTGAAAACTCTTTTATTGTTCATGTACAATGTTAATATGTTTTTTATTCAGATAGTCTGTATATTTTAATGACGTTATAAATGTGGTTGGATATATCTGTAGCTTGTCATGTTGTGCAAAAGAAGTTAATGTTAATGTGTGTCAGTTTCATCAGAGGACTTAATTTTATTTTATTTTAGACTTGTTGTTATTGTTATTTAGTAACCCAGTGCACTGTGGGTGATGGTAAGGATATGTGGAAGCTGCTTGCACTGTGCACTCGTGAATATTTGTTTCTTGGTTGTAATTTTTTTTTTTTGTTTGAATGTCAGAAAATGGCAAAACATACCTCATGTAGTTTAGACATTTCTTTTCCGGTTTTTATCATTAATGAATGGTGTATATAACTTTAATTGTTCCTAAGCAATATATACTGTAAATTGATTTTCTTCTGGATTTCATATTGTTACATGCATAGATTTTTATCTGAAATCAATTAGTTTTGTGAACGATCATTTCTTTATGGTTTGTCTCTATATTTCCTTTGGTATCACACTTTGCTACTCCTTGGATATAAATGGCTTTAGACTGTAATTAGTAGCAGTGCTTTAGAGGGAAAAAGGAACCAAAGTCTGCAGTAAGCAATCGTATGCTGAATGTTAAGGATATATGAAATATTTAGAAAGAATGCTTTATAGTCTAGATCACTTACTGTAGATGATATCAAAGGCTGAAACTCTCTTCCTCCTCTTCACTTGGATTTGCCTGTCGTCTTCAGTTCTTGCCAGTTCCCAATCCTTCCTATCTTGCCATTATCTCTACAATGTTGATTCATCCCAACTTAAAAAAAAGATTTGGGCTGTCTTTCTGATGTGCATCCTGGAGCAAATCAGTCTCTGTTGAGGGAGACCTGTGATATGTGCTCATATTTCATTGTCTTGGATACCTTATTTCGCTGTACAGTAAATTTTTCTTGTAAAATCTTGCTGCTTTAAGAATAAATGATCAAATTTATTTTTGTCTTTTGTTTGTTAATCAGTAACAGACTCAGCACAACATACACATCATAAATCTCAAAAATATGGTTTAGAATAACTGGAGATTGTGCCAACAATACTCCAACATAAACACTGTAAAAAGGGAGCTAGTCTTTAGAAAGGGAAACAAAGACTTTATTTTTTCTTTGTGAACTTCCTCCCAGCTTAGATAGACATAATGTAACTGGTACACGCAGGTTTAATCAGTTCAGTTTCTCTGAGGCATGCTTCACATTTTCATGTCTACAGAACAGAAAACTGCAGGTTCATTAAAACCAAACATCACAAGATTCATTTTGTGCTTAGTTATATATTTGAAGAGGAAGATTTGGTTTCAAAAGTAATGCCATGCAAAAATAAAAGTTGAGTAGTAAAGTTATTATTTCTGTAATTTTCTTAAAAGGCCAAATTGAGTTAATGCATCATGTCCATAGACAGCATATAAGAAGATTATGTTATAATGTCAATTTTAGCTTAAACTTTCAGAACCGACATAATGAAAGCCGTATAATTAAAGCTTATTGTAAAAAAACAAACAAACAAAAACAAACAAACAAACAAAAACTAAATTATCCTCCCGGTACAGGATTTGTTCTGATATTCAATTTACATTAACATCATTGTATTGTTGTCTGGGTTGTCTGGGTGACATGGCAGAGCAGAAAAAAAGACCGCAGGTCAGCTCAAAAAGCTCCATGACTTCACAAAAACGGATTTCACTTTAAAAAAAGGATCGTATCACAATGACAGAAACAGAAATTAAAGTAACAGGATCTAAATAGAACTGAGCTCAAACAAATAACACTGAAACTCAACAGCTAGTGCAAAAGTGAAAGGATCAAGACAAATAATGCAAGTAAACCAAAACATAACAGTTTCACGTCTTGTTTCTGGTTTTAGCTTTTCACAGATTATACTATATCATAACAGCATAAACAGCATTAATGTACAGTAAAACTCCTCATCAACCCTCTAACCTGTTACCACAAAGTGGCTGTCAAACATGAGCAGAATAAGGCCGAGGCCAACTTTTCATGTACAGCTTCCCAATCGTGGTGTAGCTCTGACTGCATTCATGTAAATCATGTTCCCCTGTAAACATACTAATATCAAAATATTCTTATCAATAGTTTTGCAATACACAAGTCAGATTCACAGGCCTTTCATAAATTCACCTACTGACACTGACACTATTGCACATGAATGAAGCTACATTTGTATTAAAATAAAAAAACAAAATCAAATCAAAAGTACATACGAAAATTATATTTACATATTTCATGACCAACAGCATGTCATGCACCTACATTGTGATGAGTCACAATGTAGGTGCATGTGTGTGTGTGTTAAGTATCAAAACTCACAGTCAGTTTCAATTCATAAAACCTATAGCGGACTTTCTGTCCACTTATTTGCTTCCTCATTCACACTAGTATTACTTATTAAGTTAAACCCTCCTGAATATTTATGTTTGCATTAATAAGGTCAGGTATACATTTAAAATCTATACAAGTAGTCATTTTTTGTCACTCAGCCGCAGTCCTTATTTATATATAATGATGTACAGGATGGATACATAACATACATACGTTACATACGTAACGTCTTTCCACATCAAAGTCTCAAAAAATAAACATTACAAGAAAGAAGTCACAATGTGTTGAAGAACAAACAAAAAGAAAAAGTCAAGATAAAATGTTTTTAAATATCATTTGAGGCTTATAAAAATCTGTTGTTATTAAGCTAGTAATCATACATAATTAATAAGTAATAATAATTAATTAAATTAATTTGTTACAAGATCACAACTGGTTGGTGTTTATGATATTTACAGATCATAATTTATTCATATACTAGAAAACTGAATATGAAAGTACTTATTCAAATATGTAATTAATAAAAATCTATTTACTTGCTTCAGTTTTAATTATTTACTTATTTCAAGTTGACCTTTTATGTAAATCTGCATTTCATATATGAAAGATGCTTTACATAAATACAACCCATGATTATTATCGTAATTAGTTATCTCATGAGAAGTTTCATAATTTAGTAACAGTACTCATTGAACCAAATTGGTCTGAAATGTAACGGCTCTGATCTTGACTCTAAATGTAAATCTTGTCTTTGAATGAGATCTTCAGTGAAAGCACATTTTACGTCTGATTTTTCTTCTTGAGAAAATAGATGACAATGCTCCATAATAGCCTATGGCTTTAAAATGAATTATACTTCATATTTGTTTCTCACTGTCAGTGTGTAGGACTGTGAATGACGTGAGAATGCTTTGCTTTCCATCTCACAAACTCGTCCCCTAAATCATTCTAGAAACATGTCATGTTGAGTCTGGTTGGTGGATTTTCTTTTTGCTGCCTACATTTAGGTATCATAACTCTTTGAGGTTACAGAGGGGCCTACTGGTTTCCTGTTACTGGACCAAATTATATATGACTGCTTGCCAGAGATTTTCCTATACAACATGTTAACCCTATTCTCAGCACTCCGCTTAATTGCAATTTCACTTTGACTTGCTTCACTGCCACCCATTTCTCTTAGTCAGTACCACACTTGCTACTGGAAACAATACTGGTTCTTCTTTAATTGCATTGCCCTTCTAAAACGCAGGAAGCCAGGTCTTGTATTCACTACTAGCACTCCTCTGAGGACAAATTATCTTTTTTAACTTGACTTATCTTTATCTCATGTTCAGACCTCTGAAGTGCTGAAAGTGGCTCTTCTTTGGCTGATCATTGACACCCTGAAGGTGTTTTTGGTGCTCCTCACCTCATGGGCAATGAAGTAGTAGCATAGAGCATCCAGACAGCAGGTGACGTTGGACAGACACATAGCTACCTGTATGAACAGGCTGATCTGGGTCTTGGTGCTGCAGTCTTCAATCACTCCTTGGTGCACCTGGAATGATGCAAAAGATTAGAGGAACATGCCTACCTGTATGAGAATAATGTTTCTTTTAATCTCTAACCTAATCTCTTTTAATTTTATGACAACACCGGAGATCAAACTGCACTGTGAGTTTTGTATGTTCTTATCAGGCTTTTTGAAGATGATCTCTCCATACATCTGCTGTTACATGTTGTTATATTTGTTAGACTAAGGGAGGAAACAGAGCTATCAGGGCTAAAACAACCTGTTGTTCTATGTCACTTTCAATTTTGGTGACAAAAAGATATGATTACATTGACCAGTTTCTTATATTTATGCCTCGACTCTAAATTGTCAGATCTAGAACAGCTGTATAGAATTATGTAACTTTTTTTGTAGCTGAAATAAAATGGTCACAGCTGTCACATTTGATTAAAAAAAATTGAAAAATACAAATACAAGCTGGTAATGTACTTCACCATCTTGTTTTAAAGTAGCTGCTTTCTTTTCTTCCATGCACATGTTTGTTTTATCAAATGAAAGATAAGATATAGTAAGAAGTAAGAATAGTACAACAATAAGTTTACCAGTTTGGCATTTCCCTCGCCAAACCAGACCAAAAATGCTTCATATCCCTAAGAGACCTACCACAAGGGTCACAGACCTGTCGCATTTGTTAGTTGCTATAAAAGTTAAGTGGTATGTTTGATTCAGTATACAAAACAATAGAGGGAGCACTGCTTGGATCTGACAATGATTTAGCACAAAGCATGCTGGCAAATACTGTCCATGAGGGAAAAAAACCAAAAACTGGATTTAAAATAAGATAGTCACTCATTTAGATCATCTGTTAATTACCATATTAATTAAGATTTTTACACACTGCATTTTTTATTAATATATTGTATTTTGGAATGAAACCCTACATTTTTTGAGCCAACATGGGCAAGAGGTCCTTGTCTTCAATTCTGTGACAACTGGGTAAAACCATATCTGCTGATGAAGATAATGTAAAATCACCAAAAGCTCCTAAACAGATACTAAATGGACTCTGAGGTGAAATTCTTTTTGCCACCATTATTTGTTAACTACTAATAACTGCTTCACTCTTCTAACTCTAAGGAAACTAAGAGTTCAGTTTACTTAAAATGAACTTGCAGTTTATCTCACCAGGAATTGCAGGAAGATGCCAAGGTGGCTTGGGGTAAAAGGCACCAGGAAAGCACTCAAACTGCTGTAGATGATCTTCACACAGGCCCTGCTCTGAGGGCTGTGCTGACCGGATCGCTGAAGTGCCCAGATGGTCCGGACCGAACAGTAAATCACTACCAGCGCAGGCACCAGGAACCCAAACACCTGCAGAGAGATGATCAGCGGTGGGCTCCAGCCATTCTTTGAAAACCCGTGGAAACAGTGGAAGTATTCGTCCTTGCCATCTCTGAAGCGGTGGACAGTTGGCGAGAGCACTGCCAGCACCAGCAACCACACCCCCATGCAGGTCCCCAGAGCCACTTTGGGTGAACGCAGCTGCTTGGCTTTGAACGGGTGACAGATGGCCATCCATCGGTCCACAGCTATACACATGATAGTGTAGATGCTGCCATATATTCCAACAAAATATAGACTTTCCAAGACAGAACAGAGAGGCTGGAGGGAGGAAATCCAGCGGTGATTAGTTGCATGCATTTTGAAGGGAAGAGGGAACAGGAGGAGCATGTCCATCAGAGCCAAGCTGGTCATGTAGATAGTTGATTCAGTCCATTTTCGTAGAAAGACGCAGAACACCAAGAGTGCTACAACATTCAGCACCAGACCAAGGAGGAATATGGGTATGTAGATGACCAGCTCCAAATATTTCATCATGGTGTCTACCTCTTCAAATGAACAGTTGTTTGTCATGTTGTTACTGCAGGAAAATAGTTTGATTTGATTTCAACAGCTCTGCCAGGATTTCAAAGCCAAATTTAAGTTGTGATAATGTCTGTGAAATGGAGCTTAATTTCCTGTCTGTATTCTTTGTTCCCACACAGAAACATATGTGCCACTGTACCTAGCCTCTTGAAACCTCTTAGTTGTGTGGGTACAAGACCTTTGCACTTGTTTTTTGTTTCTGCTTCCTGATGTACAGGCCAAAAGAAATAGCAGTAATACTGTAAATCCAGTATAGGTTGAAGTAAAGTGGTACATTTTTTGGACCTCTAATGTGATTGAGAATTGCCTAGATTTGACAGGGCCTGTCAGATTAAGCATCTGCAACTACATAGTAGTTTTCAGTGCACATTTTAACATACTTAGCTGTTTGACTGTTTTCAGTGCATCTGCCTATAATTAAAGGCTAATGAAAAGTCCTGTAATGATCTGAGTTTTAAGTGGTTTAAACACAATTAGATACAAAGAACCAGGTCTTACTCTAGGTTACTCTGCAGTTGTCACTGGAGGCAAATGACAGAATAAACTAAAATATAACTGATCTAATTTAACAAATAAAGTCTACCAGATGTACTGCATTCATACATACATTGTCCCGTTGGTAATAGAGATGCATTACTGTGATCAAGATTAGGGCCCTTTCCAATTTGATCAACTGCTAATTCCTTCCTTTACACTGAATGTCTGGCTTGTCGTTTGATCTGAATAAAATAGTCACATTCATGGTCTGATCCACATTAACATTCTAAGACTAACCAGTTTAATATTAGGTATTTTGTACAGAAGAAAATGATAAGTCGTCTTTACCTCATAGTTGCCAGTCTCTTCAATGAACGCTCAGTCTATCAGCCAGACAGTCTGTGCCAGACGCACTTCTGCTTTCTCTACCTTTGTTGTTTCATCACCACTTCCTGAGTCATGCCACATATCATGCGTGTGCATGTGTGCATTACAACCGTCTAAAAGCAGAGGTTAACTTAACCAGCCAGATTTATTGTTATGCATCTTATTATTCTTATGTGCTTTTTAAAGTTAATCTCATGCATGATAACTGCACACTGCTATAACAGTAGATTTCATTTGTAAACAGCAAGAGCAAAATAAGTAAATAATACTCAAAGTGATAAATATGTCGGTTGTGTATTAAGTGTATTAAGAAACTGAAAGCTGTAATTACAGCTGTGCTTTGTGCTAAATCCTAACATCAATATGCTAACAGTGACAATGCTAACATACTGATGTTTATCAGGTACAATATTTGCCATGTTCACCATCTTTGTTTAGTCTTTTAGCATGCTAATCTTTGCTAATCAGCACTAAGAGGACAAACTACAGCAAAGACTGCTGGGAATGTCAATAGTTTTGCAGGTATTTGGTCATAAACCAAAATATCGGAGCATTGACTTGCTAATGGTTAAATGGCAAAAAGCCTAATGATGGCACTAGATGAAAAGTCAAGGAAGGGATCATTACAGTAATTACAAGTCATTCTGAGCAGGACGTGTCTGTGCCAAATATCATGGCTGTCCACTTAACAGTTTTAAAGATATTTCCTCTGAAACCACAGTTGTCATCTCGTTCCTCAGTCCAGACCAAGGTGGTCAACCGACTGATTGACCAAATGACTGACATAGTACCATATTGCTAGCATGGCTAAAGCTTAGCAGACAGGCTAAGAAGATACAAGCAGTATTGGCTAACACCACAGGTGTCTCAGATGTATTTCTGTAAGACTGTGGTATATATTTCCTCTAATTGGAAAAAATTAAGTCACATAGATTTGAGTCACTGCACCTCGTGAATGTAAGTTTTAACTAATCTGTGTTTGTCACCACATTCAGGATATTTGGTAAAAATAACATGTCTCTTGATGTTGAAATATGTATGAAGAAAAGGTGACTTTATAGTCTTGTGTCTTGTATGTATTGACTTCCTAGTTTTTATATCAAAGACTGGTTTATTTATAGTCTGTTTCTCATTTCTTTATCAAAGTATAAATCTAACAGTGATTATTAATAAAGCCTGATGACTCAACTACTGTGATCTCAAGACTGGTTGTGTTACTAGTACTGCTATTAGTCTATCTGAGGAAATAGGTATTCCTATCTCAAACACACTGAAAACTGAGGCATTCAAAGTGTCCATTCTTTCAAGTCTGTGAGGCGATGCAGAGACAGATTTTGACTGCGACAGGGTTTCCTGGTTTCAGATACCAAGATGACTTAACTGCATTTTAGTACAGGCATATGTCCCCCCCCCCCCCCCCCCCCCCCACCACCTTTTATCAGATGTAAAACGCAACGCTTGTTAATGATGATGTGTGTGAAGAATAGTTTGAACCCCCTCATCAGTCAGCAATGGCATATTTTTGAGCAGGAATAAACCAGAGTGTTTTATTTTTACTGTGTAATCATGTGTAATCATTACTTTCATTTTTGGAAAAACTGTAACTTTTCTGTAAATGCACATGAAGCTCCTAGCCACACTGCCACCTACTGTTGTGAACGACATGAGGGCTAGTGGTCTCTGGATAAATGCAAATCTCTTCTCATTTTAAATGACATTACATGTTATTGTGTTTTGGGACACACAAGCCTGGATGCACTTTTGTAGAATTTCTTGAGTATGGTTATTTATGACACACTAACCCTTTTATATTCATGAATCTATTTAAGTAAATTTTAACAGAAAACAAACAAAGAATAAAGGGATGACAGATGGGAAAATTAAAAATCAATGTTGTAGAAGCAGTTTGTCATCTTTTGAGAAAACATGCCTTGATTACTTTATATCAGTTTATTTTTAACTAGGACTGGTATTACTGGTTATAATAAATATCCTCCATAAATATTATTCTATTTACTGTGTTGAATCAGTGGTCATGTGTTAAAAAATACACAGCAGTCGCAGACATTTGGCACCTGATTTACTGGGTTTATTTATTCAATTTAAATCTCAAAATAGAACAGAATAAAAACAGTGGGCAGTAAAATTACCATGGCAATGTTTAGCCATATGGCTGAGGACACTGAGGAAAATAGAAAAAGACAAAATAATTTTACTAAAATAATTTTCCCCCTGCAAATAAAACAACAACAAAAAACTACAGACACTCAATTGAGCGCACAACACACATTCTTCCATGCTCTGCTATTTGCTCTGCAGGTAAAACAAACAACCTGACTACCCTGTTTACATTCATTGAATGAGCCTTTTAAAAAAAAAAAAAAACTGTTTTCTCCTTATTTTGACTCTACAAATGTTTGTGGTGGTGCAATACAAACTTTAACACAGTGCACTGGTGACACCAAGGGAATATTTTAGAAATCATTTTGGTGCAAGGTAAAATCATTGTGAAAGACTAATAAAAACCTCATATGTAGGCACATATATCTCAGATATATTTCTATTGATTGGAAAAAGTAAGACGGACTAGCAAAAGCACACACATACACGTACACATGCACACACGCACAGGCACACACATATCATGTACAAATAAAAGCTAACACATGCAGTATATTTCACACCAAATTCAAGACAATAAAACAAACAGCCCACAGACATTAAAAATCCTTTAGAGGATGCATGTAAGATCTTGGAGAAAAAAAAAAAAAAGTAAAAAGCAAAGAAGATTAAAATGACATTGACTATGATTTCCACTGGAAGAGCCAGCCAGTTTCTAACATTACACCTTCAGGAATAAGTGGACATGTTGAGCAACAGTTAGAGTGTGTTTACAGGAGTAAGTCTGTAAGTAGTCAGTCAAGGGACCTGCCACAGTTTTCAGCATCTACAGCAAAGCAAGAGACTCAGCTCATCTTTGAAAGAAAGGTGAGGAGAGAGTTAGGAGTCGGAAGGAGCAAAATGAGAGGCGAAAGACAAGCGCAAACACTCATGCCGTACAAACACCCACACATCCATACACACACGAGATGGGATGGGATGCATTCACTCTAGGATGCGGTGAACTTTCTGAGTGTGATGACGATGAGGGCGAGGAGAACAGACGCACCCAGGAAGACCGCTATAACGATAGCTGTGATGGCCCCTGGCCCCAACACACCTGCACACACACACACACACACACACAGACACACATGTACATAGATACATTTTTAATTATCTGAATGAATTAAAAAAAAAAAAAAAACATGGTTTTGCTCGGTAAATCTATTGTGTCAGTCTTACCTTCCTCCTCATCCATGGCCTGGGATTGTGTGGTGTCCTCATAGTCGCTGGTGAAGGACTGTTCTGTCATGTCCTGGAAAGGGTCTTTGGTTGTGACATCACTGGGTGGCTCTCCAGACATGGTGTCCTGGTTGTCTCTGGATGTTGAGGCAGGGTCTGCAACCGTCTCTGCAGAACAAGAAAAAAAGAAAACACCTCACCACTTGTACCTCTGTTTAACATGGACATAAAATCACTCAATCCTTGTAGCTGCCCTGCAGTACTGACTGCTGTTTTCTTTAGGCAGTAATTTCACTGATGAGGCACACAGCTTTGCTGATGGCTCTGTTCGACTTTTCTCTGGACACTGAAGCCTTGGCATAGCTGTATACATGGCCCCGTCTGTAGTGACTCCAACAGCCTCTCTCTTGTCTCACTGGGTTAACGGCTGAGACCTGGGCATAAGGATGTCTTTGTGGAGGATGAACATTTTGTGCGTTTGAGCTACAGGTAGCCTCTCAACACATTTCTTGTTTCCACAAGGGTTCTACCAATCTCGTCTACTACCTAAAAAAAAATATCCTCAACCGAGGTTTGTTTGATCATTTCAGAGCAGGAGTAGATACTTTATGCTTTAGGACAAACAGCTTTAGGGGGTTGGCTGACTGTTTATAAAGCCCAGTTTCTGCACAACTCTCTGCTCTCTTGTCTTCTGCCAATCAATCGTCTGTTCTCTTTCCATCCCAAATTGTCCTCTGACATTTCTCCCATCTGAGCATGAAGTTACCCTGAGACTTTTCACACCTCTACAGTAGCCAGAGAAACCGAGTTTCTCTCAGGGCTGCAATTCTGTGTCCTAACACAACTTTAACCTTTGGAAATTCTCAGTTGAAACTGCCAAAATGCCTCTGTGATTGTGGTTTGCTGCCGTTACTCTGGTAATTGAACAGCTGTTCGTTTGAAATCCAGAGGAACAGGGGAAAATTTGATCTTCATCTCCCCTGAAAAAACAAACTCTTCACTCACAAGCCCACCCATTCACACACTCACTGATTCACTTATCCTATCCTCAACTCTATGCATACCGACAAAACCATAATCCAAACATTTTCACACTCAGCTTATTTAACGTTACATATTTACTTTGTAGCCTCTGACGCCCTCAGTAAACTCCTTAACCCTGTATCATATCTTTTCCCTGCTTTCTTTTTTCTGCCATTATCAAAGAAGCTTCATATTATTGACTCTGAGAAAGAGGAAAACATGACGAGATTACTAATAAACCGGTACCTATGATAAAATCTCAAATCTTTAATGTCAGCTCGTTGTGGTATCTTCTGAACTCTGATATGCACATCTGATGTATTTTGATGCTACTGTGTTGACTCAAAGTCGTGTGCAGCTCCCTGTCCTGTAGCTGGCTTAAGGTTTGGAGGCCCGGGCCTCTGGCCAGCTCAGCCATCAATGAGGCCTTCAGCCGAGGGCACAAAAGGCAGCTTGTGCGGTCACGCAGGGCGGCGGGCTGCAACCAGTAACAACCGGCCAGGCCCAAACCAGGCACCGGCTGGGCACTGGATGTCAAACAAACTTGTTTATTAAATAGTCCCTGTGTGTAAAAGGCTGTGCCTTATGGACGCCTTGATTTAATAAGCAGGCAAAAAATAATAACATGATGTTTTCCGTTGATGTTTGTTTCCACAAAGAGGGGTTTACTCAATCTTGTAATTTCTGTTAAATGTATTGAATATAACTGAAGCCTCTAGAAAAAACATTACTCTTATCCAGTGTGTCAGTGGTTCCCATCCTCTTTTGACTGATGTACCTATCAGATGAGCTATGTCAACTATTTATCCATTATTTTAGCTAACTATTTCAACTTCTCATTTGTATTTACATGTCACAACTGACTCAGGCTCAGTTACAGCTCACTGGTTATTCTAAATTTAGTAAAAATTGGTATCACACCGATTTGTAATCCTATTTGGCTGTTTATTTCCCTTAACACAAATATGTAAATACATATATGTATGTTTTAATTATATCATAATTGTTATTTTTCTGTTGTTTTCTCTGAGTATAGTTGTATTAATTTGTTTCGATTAGCTGAATCCCCTCCCCTGCCAATCGCCGACGGACTAGGAACACTGCACCAGGTCACATAACTACAGACATCAACCAAGAATCCTCCTCTTACGCCACACAAGTCCAGACTCATTAAAGGCTGGCAGACTGTAAGGAAGGCTGATTTCAGACACTAAAAACACAGAGGGCCATTTATTTGTACCTCAGACCTTTTTGGTCAGGATTTCACACCAGCTAGAGAGATGACAAAGTTCGTAGACGGGTGTGTGTGAAAAGTAACCTGGCCAAGCATTGAAACCACAAGTGATGCACGACATTGGTGGTGCCGTGTGTCCTTGCTTCACCCTCTTTAAACTTTGACAGGTGGTGGTTCCCTTTTCCAATGCAAAATATTGTACAAATGACCGGTGAGTTTTGAATTTTATTCTGAAATGAAAAGTAGGATCAGGGTTTGGTTGCTGGAATCAGTTTTCACGTCTAGTTGCAAAACTGTTGATGAGCCTTTTTCTGTTTCAAAGAACAAGGTTCTGAGTCTCTCACACTGTCAGATCAGATCAGTAATTTTGAGGAAGATCAAGGAGTTATTGCATGAGTAATTATCACACTCTTGCTTTAACTTCTTTTTTGACACATCTCAGTTTGTTTCCCATGGTGAGTCAACCAATGGGGCTGCATGTCACGCTGATTCAGTCGCTGTTTTGGGGTTGTGGTCAAGACTGGTAGAACTGCCTGACAACCTCACACAATGTAAACAGCAAACACATCAGTCACAGCAGATATATGTGATGAGGCTGTAGAGTGGACATTAACATTTCTTCCTTAACTTTATATAATTGTGGAGCGAATTTTATTGTGATTATTATGTGTGCTTAGATGCTCAAAAAGTTTCCTCTGCGGTTCATCGCGATAGTTGTGAGGCATCAAAAATAAGTTTCCATCTTAAAATTGTACAGTCAGGAGGAGCCTTCAAGGTATTTTTAGAGAGATGCAGGCAAATCATAGCACCAGAGTTAGAAAACATGCCACGGTTCTGGGTCACTGCCTTTTTCCCTGACAGTAGGATTTGTGTCCCATATAAAAGATGACAGTTCACAGCTATGTTTTTTTTTCACAGGATAGGATCATCGACTTGTTATAGCTCCACTACCATCTTGACCTCTGCTCTGACCTCTGGGTCTGAGAGCTGCTAGAGCTGTCCAGAGTTTTTTTTCAAGCTGAAATGAGTGTGTGAAAAAAGAGGAACAGAGAAATGCTACTAGAAGTAAGTGAAAGTAAAAGAAAACCAGTGAGCGTGCGAGTTAAATATCACATAGATCTTGAGAACCAGTGATTGTGGGTGTCAATGCTTTCTACATCACAAAAATATTCTACCTAATCCTTTCATCTGTGCCTGCTTTTAACTACTACCTCCAAAATCTCTTCACACATATGAAATAAACCCAGCACCTATGGATGTTTCACTACTTAGAACCCAAACCAATACTACACAGAATCACTTCACCTTAGCTCGAGTCTGGGGGCAGCTGGTTTTCAGTTTCATACAAACATCAGACACCATGAAAGCAACTGAGTCATCCTGTTTGTCAAAGAGCAGCTTTCACAGCTCTCAGAGCTTCAACAACTGCATCATTTACATCAGGCTGCAGATGCAAACATCTAAGCCTGAGAGAGTGTGCGTCTGTGTGTGTGTGTGTGTGGAAAAGACGGCAGAAATGACACATATAGACAAACCTTTGATCTGATGTCTACACAGGATTAAATATCAGCCTGTTTATCTGCACATATAGCTGATTAAAATATAGGTTAGTGTTAGAATATAAAATGTTAAACCTACTCATTCTAAAATGTTTCACAAATTTAAGACACAGTGTAAGGGTGCAGAAAAGATCAGCAATAATTTTAAATATGCTGTTTTTTTCCCCCTATTTCCTTTTCCTTTTCCTGAAACAGGCTAGTGACTTTACCACATTAAAAAAAAAAAAAAAACTATTTCTCACATCACACCTTTCATAGAAATGAAAGGTGATGAACCTGTCATAGAACCTGACAGCCGAATGTTTTGCATAAATCAGATTGTGCTCTGTGGTCCTACAACATTTCTACTATAATTATTTTCAGCAGAAGCAGACAAGGTTACATGTCTGTCACCCAACGACAAAATTAAATAAAAAATAAAAAATGTCAGACTCAACAGAAGGTTTACCTGTGTGTACAAAGGCTACCAAGAGGCCAAGGAGCGCCAGTAGGAACATTCTGCAGATACTGCTGCGAACCATGGTGGCTGTGAAGGATGACCGTCCTCGAGCAGTGGCTTCAAACGAGTTACTCACCCTGGCAGAGGAGCAGGAGAAGAGTAGAAGGGAGCACAGGAGCGGGGTAAGGTAGGCAGCTGAAGGGTGAGTGGAGGGGTGGGACTAGGTGTGCACCAGATTGTCTGGACAGTGTGGACTTTGTGAGTACATCATCGCAGGGCCCACCCACTCCAAACTCCTCCAGCCACATAGCTGGGTGTGAGGGGTAAACATTCGGGAGCCATTGACCTTGGCCAAGTTGCATCACGAAGGTCTCAGCTGGATACTTTACACCTTAACTCTTGATGGGAACATCTGACAGCAAAGAGATTCAATTTCAAAATGTAAAGATGGCAGTGGTGGAGAAAATATTGGAATCTTTTAGTTAAGTAAAAGCATAAATATCTCTGTAAGAAAAATACTGCATCACACATAAAAGCCCTGCGTCCTTTAGCAGAACCACAGAATTATTAGCAGCAAAAAAAAAAAATAAAAAAAAAATCGGGGACTCATCAGAGACGGATCAGAATAAGAACGGTAAGAAGCAAAGCAGCACAGGCTGAGATATGATGACTTTTAATCTACAGCTAAGTCTCCAAGAAGGCTGGGTACCATGTTTCCCATAATGCAACCTGATGATGAGAATGAACTGCCATTAGGATTCACTTCATTCATTAGGTTAACATTGTGCTCATGTTGACCTAATTTCTTGAGAGGGTTTTTTTTTTTTTGTCTTTTTCACCTTGACCATCAGAGGCAAGTGGTTACAGGTTTCCAGCTGATATGGAAGCTGCTGTCTCTGTTGCTTAGAGCAGTCAACTCACCATTTCTCACTTTGATCAGTTCAGAGTTATTTCTGTAATTTAACGTATGAAAACTTGCTGATGATCTGTGTGCGTGCTTAGAAATATGATGTTGCTTTCCATTAGGAGGAATTGGCGGATTTCATTTCCTCTTTGTGGATTTTCACACCATGAGTAATTTAGTGGCAGATATGCACCACAATGAGCGGTGAGAAGTTGGGCTTTTACTTCCTGAAAAGTTGGAGTTTTTGAGAGACAACATATCGTTTAAGTTTATAAGTTGGTTTCAAACTTGTCTGCGTTGACACAAACCGTCAATACATATGAGGCAAAAAAACATAAACGACTGTCAGCAGAATATGTGCAGCAGTGGAAAAAGGCATGTGATGCCATTTTTAATTTTGAAACCAAATTCTCATGAATTGAGGCATTTAAAATGCTCTTTAGTTGAATTACATTATAATTCCTGATACCTGGCTTCACTCCTATGGCCTCTTTAACCTGGTAACGATTAATTTGAATTTATACGTTTCCAGCCCTTAACAGGATCCCTGTAGTGTGACCGCTTGAATGCATGTAGATCCAATGAATTTTGTGGTTTTGTGAATGGTTCAGACAAAGGTGTGAACAGCCCACACATCAGACTGTTTTATTATTTCATACTGCAATAAAAAAGTATGACTCCAGCAGATCATTTTCATATATTATAATACAGATGCAGAGTTGAAAGTTTATTCTTTAAACAGCCTAGTATTTTACAGAAATAGATAACTACTTGGAACTTTTGAACATGTCCTTAAAACAGGACATAAGTGGGCACGAATCCTTGGGCTCTACTTTGCCGTCATTATCCATGAACACCCAGCAGAAAACAGGGAGGGGAAAGAGAAGGGGGGAATTCAAAGTGTAAGGGGAAATCTTTCAATAAATAAAACAAAATCAATGGATATAATCTCTCTAACCTTTCTGATAATACCCCCACAACCCCACCCATATATCCACACTTTAAAAAAATCCCATACCATTGAGGCCAAATTTGAAATTTGTTGTCACTGTGAATTTCTACTGCAGGACATGATTTGAGGCTGAGCAGATGATGCCAAATGGACATCAATGCCTCTGCAGACTCTCTCCAGAAACTTGAGTTCATTTAGTGATTAATCTCTTGGCTTGTTGGATGTTCCATTGGCCAGTTTGCTCCCGTCCATTTCTCTCAAGGATTTTCGTCAGGTTACAGGTCCGTTAAACAACAGGAAGACATACCCTGCCTCAGAGATCCCCGTTTGTTCACAATTTAGAATTTATGGGGGAATACCAGAGTATGTCTGATAAATGGGAAACTGAAAAAAAAAGGTGAAAGTCATGGAAGCAGTCGGGGGCTGGGGCAGGTGTTGGGGTAAAACAGCTGCTGTTCAAACTGGATACAGTCAGTGGGGTTTGCTTGGCTGCAGTCCCTTAAAAGTCCTCCAAAGTCTCAATCTCTCCCATATTCAATCTCTCAGATGATGCATTCACAGAAAAACCTGAAAATTGAAAGCCACAAAGATCCAGTTAGGAGATGGGATATGAAAAGCAGCAACATGTCACTTCAGATTTTCCAGATTCAGCAGATGGGTGTTTGCTCTTACCTAGAAGGCTGGGGTCTGCACGGACCATCTTCTGCTTCTTTTTCTTCTTCCCTGAGGTGACGGTCTCGAAGCGCTGCTGCTGGCCACTCGTATGGTTAGACTGGTAGAGCGACGAAGATCCTGTTCCACCCCATACAGAATCCTTGGCAAGAGGGAAATGTGGATTTAAAAGCCATTCTGTGAAGTTCTGGTCCTTGATATCAGCAAATTCAAAATTCTACTATTTAAGTTAATGTGGTCCCAGTAGATTGTGATGAATCTAGTACCAATTACAAATGTCACAAGGCGAATAAGACAATGAATGAAGACTGAACACTGATGTTTTACAAATCACCTTTTTAAAACTGCAGAAAGCCAGAGCTCAGTTCATGATTATTCAAAGTTATGTTGAGAGTGATTTTCTAGTACAATGAAATGCAAACATGATGCTCGCTGATGGCAAACTATATCTACACAACAGTAACCAGAGATCATCTGTAACATTCAAGTAGAATAGTGACTCATTTTTTTCATTATTGATTACTCTAGTGATTAGTATTTCCATAAATTGTTTAGTCTATAACATCAATATAATCAATAATGAAAAATGAGCATGACAAGTTCTCAGAGATCAATGGGACACCTTCAAATTACTTGGCTTGTCTGATTGAAAAGGTCCAAAACCTAAATTATCATAAGCTGAAAGCTCTAACTAGATACGATGAGGTATTTTTGCCTAATAAATAACCTACAAGTTTTGATGGTTGAAAGGAGGTAAAGCAGCGGCCCAGACAGTCTAAATACTGAAGATAAAGACAATGCTGCCTTCAAAAGCTATGGGAAATAGGAATACAATACACCTAGCAGACTTGATTTCAATTTTGAAACAAGAAAGAAAAAAGCATTTTAAAAGTATGTTATACATAAGAGACAAGGACCATGCGGACAGATTTGTTCTTCATCCACATGAGGAAACAAGGAATAAACAGTGTAATGCCTTCTTTTGGGGCTGATCCAAAGGAGTGACGCAAGATAGATTCACACCAGAAATGTAAACAACAGCAGTCGTCATGGAATATGACGGCATTGGTTATGTCAGATGGCTTGTTCTGATTGCTTTTCGGGTGCCAGGCAGAAATACCCCAGAGCAAAACCTATTTCAGGGGAGCAAAAGGAACAGATGTCTCTCTTTTTTAAAATCACATTTCACGACTCACATGGCTTCACAAGGCAAAATGGGACCAAAGCTTTTGGTATCCATATGCTGAGCCTTGAAATAACTGGTACCACTTCAGTCTCGCTCACCTGCTGCTGTTTGAGGGCTTGCTGTTGGTTTTGCGGTGCCTGTTTTTGTTGGTTAGCGTTCTGTTTGGCACGACGTTCCAGGAACTGCTTGGCAAAGTCCTTGGCCTCAGGAGTGTCCCCCAGATAGGCCCTGATGTAGTCGTGCACCTCGTATGGAGAGTCCACTTCTTTCAGGAAGGAAGCAAATGTAGGAACTGGCAGGGAAACAGATGGAGAATATTTCTGAGTTTGGCTTTCAAAAATGGTCCATCAATAGTTGTGGGTGGAGTGGCTTTTCAAAACATATTTTTAAAGACGTACCATCCAGATTGTTGGCTGTGTTGAGGGTGTGCAGAGTTTGCTCACACCATTGCATGAAGGTGTCCTGCTGGCTCTTATTGACCCCCTGGAACAACTTTAGCAGCTTCTCCTCCTCTTCTACCTTCTTATTGGCTCGCCCACTCAAAGAGTTACTTCATGTACACAAACAAATGCAGGAGGAAAACAAAAGGAAGTCATTAAGAACTGTGAATTACTCATATTCTTCACATGATAAGTCATGCTTTCCATCAGAGGTTGTGACTAAGACATTCTTAATAAATACCTGAGGTTGGCGTTTCCTTTGTTGTTCTTCTGCGTGGTGCCTTTCCTGGTTGGTGGAGGTTGCTGAACAGCCTCCTTCACAGCCTCATCCCAGAAGCCCATGTTCGAGTTGTGGGTGTCCCCCCAGATACTGCTGGAGTCCCAGTTAGTGCAGGTGCTGGCGCTCACAGATCCCCACACTGAGTTACTCAGAGATGTCTGTGAAGAGAGCAAGATACTATTATTGGCAGTACACTTATTTCTAGAGCTTCAAAGGACAGATATTTTCAGTATCAATTAATTAAATGACTTGCTGACTAGTAGGTTGTTTGGTCTATATAATGTTTGAAAATGGTCACAAATGCCAATCACAATTTTCTACAGCCCAAGGTGATGTCTTCAAATTGCTTGTTATGTCTGGCCCATGGTTCAAAACTTGAATAAATTCAGTTTATCCTCATATAATACACAGAGAAGTATCAAATCTGCAATACTATGAAGCTGGAACGAAAGAAGATTTTGCTTTTGTGCTTAAAAAAATGACTGAAACAATAAATAGTCTACTTCAGTTTTAGCTCTTCTTGAGATCACTTGAGATTTTTAGAATTAATGAGGTAACATGAAAAACAATGTGGCCTTGTTGAGTTTTTACACAATCATTTAAATTTCCAAAAGATTTGTCAAGTGAAACTGTGAAGAGCCAGACAAACAGAGCCTATTCTGTCAGATCTTCAAAGGTTTATAAACTGCCCAGAATGACTGAGCTCTCACACCGACATGAAATGAAAACTCCAACAAACAATATTTTTATGTGAACAATGGTTTTCCAATGAGAAAATTTTGCTTGCCGCATCCAACTCTACAACTCCTCCTAGCTTTTATCCTCTTTCAGCCAATCAGAAACTTAGCATCATTACATGTCACGTACAGTTCTGTTTTGAGGGCGGGTCTGTTGGGTGACAATGGGGTGGTGTTGTTGTTGCGGCTGTTGCTGCTGCTGCTGATCCTTTCGCTGTTTCATCTGCTGGGCTTCCTCCCTCTGAATCTCCAGTAAGGACTTGGTAATGACTGGCTGTTTGGCCACATTACCCCAACCAGACAGCTTGGCCTGAGGCTGCTGAGCCTGTTGCAGAGCCTGCTGCTGCTGTAGCTTCAGGAGCTCTTGCTGCTGACGCCGCTGCTGTGGGTCATGGAGGGAAAAGGAGGGTCAGGCATGACAGGAATTAGTTGGTGTATAGCCATTTGTGTTAGCATTTGGTTCAATAACAAAAAATAATGCATGATTTAAAAAATCATAACTCGTACGATACATTGCTGGTGACAGAAACTGAAACACAACCAAAAGGCCTGCTGCTTGCTGTCCTTACCTCCTCCCGCGCCTGTCGTTCTCTCTCCTCTTCCAGTTTCTGGATCTCGGCCAGTGACAGGGCGTTCTGAGTCTGGTTTATAGCGTTAGCCGACTGCTGACCCCACTTTGAAGAGGATGGAAGCTACGAAACAGGGTCAAGAGTTTTGTAAATTTTAAATACATTTTATATTGTCAATTTTTACTGACAAATCTTGTGGCCTTACCTTCATTTGTGCAAGCTGCTGCTGCTGTTGTTGCTGCTGTTGAAGTCTCCTGAGGGCCTCTTGTTGCTGCTGCCTCTGTCTTTGCAGCTCCTGCTGTCTTTGGGCCTCCTGCTCTCTCCGTTTCTGCTCCTCCTGTTGCTGTTGGGCAAGAGCAGCTGCCGCTGCAGCAGCTGCTGCCTCCTCCTCTGCTCGCTTCTCCTCCTCACGCCTCCTCAAGGCTTCAAGTTCCTCTTGCTTTCTGCGCTCCTCTTCCTGGTGAGGTAGGAAACATTGCAATTTAAGAAGACATCTCATAAGTCCAGAAAGGATGTAAAGTATAAGACATGTTTTTGTTAGTTTACCTGTTTGCGAAGGAACTCTTCTCGTTTCTTTCTCTCCTCTTCTTCCCTCCGCCTCTCCTCTAATCTTCGGAGAGCTTCCTCCTGTGCTAGTCTCTCCTCCTCTTCTTTTTGCCTGCGCTGTGCCTCTTCTTGCTCTCGCTGCCGCCTCAAAGCTTCCTCCTAAAGATTTACAGCAATAAGTCAGTATCAATGCCTTCAAAGAAAATGAATAAAATTGCTTCAGATTGATATTGTTCAAATGCTCGACCTGTTTTTGCCGTGCCAGCTCCTCTTCTTCCAAGCGTTTGCGTTCCTCCTCTTGTCGAGCCCTCAGTGCCTCTTCCAGCCGTTTCCTTTCCTCTTCCTCCCTTTTGGCTCTCATTTCTGCCTCACGCCTCTCCAACTCCAACTGTTGGATGATGAGAATAAAAATACGCTCCTGTAATTATCTATAAAGACTGAAGAATCCACGCACGTTTCTGACAGTCATCCTAAATCTTAAAGTTATTCTGTTCTATTTTATCTAGTCTGCCTACCTCTTCATACCTGTGAGTCTCATAATAAAATCTAAGATTAAATATTTTAGAATTGCAAAGTAAAACGTACAAAAGTAAAATTAAATTAATCTTACTAATATGTTGATATATCAGACGACCATCTACTGTTCAGTCTAATTTAAATTATTTCATAGGACTTGGAAATTCTCCTTTTGCTTTTTAATTTTCTTAAGAATTATGCCAATTTGTGGAAAATGTATTTGTTACAGTAAGTAAAATATATATATAAAATATATAAATATAATAAGCTGGACTTATTTCCACTGAGACAAAGAAAACAGAAGTAGTAAGAAGAAATACTCTTTACCTTTGCAGCTTTTGACTTCTCTAACTGTTGCATCTGCTCGATGGTTGGAGCCTGAGCCACTGAGTCTATGGGTAAATCCCACACGCTGCTGCCATCCCATGCTGCTGAGAATTTTAAAATATGATGCATTACACCTGCTACAACATGAAATTTTTTAATCCATTCACTCTAATGTGATTCAAAAACAGATCGATGCTGCAGAACACTGAGGGCTGAAACTCACTGCTTGGAGCAGCTTGTTGGAGGTTTGGTGTGCAGGAAGCCTGAGAGGACGGGTTCTGCATTTCCCATACAGAACCAGAGTCTGGTACAGACAGGGACCGTGTAACAGGAGGTAGGAGGCTCTCAGACGCTCTACAATAAGATGAGCAAATAAACATTAATAAATACAGTGTTCCCTTCATGTAAATGCAAGATTTCTAAACATAGAGCACCTCAATCAACACAGGTAGATGTAGATTTACAGGTAGGGATGACATGTTTGTGCAATAATATGACTCTCAAACCTTATCTTGAGTGCCTGGTATTGCTGTAGTAGCAGGTTGATCTGCTGTTGGTGTTGCTGTTGCTGTTGAAGAGGAGCTGAGCTAAGAGCTGCAGCTTTCTGCTGGGCCAGGGCCTGAGCATACTGCTGCCTGAAAGGAGGAAGACAAGTGGATAAGAGAAATTAGAGAAAATGAGAAAAGGGAAACTTAAGTTTTAATTAACATCAATATTTCAGTTATTTACATACAATATTGGACATATAAATCCCATCATTCCAATACATGTAATATAGGTTTGGGGCAGCTCATTTTGATTATAAGGTCAAAGATTAACCCTGTAACTTATTACAGGAGGTGAGGCAATGTGCAAAAGTCTCTATTTGGATATTTGACTTGACATCATGGCAATCAACTGCAAATTAAAAGTTGGACTGCACCTATTTTACACACACATACAACATTTTTTGTATAAATCCTTCAGTTGCTCTGGTTAGAAGTAGATATGCTTCAGAGACGTGTCAGATCTGGGACTGGCGTACCTGAGGAGGTATTGATACTGGAGCTGCTGCAACTGGTAGAGGTTGAGAGCAGTGAGTTCCTGCTGCCTCTTCAACCTCTCTTGATCACCATCACCCTGCATCACATCAAGAGATACAGACTCAGGATAAATCATAACAGTCAAACAAGCAAAAGATGGCACCAAATATAAGATGATGAGAAAAGGGGTGAATTCTGTGCTGATGGCGCAAAAACCAAGACTACAGTAAACTCAATATCTGTGCAATTAGTTTTGAGTTTCAGTTTTATATAACATCTAGCTGTATAAAGCTAAAACTGACCCTTACTTATTTAACCAAGACCGCAATTACAACGAAAGCTGTCTAATAAATATCAACTTCATAGTCATGCATAATTATAACAAATAATTCAATATAATACATGAAATAATTATGGATTTCTTTGTCTTTGAGAATTCAGAACGACCACTTCCATAACAAATAAATACATAAAAATAGGAACCTCACATTCCATCTACTGATACTTGCTGCAGGTGCTGGCTGTTAGACATTCATACATTCACTTGGTTTAACCGTATCTAGCTGCTTCAGTTGCGTCCATTTTCATATCGTTTATATGAGGACATGAAATGCCACATATTTAACAAGATTTTGAACGTGACATGGAAGAGAAAAAAAATTGCAATTGCTTTATGAAAAGAAAAACAAACTCCATATAATAAAGAAAAAGGTTGTTGACACTTTAAACAACTGGTATATGTAGGATTCCTTTATGTGGAGTATGACACCACCTACAGGTCATGGCTTGTACTGGCAACTAGCGATGATTTACAAATCAAACCTTTGGATATAAGAAATAAAGCAGGACACATTTTGCAAAGGCATACCTGTAGGGGTGGAGGTGCAGGGCCTGGAGTAAACGGTACCCTCCCCCATATCTTCATGATTTCTCCAAGTGGTTGAAATACTTCATCACATCCTCTTTTGACTAACAGAGACACTGTGAAGTAACCAGCCTGAAACCACTCAGTCATCTCATGGTTACTAAATGGACCTGAAGAATCACAAAGAGAGCATTGGAGGGTCAAAGGAAATAAGAGAAGTTTCAAAAAAAAAGAAATGAAATAAAATGTATCTAAGTCATAATTTGAACACATAAAATCTCTTCCAGTCTCACCCTGTATCTCCCCCTGGGGGTCTTTGTAGAACCATTTGAGAGCAGCTTCATGGGTAAGCGGGAGGCCTGCAGGTTTGGGCTTCTCTGAAGTCTTTGCTGCAAGTCTGTCATCATCTACCACGCCATCCTGTAAGTATGCTACCATCTTTTCTGCCTCCTGGAGGGGCATTTTTAGAAGTTATACATTACTCATAACTCCTAACATAACTGAGCTGATTAGTCAACTGATTGTTGGGATTTTAGTGGACATACATTTTTTTTTTACTTTTAAAATAAATTAACCATTAATCATTTATTGGAAAGGGGTAGTCACTTATATTGTATAATATTCACAATATGCTTTCCTCTTCAATGAGATTCAAAGGATTTTAGAAGGTTCTAACAATCCTTAAAATCAATCAATTAAAAGAAATCTTAGGACTGTTGGTGGAACTGTGGTTGAGGACAGCAGCCCTACAACCTAATAACTTACCTGCTCAAAGTGTTTCAGTCCCTCATCTTCATCTGTGTCGTGTGGCACAGTCGTGGGCCTGCCTATTGGTGCCATTATACTAGAAGGGAAAGGCAAAGGATTGTTCATCGCCACAGGAACCTCCATGGGCTTTTGCTGCGGTAGCTGGATGCTGGGTGATGGAGCAGATACTTCTGCATACAACAGGAAGTGGAAATAGCAGATATTAGTGGGGTTTCATGGTAGGTACAGCATAAGTGTTAGATAAGTCTTTCTATTTACTGTGAAATTCAAGAGCCAAACCACACCTGCAAGGGTAGTGGAAATGTGGGTCATGGGTAGGGACTCCAGCATGCTGTTAGACATAGGGACGTGCAGGGGGACTCTGCAGGGCTCCGATGGGTGCTCGAGGGGTGGCTGCCGTTCAGCTGGCCTCTCAGTCTCTTCTGTTCTGCTGGGCTGGCTAGGGGACAATGATTGGGCAGGGGCCTGCGGCTCTGAGACTGGTGGAGCAACAGGCGGAGCAACAGGTGGAGCCTCCTCAGACACTCTGGCCAACTCTATAAAAAAAGAATAAAAAAAAAATAGAATAGAATTTGAAATACAATTCAATTTCATATCCAAACTTTTCAGTGCTACTAACAATTCATTAAAAAAAACAAACAAAAAAAACCCCTATCAAAGTGACTGACCTTTTCGGTCAGCCTTGGCCTCCATTTCTGTTTCTTTGGTCTCCTTGGGCTGACTGTCCTCCTCCTCCAAGCCCTCTTCACACTCTTCCAGGGGCTTGAAGTCGAGCTCTGCCTCTTCGAGGATTGGCTCTTTGGAGGCTTTCTGATAGCATAAAAAGAACAGAATTGGAGAATATCTGACAACAGTATCAACCCATGAAGCTTTTAAATCTCAGTAGGCAAGCGATGATCTGTTCCATAACGTCTAGCAAAAACAAACCATTTTTTATAAATAGATGAAACATCAATACTTCATACTACTGATTTATTTAAAACTCTCCTCAGGTCTCCTCTTACCTTGAGAGAGAGAAAGGCCCCTGACGAGTCGAAGGTGCCTGCCTCCTCTTCTGCGTCCTCCAGACACCACTCTGGCAAGCTGTCCCTCTCATCTTCCAGGCTGCCGCTGCCTGACCGTGGCCTCCTGTATCCACGTTCGTCTTCTCTTGCATCGAACGGGAAACGGCGACGCTGGTCTGGGTGTTCCCGCCACCCTGCTGACCGAGGCCCATCTGAAGAAAACAGAAAAAATGTTAGGATTGTATAACCAATCTTAATCTCATGACATAACTTATCTTAAGATGGACAGCCAACTTTTTAGCCACCAGCAACACAACTGAAAAAAAAGTGCATTTTCAAGCATGTGCAAGTCAAAAACAGAGGGATGTAAAACAGACACCAGGGTATCACTGAATTGTCCCAGATAAAATACGTATCCTTGATGGGAACCTGCTAAATGTCATAATATTCTGACAAACCAGAAAGAAAACGCAGACATGAACAACATCTAGTTGTACACTAAAATTTCTACTATCCTGTTCACTACAATGAAAAAAACAAACCCCATAAAAGTTTACAGGCTGTGACACACAAATGTACCTTATTCTGAAACAGGCCATACAACAAATGTAGTGGTACACAACAGATACATTTATCAAAGATAAATGTATCGGTAAAATGGTCAGTGCTGTGCCCACCTGGGCTTGGGGGGCACCACCGGTCACTATCCCGTCGAGAACCCGCCAGACGCCAGCCCCCCTCATCATCCTCACCATTCTGATCATCACGAATAGTACGCCAGTTGTCACTCTCTGAACGCGTGAAGTCGTGCTTCCTCTGTAGGCCTGTCCCACCATCCTCGTAGTTTCCTCGGACTGCAAAATATTGCGGATTGATTAGAAGTGCAGCCATCATCATTACATTATAAAAGCGACATATCATCCAACTTAATGCTGCCAATCAATTAAAGACAAAAAACTCATGTGTCTAAAAATCTCAACTTCCTGTTGTTTAATAATTTAACAAACTTACTGTGATTCATCTGAAAATGTCCTGGAGCAGCATCTATCATGTTTACAGAGAGGAACAAATAGTAAAAGTAAGCCAGTGTATTTGCCAATGTGTATATCATGTATTGATTTTTTTGGCCAAAAAAAAAAAAAAACAAACAAAAAAAACACTAAAACCAACCTGGGTCTTTCCGACCTGGCTTTTCAAACCTTCTATCTCCCCTGGTGTAAAAAAAAACAAACAAAAAAAACATGCCCGTTCTGTAACATGATGAAAGCTGTTTAACTGCGGTCTAGCAAAAACTCAAATTGTACATCTGTACATAGTCCAAACAAGTCACATTTTCACAACAAATCTTGACACCACAAATACCTTTCTTCCCAGCTCTGGGAGCGATGCATCTCCCTTCCTCCACGACCAAACCCTTCCACATCATCAAAACTTCTTTGGTAAAACCCTCCATCTCCTCTCCCTCGGCCTGAAAGCAGGTTGAAGTAGCTTAATGTGACTCCATAAGATCTAGTTGTTCGAAATCGAGTGCAACTGTGTAGCATAAACTTGACTATAAGATTAGATATTTAACATTATGATCACAGGATCCAATTTGATTCAACCACTGGCAGTGTTCCACAAAACATTCTGATTTTCCTCAAAAGATGATCAGAAAACGTATACCCACCTTCTGTAACTAGGAGTCATTGCTGCTTAGATGAGTGAATTGGCTGTATTTTAAATGGTTCATGTTTATTTCATGAACACACAAATATAACTGAACTAGCATCATCCATTGCACATAATCTGCTGAATCATGATGCTGTACTCTCTCTTTCCTTGGCCATCTAGAAGATGTACAACAACCCAGCTCTTGTAGTTTTTAATGAATCTGTCTTTTCTGTGATTCACAGGCAAAATCCTTCAACAATGATAATCCATTTTGACCGTAATATGCTTTATTTTATTCTAATTGTCTTAGGGTCAGTTGGCAAAAAACAATATTGTGGATTACTGTTAACTTCTCATTTCTTGTACCTATGACTACTTCTCTTTTATAATACAACCATCTCTAAAACATGGGGACTCAACTAACCTTCAATGTGGGTAGTTCAGAAAAAGTTCAATGAATGACCTGACTGCCCGACATGGTCAGATGTGTCTTTCCATTCGAAGCAAGCATAAGTCTGCTATTAAGATGTTAAGAGCTTCTTCTGATTAAAGTTGACCTTTACTCACAGTCTGGACCTAAAGCTGAGTGTGGGAACTTGGGCTGTGTGAATCCAACACAGAGGTACAGAGAACAAGACCTTAAGCGGTGAAGAAATATAAGTTAAATTGCATAGCTTAATCATATTTTACATGCTCTCTTCATGCTGTACACAGTATGCCTGATATTAAAATGTTTTGAGCAGTAAACTTCTATTAATATAGCAGAAAGAATTCGAATTTTCAATTTTTATAAGTTAATTATAAGAGCAGAGAGATAAAGGTACAGCCAATGAATGTGCAAGATAATGATCCAGCACTTAAGAGCTGATCAGTGCCTTATGGTCTACAGTTTTAGCAATATGTGGTATCTTCCATTTACCATGTTATAAATTTTAAGTGGCTTTTGTCCAGTGACCGTCTCAGAACTGCAACTCTAAAGTTAAGAGTTGCCATTCTGATGCTTTTTGTTTTTGGCTTATTCCATCTAGCTAGTAGTTGCTAACATGCCTGAAAAGTCTGAGCAGACTCTGCAGTGACAAACAGGAAAGATGCTGTTCTTAAGGAAAACAAGATTTCTCTTCTGTAGCAGAAATCCCAACACAACATATGGACCCACAAATAATTATAAATCAGTCAAAACTGAGTCTCTCTAAACATTTAGGGATGACCTAACAACTCTAAACAGCTCTGTAAAATATAGTAAGCAGCTTTAACTGACTGGAGGATGTCTATACATGTCTGAGTGTGTTCATGTAAATCGCACTCTGATTTTAAACAGGGTTTTCCATGTTTAAGGCACATCAATTATGTGTTCAAACAGCTGGTGTTAAAGTATGCTGAGTAAGCACAACACCTACAGAGTGCTAATATTACATCCCTTGTCTCAAGCTGCTAAATTGGTGGGATTCTAAAAGGCATCTTAACTATCTGCAGTTGTTGTGACCCTGAAACTGCATAGACAGAATATCTACATAGCTAAAATAGACTGATTTGAAAAATGAAATTCCCCATAATGCTTCCACGGCGTCCCCTGCCGCTTCTTATCCTTGAAAAGTGAAAGGAAACCCAACACATCCATGTATGATCTCAGTTAAAAACCTTACCTCTACCCCTTGAGGTACTTCGGCCTCTTGGTGCCCCTGCTATCGGACCGCCTCCTCGGCCTGTCAGCCGAAGTACTGCTGCACTGTTTACAGACATGGAAAAATTTCTCTGCAAATACAGACAGGGGGGTGGGTGGGAGGGGGACAAACAGTTAGCGCTCAGCACTCTTCTTGGCACCTGTTCTGTGTTTCATAGTCTAATTACCAAAAGTAATGTGTATTCCAGGACGTTGCAATAACAAGGCCAGCTGGCAAGATAAGTCAGAAACACTTTCTGATCTTATCATTTCTCACCAATATAGTGACCTGATATTATGACGTTATCCTACCTGTTCCTCCTCTGTAAAAGACACGAGTGCCAGAGGCGGTAAGGGCTCCTCCTGCAGTATGGGCAGGAACTCCTTATCGTGTAGGTCTATAGGGATCTGGAAGAGCAAAATAAACAATCACAGGCTTCACTGTTAAGATCCATAAGGCTTTGAGATCATGTGCACACATCATGTACACACCAAACAAAGGAGATGTAAATCTAATCTCAACAGTAACATAATTTATATGCAAGTCATGTTGACTGCAAGCCTTCATCATCAGCTAAGACACAGATGTTATACCCACCTTGTTATCCTTTACATAAAGTGCTAACATTTCTTCTCTCCCGTAGCGATAGTCTGCAAGTTTATACTTTGGCAATGCAGGTGAGAGAGGTGGAGAGGCAACAGCACTGCTGCTTCCACCACCGCCACTGCCACCACCTCCAGACAGGGCACGGAGCCTGCAAAGAGAGAATGGGTTGAAAAAGCAGAACGAACAGAGGAAGGAGAGACAACACTAAAGCTGAGGTAGCAATTGGCATGTCTGAACATGTATAAAAAAGCTGCACTGGGCCCCAAAAGCAAACCAGTTTCACAACCTACTAATCACTTCCCCAGACTAATCATGAATTCATGCCAGTTCAATTACCATTCTGGTCCAAAGTTAAGTGTCTGGGTTTCGGCCATTCTTCCTTGAAGTTCTAAAAATATGAAAAAGGAGAAATCGGATTAGAACCACTCAGAAGATACCTTGCAGACAAATGAAGCATCAGTATATTACAGTTTTTTCCAACTTACACAGAAAAGAAAAACCTCAGATACTTATGACGCCGATTTTGCATATCTAATATTTGCTATCAGGTTTGGTTCAATGGTCCCTGATCTAAATTCAATTAATTCCCTTTACAAGTTCTCAGGAGCCAAAGTGACAACTCAAAATGTCTTATTTAGTCCAACCAAGAGTCCAAACCCCAAATATTTTTTATTGAAAATAATACATAACATAGAAAAGCAGCAAATCTTCACATTTGAGCAGCTGGAAATGGAGCCTGCCGTTTTTACTTGTTTAAACTACAAGGACTAATCCAACGCCTAAATTGTTGCAAATTAGTTTTCTGTTGATCGTCTAACAAGTTTTTTCAACTCTAATTCATAAATTACTGACACAACAGTTAGCTGTGTTAAAAGAGCAGCCCTTCAAAAATACTCTTAGAATAGTTTCAGAAAACTGTTCATGTATTGTAACTACTCTTTCAAGGTAACAAATATCTCAAATTCATTTGAAATAAACTTACATGCAGACAAAATGTTACCGAACCAATGTTATTCATTTTACCCTCTAGCTGACATTTGTTTCCATCTAGACCTATCAGGGCACAGTTCTTCTGGTCAAAATTTGGTAAAAAAACATTTAAGCTTTTGTTACTAGCTTTAACTTCTTGGGATATATAGCCCATCCCACTAGCACACACAACCAGTGTACAATTTCAATCTGCTAAAACTATTTTAGGAAGTCTCCCAGCCTGCAAGGAGGATATGTCCAGACACCTGTAATTGACAACTGAGGTGGTCTTTACTGTGGCAAATGAAATAATCACAAATAACCATGCAATATCAACGAGATTAGTCGTATGTTTACAGGAGTGTATCCACCGCCACGGCTTTACACGTAGGCTGGAAAACGAGGGTTTATCAGGCAGTGAGACCTCCTCAAACATCGGGCACAAAAGGCGACAGCAGACTCACAAACCCACTGACCATATGGGAGAGAGGACGAGCCACGTGTAAGTTGGAAGTTACATCAAACTCAGCTGAAGTGAGCAACATTTCTGTCACCTCCCCTGCTCGCTTTGTGCGTTTCATCGGTGTTAAAATTAAGTGAAAACCAAAACGCGTGGCTGAGTTTCCATTTCGGTGCGAGTTGTCTGCAATAATTAAGAGCTAATGCTCGCCACAGCTGGCCAGCCTGCTCCATACAACACAACTTTAGTCCATCTGGTTACAAACGTGTCCCTTTGGTAAGAGTGGGGGGCGGATAAAGCCAGTGGAGAAATGACTGACCGCTGAGTTACTGTAAAGTTGTCCAAATTGTTAGTTTTTGTGAAACGCTAGTACACCGTGTATTGTTATCGCCAGTGAGCGGAGGGCAGGGGCACAGGGCTCCCGCACGGATGGGCCGGCCCACCCTGAAGCTAACGCTGGTCACATTACTGATTCATGCTAAGAGCTGGATAGAAATGCACAACATGAGCCGCGGTGGTCACTCGGGGAGGTTTGATCGGAAAATCATCCTCGGTTATCAACATAACGCTAACGCATTAGCTAACGCAGCAGGCTAACACCCGTCAAATAAACAGCTAACATGAGTATTTCTCAGGACATTAGGGACTGACAATAGCCAGCCTATCCCCTCACGGCTGGAAGTTGACAGCAGGGTTATAGTAATGTAGAAAGCTGGCAGAAGACGTGTAGTTAAACTTGCAACATGCTGGTCCACACCAGGGTATTTTCACAAACCAGCAAGACGACAGCCAACTGTGGGTCTGCCAGCGCCTTAGCTAGCTAGCTAGCTAGCAGCGTTTCTCCCAGCGTTGCTCATGTATCTGTCGTACGTCAAGCTACACACACGTATTGACACTAATTTAACTCCCCAGAGGAAAAATAAGTCTTTGTCACATATTCTACTCAACAAACGTAACGCTGCTCCGGCACAGGTTAGTCCCTATCCTGAACACTAGTAGCTAGCACGCTAACGGGTTAGCTAGCTAGCTACATGCGGCCTTCCGAGCAGCCCGGATCCACAACAAAATTTCCTTGTCAGGCCGTCCCACACTGCACACGGCCCGGACACGCACACACAGACACTGGGGCCCGGTGCTGCAAGGCCAAGTGAACATGGTGGTTTAACAACAGTCCCAAGCACGCCAGCTCGTCAGAATATGACTCTCTGACATGGCACTTTAGTTAAATGAACGATTTTCCTTTGCTAGTGTATTAAACTTTGGCTGTCTTACCTCTGCTTGATCTGACAGCACAAGGTTTGTATGCGAGTTGTGTGGCTCTCTCTCTCTCTCTCTCTCTCTCTCTTTGCGTTTTCCACAAGATGGCTGAGCGCAGGTCACATGACAGCAGATAAAACCCGTATGCCGTGGTAAGATTTGCTGACTAGTACTTACTCGCAGGCACCGAGGTGAACATGACCACACATCCAGAGTCAGGAAGGGATATTTTACCTGCAGTACATGCCGCCTTACAGTCCCACTCATGCACATGTGTACCCTCTGAATGAGATTTAAACGCCTCTCCACAGAACAACTGTTTATAAGTATTGGTAATTGTAATACTACCATATAAAAACCAAAAAAACAAAACAAAACAAAACAAAACAAAACAAAAAACGGGTTTATTCTTCTTCTACGCATCTTTGGGTATTTTTGTGTTCATTTGTTCTTGTACAATACTTTCACATGAAAACACCAAGGGGATAAAGCTGCAGTGGGCAGGGTCACCCCCAAGGCGCCTAATTGGAGCCTGTTTAGATTGTACATTAGAAATGATAAGCGTTTTGACATTACTTACCATCATATTTCTCAGTTCACTGACGCTTATTCTTATTCTCTAATTTTACCTTACACAAAACAGTTGCATTGCTTTTGGAAATCAGCAGTAAGTGTCAAAATCTAACAAGAATCTGCTTTAACAAACTTAAATAACATGAGTGCAGAGTTTCACAAAGGGCCGTTCACAGCATTTCACTCTTCACTTTTCACACTCCTCAATTAGGCCCTGTTCAGACCGTGATGCATTTAGGGCGATACGATCACAAATTGATAATAATAAAACAATAATAATAAAAAACAACCTTAGTTCATTTAACAGCTTTACTGGTTGCGACAACTGTACCACAGTATAAAAACACTAGTAGTTCGCTAATTAGAAATATTTCAAAGCACGCATTAAGTCGGAAAATATAAATTACAGCTTTGTGGGAAAAAAGATTTTGGTGGCGTAATGCCAGTAAAAATAAAAAAACAACCAACCAAACAGATAAAACATTATTTGTCGTCATTTTGTCACAATGTATGGTAAATTTACATTGAACCCCTGAATTTCTAGCATCTATGAATTTCCTGAAGCCTCACATCAGACCCATGAAGCAGCCGGCTCGTTGGTCTAGGGGTATGATTCTCGCTTAGGGTGCGAGAGGTCCCGGGTTCAAATCCCGGACGAGCCCTATTTTTCTTCCTCTCATGGTTATGGCTTTCCCAATATCTCCCAGTTTATTCTTACCCCTGCCTGTCCCGCAAAGTGATATCTGCTCTGGCGGTGTCCTGCAGGTCAATATGATCACATAACGTGACTGGAGTCATTGCAGACTTCCCTCTTCCAGCGTCACTTATATCCCACCAAAGGTAAGCCCACTATATGTTCCCCTCAGGTTAAAATATTCTTTATTATTTCACAGTTTTTGATTTGTATCTCCTTTTAAAAGCTTCAACATAGAAACTCCCTTTTTGATTTATTCCAACACTGACTCCAATGTTAACTGAAACAGAGATGGGCTTTTTTTAAATGGGAGAACTATGGGACAAACCATCAAACCAGTCCCATTCAGTCTCTTTCTACACATTCGTATTCTCCCTTAAAAACTTCATTCATTCATATGTTAACATATAAAAATGGAAATATTTTTGATATACAAAAAACAATAGAACATCCATTACAGAAAGAAATGCATGTAATATTTACTACTTAATGGTGTACTTACCTATGAGGGACAAAAAATGACATAAGCATGAATAAATATATAAATAAACAATTACATACATAAATCAATGAAAAATAAATACATTTTGGTCATGAAAAAGGATATTGAACATTTCTTTATTTATTCATGCATTTCTACATGTATTTATTTATTTCTGTATTTCTACATGTATTTATTTAAATATTTCTGTATTTGTACATTTATTTACACATTTCTACATTGGGACACGCTCCCAACAACTGCGCAATATCTCCAGCGGTGTGCCCCAAGACGAGGTGAGCTTCAATTATATCAGGAGGTAAAGGGTACGATGGAAGTCCGGCCAGTTGCCAGTCGATCTGATCACACCACTGTGACCAATCCGGCTTTAGACTGAGGTAGGACCGACTACCTTATTAACATATTGACACAGAAATACTAAAATTAATAAATGGCGAAATGTATACATAAATAAATAAATGTTGGGACACAGAAATATCCTTTTTCATGACCAAAATGTATTCAATTTTTAATTTATTTATGTATTTATTTAGGCAGTGAAGACTAGAATAACAAATGTATATAAACAAAAGATTTGACCCCGACGTGATTTGAACACGCAACCTTCTGATCTGGAGTCAGACGCGCTACCGTTGCGCCACGAGGTCTATGCCGTATTATGATGTGTTAGTCTACATGAAGATGACTCCACCTACTGTTCAACTGTTAGAAACAACAAAACACAATATACATCACGACAGAAGATAGAGAGATAGATATTAGCACAATATGCCTGAGAGGTACCGAGTAAATAAATAAATTAATGTAAATACACAAACATGTTCACGTATACTATGTTTTCAAACATAAACGGTGGTGTGAGGAGGTCTTATGTGTGCAGCGTCGAATTTGTAGTCTTATTGACACAGCATTGTACTGGTCAGAGCACCTCTGTATGCATTGAAATAGCAAACTACACTCCCCATGAGCAGCGTCGGCCGGTTAGCTCAGTTGGTTAGAGCGTGGTGCTAATAACGCCAAGGTCGCGGGTTCGATCCCCGTACGGGCCACGGTTTTATTTTTTCGACATGTACAATGAATAACACCGTGCTTCTGGTGTACTCGCTGTGCAGTATAAATTGAAATGCCACTCAGTGAGCTGAAGTTAGCAAGCAACCCCTAGTGGTCCTCAAGAATATTGGTTAAAGTATCATGTTTTTAATTTTGCTTTTCAAACTTGACTTGGGATTTTTTAATAATAGATCAACTCATATGAAAAGTCAAACATTATTATTTGACTGATTATTGATTATTGGCTGCTTTGCAGTGTTGTTTGACTTGACAGCAATGTGACCGAGCGTTTTGCGACACTGCCTGTCCAACACCTGTTTACAGTTTATGTTTACCTGCAAGCTCGACACAGGAACATGGGCCTTGTTGGTTTTGGGGATTTTGGGGAGTTAGGTCGTCCGACAGATTTATTTTAAAGGCTAAACGGGCTGAAAAAGTTTGAGAAACTTTGATGTCAATTTATGTAATGTTAACGAACACAGCGTCTATGTACGGTGCATACCTGTATTTCAGAAAAACACCTCAAGGGGTCCTCGGATCGCTGAGACAAGAAGGGTCTTCCCAGAGAGCTGTGCAAGGCGTTGGTGGTATAGTGGTTAGCATAGCTGCCTTCCAAGCAGTTGACCCGGGTTCGATTCCCGGCCAACGCAAAGTTTTTTTCTTTTGTTGTTTCTTTTTTACTACCTGGCGAGACTGTACAATAATAAGCAATGCGATTTATCACTGAACATAAATTAAAGACAAAGACTGTGCTGTGATTTTGGCTATTTTTACTTATAAAATGGTCACTCAGAGAGAAAGTTAGAAGAAACAGAATAGCTTTCTTTTTTTTTTTTTTTTCAGGCTTTTGCCTTTATTACAGTAAGAGTGAGACAGGAAAATTGGGGAGATGGAGAGACAGGGTGACACCAGGGTGACATGCAGCAAAGGGACACAGGCCAGACTCAAACCCATGCCACCGCAGCAAAGACTAAGCCCATTATTGTGTTCCTACCAGAGTACAAAGCCACAAATTTATTTTTAGTTCCCCAGAAATTCTCCTAGCACCAATTTCCACTCATGCCTAGAAGGAGATGCGCTCAACTTTCTGATAGACAGTAGAGAACATAAAATAACTTCAAAGAAAAGGACCACTTCAGAGTACTGAATGTGCAGTTCAGACTTTATTTCATTCAGTTATAGGGGCTGATCGAGGAATTTTGAGGGTATTGAGATCTATGACTTCGTACAATTTGGTGCACATCCAGAAAATAATCTGGATCAGACAGACGTTTAAGATTGTTTGACCTTGACAGAGATATGCGCTCTACTCAGGACTATTCTAGTTGCTTTTGCTGCTGTGTTAGTAGGGCTATAGAGTGGTACAAACAGGACAACTTTATTGACAATGCTTTGTTTGGACCTATGGTTTGGACTTGCGTAACTTCTATTTTTTTTTTTTTTAACTTTCATCTTACTTAGCATCCTGATAGAGGTATCTGTGTGATTTCTACCCCATAACCCTGGTGACAGAACAACCTGGGGGTCTGGACTCCCCAGTGGGTTGTCAGGTCGTCAGGACAGGTGAAAAAGACGTCTCTGATACATTAATTAATAAAACTGTAAGCAGGTAAAAATCACTCTGTTTTCAAGGGTTCAGCTTCATTTCCAAGGGTCACAAGCCACAAAGAGCAATAATGCAATAGGCATCAGCTACATATGTGACACACACACACACACACACACACACACACACACACGCTCCATATCACCAGCACTGATTAATAATAGACCTAGACATGTGGCTTTAGAGAAGGATGGAAGGAGTTGACTTGTTGATAGGGAAATATGTCACTGTTTCTCCTCTACCCAGTAAGTTCATTTGTTATCCTATTCACCGGTGTTAATCCTGCTTACCCTCTTTTTCCCTCTGTTGCCATGGATATGCTATTCCTATGGCAACTGCAGGCCTTTGTGGATGGCCTCGGGCCCCCACCGTAGAGGACTCTCTGAACCTTTCATTATACATTCCCTTCAAGCTCGCAGACAAATCACACAAGTAGCACATACTCTAACTCTGTCTCTCTTAACTGTCACCCTGTCTCTCTCTCTCTGTCCTCCCCCTTCTCCTTTTTGTCTCTCTGCTGCCCTTGTAGTCACTGTGTCTTTGACACACTGCACGTGTCATAGACAGCAGCAGCAGCAGCTGCTTGTTGTAGTGTTCATTTTTCTGTAAATTACACTCCAGGCACTCACTTTTACTGGATGCCAGTGGTGGTAGGAGGAGGGCTGTGATCAGATTTGTAGCAGGCGTATCGCCGTCATAAGAGTCAGTGTCCTGCGCTTTCTAATTTTCAGCGGCAATGGAAACCAGAGCTCCATCTTTAAAGATGCATGAGACGTCTTGAGCAGAGAATAGAGATGGAGGCTCAGCCAGAGAAAGTGTTCCTGTGTCAGACACACTGAAACAAGGCAGGGGCGAGGCTTATGTAGATGGCAGTAATTACCAGTGGCAGTGAGGGCCCGAGTCAGAGCAGAGTATAGTGTCAGGACTGGTCACTGTGTGTGTTTGTGGGGCTGGTGGGGGGGTCTCCACCTGCTGAATGAACCCCATCAGCATCGGGGAGTACCATGGGCTTCGGGTGGGCTCGGCCCTGCTCAGCATTGTGGCGGGTTGCATCATCATTGGGGTGTCCAGGGAATGTGATGCTGATGCTGTAGGAGGCATCTTCCTGGGAGCAGGGGGCCTCGGTGAGTGTGTGTAAAACTCTTTTTATGGGAAAGACTGACCCAGTGGTTTAAAAGTTATTACATTAGTAAAGTTGCTGGTTGACTTTGCATTTTACCTTTTTTTTGCATTTTATTCCCTGGAGTAATTCTAACTGAATATTAATGGTTGTGTGTTACTGGATTAACCGTAATGTTCTGACTTGGGTCCTGGAGATCCCAGGTCCTCTTTAACAGCTTAGAAAACATACTAACGTTGTCTTATCCCCTTGAGAAAAAAGACTTTCCCAAATTTGATGAGAATTGCTTATATACAGGATTTTATACAGGATTTTGATGACATGTTTCAGGAGGATACTACAGAAACTGTCGTTTCGAACTGTCACTTTCGTTTGTGGTCTCAGAGACATCAGCTGTAAATCATGGTTAGATGCAGTATATTTTCATTTGCTTGATACCTGTGATTGATTATACTTTTTACACTGCAATACCCCTTAATGAATTTGAATTTATCTTATACATAAGAGGTCAAAGGGGCAGTCACATCCCTTTGAGGAATAACTGAGCCCAAATATTAAGTTATGCCACTATGTAGGATAACATCCTGTCCATTTCTTTGTGAATGAGTGATTGGACAACAAAAGGAATACACTATTTTCATGCATGTAACATATAAAGCATGAAATATTTCCTTATTTATGTGATTGCAATGCTTCATGTTTATTTCCATATTTTGCCACATTCATCAAATCTGTAAGTGGTAAAAGGGAACACTGTCATCCGACACACAAACTGATTAATATTTAGTTTGAAAGAAAATGTCACAAACAAAGATCTGTGGCCTGTGACACTTTCCATCCACCGTTCTTGAAAAACACACCATGCCATCATCTGATACAACTGTGTAACTGGAACCACCTGATAGCCAGAGGACTTGTACTGCCAAGACAAAAGAGTGCCTTCGCTGCTCTCCCGGAGAGAAAGAGCAAAGGACAGAGCTTTTGATCTGAGGAAGACAACATCAACATGAATGGTTAATGTGAAAAATTCTCACTGATTTGATCAGCGTTCAATAATTAATTTATCTTTCTAGTTTGCACAAGACTTTGGCAAATCAAATGCACAGCAGTTTGACAGAGACGTTCATTCTGGCAGCTCTTGTGCAGCTAAGTAGCATCTAATTATGTGTTTTGGGGCTTATGTGCCATGATGCCTCCTCCAACACATAGGCTGACTAATGAGTATGAACAGAGTGTTCTCGACAGATTCTTTTCACTCACTTCAGTTTCATGACATTTTAGGCACAGACATGCATCACAGCCACCCTCAGGACCTGCCAGGGTTTAATGCCAGCTCTTCTGGCTTGTAAGGGAAATCAATAACTGTGTTGAATTGGAGCAGAGTGCCACTGAGAGGCACACAAGCCCTGCAGTTCAGATATTACTGTATACTTGAAGTTGAACAGAAAGAAACATCACACGCGGTCTCTGGTACACTAAAATTAATCTGAAGGCTACGTCAAGACAGTTACAGTTTGGGAATAGATATTTCATCAAGCAGTCTTATTCTTGGTTGGTTGTGATGTCTACAAGTATGAGGACTCATATGAAAAATGTTTTTTTTCTTACCCACTGGCATGGCTCACAGGCATTAATAGCAGTCAGAGTTTGTATTTCAAACACACTTCGAATCTGCTGGTGACTAGATTTATGCTTTTATACCACAGTGACATTTGATATCCAATAATAATGAGATTTTTCTCAAAGCCTGCAGTACACAATATTTTCTTCCACTCCTGGTTTATATTAAGTCTACTATAGTGCATATTGTCAAGAATAAATTTGATCAATTATTTAGTTTATTTTTTTAATTGAAGCTTGTGACAAATATTGATACAATATTGCAAACACTCATAATGATGAGGGCACGATGGTGAAGCCATTATTACTTTATCATTCTGCTTCCAGGCCTGCTCATATCGACTTACCCCTTCATCAAAGCCTGGCTAAACATCAACCATATTCTTCCATCCTTTGGTAAGTTGTTTGGTATCTTTATTCCTAACTTGAAAATCAATTTAAAGACTCTCACACACTTAAACATCTTGTTGTTCAGTCACATGAGCAATAAGAATTGCCTGAATTCGTTCACTACATTGATTAACAAAAAATATTTGTTCTGTCTAAGAAACATTTTGGCTCAGAATATTTCTTAAATTCTCAGGAAACTTCAGAGTCCACCCAACGGCCGCCAATCCTGCTCCTGAACAACCGATAGAAACGCTAAGGCGAGAGGGTGAGTGTGGACGTCTGAGCCTTCCCCAAACCGAAAAGCCACTAATCAGTACAGCTATCATGTAACATTCAAAGGGATAGTGTTCAGGTACTTGACACTGAGCCACTGAGTCTGTGTCCGATATTTGACCATAACAAATATGACACTTGTCTGTACAGTGGAAAGCTAATAGTTAACAGCAGTGTGAGATGTTGTGTTGAGGTGGTTACTGCAGCGCACCAGACATCTCTCTAATATCTCATGGGGATTAGTTAAAAAAAAACACAAAAAAAACAATACTTTTTTGTGGAAAACTAGAAATTTGGAACTTTCCATCTGTTCATCCTAATGTCAAAAAATGTCAGAAAAACAAAAAATATATATATAAAAAATATTTTTGGATAGTATGAAATATATATATAAAAAATGAATAGATCCAATGACATCCTGATTGCTCTGCACATTTTAAAGTTTGAATAGAGCTTGTATGTTAAAGTGTCTAGAACGAGATGCGAATAAAAAAACTGTGACATGACAACATACAAACATACAGTATAGTGCGACTGCCTTTCCAGCGCCTAACAAAGAACTGGGTACTTTCTCTTTTAACGTGCTTGGTATTCACAGAATTATCATCATGGCTGCAACTGAGATACTGCTGAATAAATTCCCTCAGGAACCTTCCAAACCTAAAAAGACTATTTAACTGCAGCAATACAAGGAGAAAGGTGTTTTTCTTTCTTTTGGGAGACCCTAGCTTCTTATACTTTACTTATATACATATATCCTTATGCAGCTGGTAATCAGCTCTAAATAATGGGCAAGCCAAGACTGTGTGTACCCTTTTGTGCCCTTGAGACTTTTTCTCTCTACTGCCAGCCATCAGCTCTCAGATTTCCACAGACTGATGGAACAAGCAATGTTATACCAACTGTTGCTGTGTGTTTACTTATTCTCTTGTGGTCTTGCAGGGACTCAGAGTCAATTAAATCTGGAACGCTCTAAAAGTCGAATGGGAACGTTTGTGGAGGGCGGACCAATGGCTGAGACCAACCCAGATGAGGGGTATGAGATTGAAACCATCACTGTCTGTCACCTGGGAATCATGTTCATATTAAGTTGTGGATTAGTGATTTACTTACAAGACATTCATATAGTACAGAAAAGGTAAAGGTGAGCAGGATGGGGAGGTGGTTGGTGATACAACACAGTTGACTTCAACACCAGAGGAGTGTCTTCACATCCCATTTGAAATTACAGCCACAGTCATTTCCTCATTTCCTTTCCTTAAAAATGATTATGTTTCCCAAATCTCAAAGTGCTTTAATTGCCTAAACGTAACTACACTTTATTCATTTTTCTACATGCAAGCTTGTAGGAAAAATTGTGAGCATTATGCAGATATATTTGACGTTAATGTTTTGTTGATGTGTTGATGAAAACATAATACAGGCAGCATTACATTTCCTCCAAAACACATTAAGATAATCCAAAATATTGCATTTTAACATTATTCAAATTAGAAAAATATGAGACACACACTCTAAAAGTAGACATGCACACACAGGTACAAGCCCACAATCATTCAGAGAAGAAGAAAAGTCTAGTTTACTGTATGAAGATTTACACGACTTGCAAGACTTGAACATCTGCATACCCAACCTAAACACTGGCTGAGGGTGAGGTTTTCATTGATTAAAGTCCTGCCTGTCTTGGAGGTTTAGCGGAGGTCTTGCTGAGTGTAAATTTTTCATCTTTGTGATGCCTCAGGGGTCAAAGCTGGGCCCAGTTTTGTTCATATTTTACATACTGCGTCAAATTCTCACTTACAATCTCAGTTTTCAATTTATGCAGTATATTAATGAATTTGATCCCGAAAAAAATCCGTCATCAGAGCAGCATCAGTCAGGACCTAGTGTGACAGGAGGCACAGCTGTTTGTTTTCCATGTCTTACAGACAGTCAACACTGTCCTTTAAACCCTGATCTTTCCCTCACTTTAACCAAGTGGTTCTTCTTTCAATATCCACAACCTCACCAAACTTCAAACAATGAATGCATTTTGTCATTTCATTTGGAGGACTTATTTTGTGGAATAAGTTCTCTCCAGTGTGTCTCAAAATATCCTGCAATGTAAAGACAACAAATATGAGATCCTCAAAATTTCATAATTGACCAACATTCCTAAAATAAGGATGTATAAGTACATTTTTGAATGTGTCACAGATTCTCATGTAAATGTCCAAAGTTTAATCAGATGAAATTTGAAAGACTTTTAGTGACACATTTTGTAGTCCATAAAGCCTTGTGTTAGCACTGTATTGCCCTCATCAAATGGAATCACTGTAACAATTATATAGGAAAACATTCACATGGAATACATTTTAGTTTAGGTCATGCTTTAAACAGTAAAGCCTGACTCAAATTATCCAAACTAGCCAGCCAATGCATTAATATACTGTTTATGGTAGTTCAGTCATTTTATAGCTCTGTAAAATGACTGATGCCAAGTTTAGTCTGCATCATATTTTGGATTACTTGGGGGGATAAAGTAATATAGGTTGTCTCAAATGGAAGGAAGACATATTACTTATATCACTCATGCTTTGGTGTGTTGCAGGACATCTTCAGATATGCCGGACATCTTATCTAGACGGAAATTAAAGCAGTCACCCTCTGATCAAGACGTGCCTTGATGTCATCAAATGATCTGACTGACCCATATTATTCAACTTCCCCGCTAATCGTCTTCATTAGGTTTCTTTCAAATGTGAGACAAAAGATGTTGATCTTTCTGATTCATTGTTTTTCTGTGGAATTGTTGTATCAGCTGTCCTGTTTGTTGAGATGAAGTCATGATATTGTACTTATGTGGACTGGTAAACATATTCTAAAGATTAAATTGTGATTGTCAGTGAAGGATTTTCATACTTCCTGACACTCGGTGAAGCAAATCAAACGCAGTAGTCGCACTTGCTTGCAGCTCATCTCATCACACAATGTTCTCAGTCAGCAATTAAGAAATTATGGTCGTTATGTGTCGATGGGACTCTTATGCAATTTAGCTCAAGTTCCCTAGCATGTATTTGTTATGAGCAAACCAATGCACGTGTACAGACACACACATACACGCACGAATGGCTACATTCGTTCCATGCACACAGTGAACTGCACAAACATAATACATTGATATTCAGTACAGCACTGGCAGAATGGCTGCTGCATGGGAAGTGGCATGGGGGAGAGCGCTGTGCTCTGACAAAAAGTGTGACATGCTGTGAGGCTGAATAATGCCAGGCCGTGTTGATGGGTCTCAGCAACAGGAGCCCGAGGAGTCTGCGGTGCCTTGATGACAACCAGCAGTTTGATTGTCAGGCCTCAGATCACAATGCCTCGCCACAATCCCTGTGTGTCTGCATGAAGTTAAACAGTGGAGGGACACATACTGAACGTTTAATTGAACATCGTGCAGAATGGGCTGAAGTGGTTGACAACTGAAACACGTGAATGTATATGTTTTACAAAAATCACCTGAATGAAAACCCGAAGGTACACACAATTTTACAATATCTAAGCACCCAGCTATACATGCTTACCTATCCCAGCATGCACTGGTCAAAAGGCATGAAACGCCCTGGACCTCACCTTGAAACAAGTGCTGGGAACATTTAGAGGCTCAGTTCACCCAAATCATAAAAAAACAACATTTTTCCAGTCTCCTCTGGTTGTGTCCAGCCACACAGATCAAACACCAAAGGCTTGATCAGGTAAATGTAACGTGACAGTGAAAGAAAAATAATAATTGTAAATAAAACACTTTTACTATATCATTGGCCATCAAGGGGGATTGTGAATTAATTAATATTTTAATTAAAATTAGTTAAAATTTAAAAAACTAAGCAACAAGTTGAACAAAAGTTACAGCCTTCACCTTTATAACCCCCCCCCACCCCCCACCCCCCACCCCACCCCCCACCCAACCCACCACCACTACCACCACCACCACCACCACACACACAAGCAAAGGTTGAACAGCGGTGGAGGATGGATCGGTGAGGAGGAGGCAGCAGAGTCACATCCAGAGGTGAGGTCTACAGAGGCGGGAGGATGAGCTGCGCGGCCGATCAAATATGAAATAATGCAAAACGACTTCACACCGATCGCATACATTAGCAGCCCCCCCCCCCAACACTTCCGTTGCAGGATGACCTGTCAGGTGCTACGTGCGCCTCGATCCCCACCAGGAGCAGCGCGCGGTGTTGCGTCTGTGTGTCAACTCAGAAGAAATGCCATCCCACCTAAGTGATCTTCTCTCTCCTCCCGGATTTTATAGCCTATTTCTCAGCAGGTCGGATTTCCATTGCCTTGTATTCCCGTGGCCGCTGATTGAATGGCTGTCATGACTTGTGCCCTCAGCGCTGTAAAGCCACGACAGCAGGATGAAAATCCCTCCTTTGGTGTTTATGCGTCCTTTCAGCCTCTCAGTAATTACACCCGGCAATTAGACAGAGAATCGCGTTGAAAATCTAATCTACTGATTAAACAATGGAAAGACCTTCAGCATATCGACACAAAGGGTAAGATGCTTTTACGGTTGATTTTACAGGAATGCAACACATCGGTGCGTTAAGCATTCGTTTAAATGTGTTCTGAGAAAAAAAAAACCCAGTTCATGCTTGAACGTAGTGCTTGTAATATAGTCAGGATCATGGATTTACTCACATACACAGTCATAGAAAATGTTTTATTTTTTTCCCCCTACATAATCTCTCTTCATTTGCACTGCAACATCTTGAATGGGTGCATGCCGCACTGAAAGGGCTGATTTGATTGCAAATTATAATAATGATAATAATAATAATAAATAATCAAGTGCTGTTCTCTGGTAGCCTTGCTGGCATGAAGCAGCTGCCTTGGCACTCCACATATTTTAAAATAAATAGGGATTCTGATCAATCATGTTACATTTTTAAAAACGGTGCTGCAAGGGTCACAGGGTGCACCTAATGTTATACTGAAGCTTAGTTATCATGTAATTTTGCTTTATTGTGCTACAATGTATATGGTGTAATTCCCTATGAATGTTTCCAGCAGTAACTCTCTAACCTGTTGTGCTATTGTTGCTCCTTATCTTTTTGTCTGCCATAGTTACAGTGGTGCTGTGTACTTTTCTGATATGTGCATTTATATGTATTTGTATGTATTTATTAAGTTTATTTTTTAAATTCCAATATTCACCAATGGTTTCAGATCATGTGGGACAGGCTTCAGGTGTAGACAATAGACAATAGGTATACCTATCGGGTATTTATCGTAATATGTAACCTCTCCAGATATTTGTAATATTTGTAGAGGAGTAGCAGCAGCAGTGATGAATATTCAGAGGTCGTTGATGGATTACACTGACTCTCCCAGGGAGGGCACTTCACTGTGCCCACAATGATCAGCTGATAGATAGCTGTCCAGTGATACTAGTGTACAGAACAACAGCAGCGCAATGAGTGCTCTTATCAGAGGTACAGTTTGTTTCCTTTCAATGTGTGTATCTAAAGAAACTCTTATATCTGCCATGTGTTGTCATTTACAGACAAAGATGTTTCCATACTGTGACTTGGACCCAGGGGAGGAGTTTGGACTGAAACACAAGGAGATATAATAACACTGAGAAAGAGAGAAAGAGCTAGAGCCTGGAGGTGAAGACATGGTCATCACTGATAGAAACACCGGCACCCCTGTACCTAAAAAGGAGCCCCAGAAGAAGAAAAGGAGGAAGTCTCGTCCTCATGGCCTTCCCTCTCCAGCACTCTGCTGTGCGTGTGGCCTATGCATCATGCTGGCTGGACTCAACATCACTCTGGTGGGAGCATTCGCCTTCAGCACACTGGTGCCTTCTGCCAACCCGCCAATCATCATCGGACCTATCCTACTGCTGGTGGCCTTTTCCTTTTTCGGGGCCTGCTGCGTTTGTAGCCGCCTCCCCCCTCCCCACAGTTCACGGAGGTCTAAGGTGGGCGGCAGGGGCATGGGGTTGATGGGACATGGCCTAACTGGTGGGGCAGCGTTTGAAATTGAGACCAGTGAGCACACACTGCAGGATACTACAGCTGTGCAACTGAGCCCCACATCCTCCCCTGGATCATCCCGGGCGTCCAGCCCAGAGAAGGAGGCTCCTGATGCGGCCCTTCCAGGTTCCTGCAAGCTCTTCACCATGGAGACCAACGGGCCTTCTTCTGTTTCCGCCACTGCAGTCTATTCAGCCTCCACGTCAGCAGGAGGGGAGGTGAGGCTCAACCTGCCACGTGAAGAAGTGGTCACCTAGCAGAACAGAAACTCTTCCAAGGCCAGAGTGCTAGCAGTGTAAATATCCTTCTGGGTCGAGGGCTTGCTGAGTGTGATTGTGTCCTCCAGTTTACGTAGTGCCATATTTCTGGTTGTGACAAGTTCTCAACAGTATGCTTTTGATTTCTCTTGCTGTGCAGCCAACTGGTAATTAGCATGCAAAATTAATGAAACATCCAAGTATTCGTGGATCTTAGGTTTTGGAATTCAATTTCCTACCTCTTTTGTGCTGTTTTCTTCCAGGTCTTTGTTCTTTAACGTGGGGCATTATGCACAGTTCACTTGTAGAAATCAAACTATGTATGTGAAATCATAAACGTTTTATCTTTCACTGTTACTCTGGTTAGTGGAAACCTCAACTGTCAGCAGTGGTTTGAGAGGGCTCTCCTAATAAATGTGATTGTTGATTTGTTCTGAAACTTTAAAGATTACATGTGAAGGGTCAGTTGTGAAAACCGGAGTTGAACTGTACAGGTACGTATGTAGTGACATTTGGCATTTTATATGCCATTCTCAGTGCTGAACTTGTTTTGGGGGCATAAAATATTATAGGTCACAGGGGTCCCAAAGCAATATTGTCTCACCTGAGATTACAGTCTTAGCATTTACTGCTTGTCTATAGCCAATACATTTGTAATGAACAATGGTGCATATAGAGAAGTGTGTTACAGTATATTTACATGTAACTGTGTACAATGTTGGCTTATGGAAGCATTATTCATGTAGTTTGACAAGTTTTGTCATCACACAAACATTAACACTGTGAGTATTTTTTTTCTCACCACACTAGCTTCTGATTTCACATGTGCATTTTTATTGAAAGTACCTGCAACTGAAATCACAGTTTTAAGGTCACGTTTATTATAGTTTTTTCAGCAGTTCCTGTACAGTGTATTGCAGGTAAGGTCATGATCCGGGTGTCATCATGATGAGTTTGTCATCAAGAAATTGAATTTACATTGTGATCTGACACAGAGCATATTGTCATATCGTCACACAAATGTGAGCATGTGAATTCTCATTTTTTGTGTCTTATATGACAAACTTTACCTTGATATTCAGCAGAAATTAACCTCCACTGGACCTAGTATACACAATATGGGAAAGCCAAGACACAGTTTAGATATTCAGATTGCATAAAAAAAATATTTGTTCCCCATCACTGTGATGTCTTCTTGTCAGTTATAAACCTGACTGGTTAAAAAAAGACATTAAAACCCTGATTTCCTTTGAAAGGAAAGTTGCCTTAGACTGAGATATCAGGATCAAACTAATGAGGGCTATATAAAAGTGCACAATAGCAGTTTTCTTCAGAAAGCCTTTGTTTGGCTCTGGATTTCTATTCCATATTGCTAGGAAAGCCTAAACAGGTTTCTGTTTTTGTGGATATAACAAATGCATGCAAATGGTTTGTAAGTGTTCCATCGCAGAAATTTATATGAAGTAGCAGGAGAGTGAACTCCTGTTTGCAGACATACAGCGACTGATCATTCATTACTTGTGACACAGCTCCTGAAAAGGATCAGTTTCTCTGTCAAAGCTCTTTCTCAAGCCAAATTAGAGTGCTGAGCTTAATTTTGCATGTTCAGAGAACTGAATTATGGGAATGCAAACACCCCGTTGTGAACTATTGGTGTTATCTGTGTATTTTAATTTGTGTAGCACTTATACAAAAATCTGAAAAATGTAAAGGATAGAATATTTTTGTGAAGATTATAATTTTGTTTATTTTAAAAGTAACCGATCCAAATGTGAATCCTTCAAAAGATATGAATAAAAAGGCTCTTTCAGTAGAACATGAGGTTGCTCATTATGTATGTGTGGCATGACACCATGTACTTGCTACATTGCATTTTCTGTCATCATGAAGTGAAATGAATAAAAATGTCCAACTGGATTTGTTATATATTGAGATTTCAAGCAAATTCAGTGTGATCATCAGTCATTTCGTGGGGCATGATGATCTTTACACCCATTTACTCCAAGACGAAGTTCATAAAGATTCTTTCAGGGCAGTTTGTAGGAAAACAACAAGACGTAAAGCGTAAATAGTTCCCCAGATGTAAGAAAGATGGTGGAAAAACAGTTGGTGACTTTATACTTGAGTATATCTTTCCATGTCATACCAGCTTCCTGTGCACCTGTGGAAAGGCTCCCTCCAGTGTTGGTCTTGGGATGCAGTGTAACAGGCCTGTGAATTTCCTTATTGCTCGATTGATTCTTGATTTAGTTTTTGAATTAATAAATGTCAGATAAGTGAATCAGTGAAATATACCCATCACTGTTTCTCAGTTCCGAAACTCCTCAGTTTGCTTGAAAGCAGCGAATCTTCACATATGAGAAGCCGGAACCAGCAAATGTTTGCATTTTTGCTTCACAAATAATTTTAACACTTAACCTCTCTTCCTTTTTTTCTGATTATTATTATTATTTTTTTTATCATTTGGGTAATATATAATAATAATAATAATAATAACTGACAACTCTACTTTAGTCCATTTTCCTGTTAAAATATATGAAGGGCTGGTGTGAACAAAATGTGGCCCCATCGCATCAAGATGGCCTTGAGTAAGGAACTCAATATGAGCTTCATTTTGCTCTCTATGTGTTTATGTGTGAATTTAATATTTCTGCCACTGGAGGGCGCTAGAGCCACACGTATGACATAAAATAAAGTTATATAAAATGTCATTTTACATCAATCCAATAGATGTCAGTAGATCATAACAAGTCCCTGATGGCTATTGTTTAGCCTGTCAGAGAGCAAATGGTGTTGTAAATTATATTTAAGTGATTCTGATGACATTGCAAACTGCATATAGATTATTGGTGAGAGCAAGAAACATTAGAAATTGCAGTTTTCATAAAGCATTGTTTTTAGAAGTCTGCAGGATGAATGTGTTAATAGTCTGTCTTGCTTCCTGAAGATTTCTTATCACTGACTGAAGACATGACGCTTGTGTTTGGCAATCTCAGCTGTCAGCGCTAATTACATCAATGTTATGGGCATATCATTTTCAATATCCACCGTGCTGATAAAGCTCCCCCGTGCTCATGAAATGATGAAGGCACAGATCTGTGGTGTCCTACTTTCTGAGGCAGCTCGCAGATGACAAAATGGACTCAGGACCTTTTTCTGTATTAGAGAGGCTCCAAAAACTACAGACGTCCAATTTCACAGTTGATTTTTGTTAAAAGATTTAATTCAGAGTTGGACTGTGAGTTTTACGTCCACTGGGTCTTGGTTGACAGGCTTAGGATTTTAAAAGAAGTTTACAGTACGGACGAGGTTAAAAAAACAACCTGTCAGTAAGAGTTTGAAGTAGCAGATGGTGGGTTGGAGCTGGTCACTGTTACTGGATGAGCCAGGCAGGGAGCTCAGCCAAGACACTGAGGCTGTCATATATCGGCAGCATATAATGGGATTTTCTGTGGTTACACTGCAACAGAACAGTTTATATTGTGGGAAAACATGAAAACGACTGAGCCTCTATTTCACTCATCCACCTTCCCTCCCTCCCAAAATTTCAACTGCTTCCAGGTTTATGTTACGTTACACAAAACATTTCCCATGGGACCGCAGTGAAACATACCCACTTCCTGCATCTTCTGCCTGTTGGCCTTGACTGAAGAGGCTCGTAAAACATATTAAATGTTTAGCCAGCTGGAGTCTGGAAGATTTATTGCCTTTTGGGGGTGAACAGGTTTGTAGGTAAGCTGCAGACCGAGGAGAATATTTACATGTTTATGCTCTTAGTGAGCAAAGGTCAGGAAGAGGGGTCATGGTTTACCGCTGCCGTTTAGCTTACTTGTCACAAAAAGCAAAAAGGACAAAATGGAAATCAACCTTTGCCCTCTGAACCTCCATGTCTGCCTGTGTCCTCAAACTGCTTTAAAATCAATTTTTATAAGCTTTTTATTATGGAAGGAAAACACTTGGCCTTTCAATTCCTTTTAAGCAATGTCGAAATGGTTGTTTTACAGTTCCATGGTATGAGCATGCAAACTTCCTTATTGCTAAAATGAAGGGGCAATTCTTGTTTGGCATGACTGTTGAATGATAGGTAATGATAAATGCTATCTGCTGACACAATGTCTAATCTTTGACCTGGATTTCCTTTTTATCATTGCAGTGATCAGATGTACCCTGTAATTTCAAAATGTTGGCTTTTGTTCTTCTACAGGCTATATGAACAGGGCAATAGGTTTAAAGTGACATTTAAAGTGACACAGACGCACTATAAACAATGCTGACACTCTTTCATAATGCTCTATTTGCATCTTGAATCCATACTGATGAATTGAAGGAACACTTCCAGTATCAGCCGTCTCCTTTAAGCATCACAGTGTGTTACAAAATCACTGACAAGGCAGTCGACACGTCAAATATTATCGTACAGTCTCTTTTTGTTGAAATCTTCAAGTAGATTGTAACATCGCTCTTGTTCACACAGATATCAAACCACAATAATGACTGAGACGGATGCCTCTTGATGCTAAGATACGGTGCAAACAAGGGGGAAGGTCTGGAAATTTCATCTGTAATCTCGACGAACATGCACAGCTAACCTCGGATGCAGCCCCTGCATGTCTTCTTGTTTGTCATGATGAGATGCTGCACGCTGACAAAACACTGCTGCAGCTACAACACACACACACACACACACACACACTCACACCTGCAATCATAAGCATCCCATCCGCTCTAAACCGGTGCATGGCGGATCCTGATGCTCTGTTCATGTGCTCCTGTGTGGATGTACTTGTGTGTGTGAGAACACTCTCAGTTGAATGATTCGGCAGAGGAGGGGGATGGAGAGTGTAATCAAGCTGAAAAGATTAGGGGAAGACGAGCTGCTGAGGATCTATGAGAGCAGACACTGGTTATATAACCCTAACCTAGTTCACTCCGCTTCCAAAGACAGACTGGGAGGGAGAAGAAGGAGGATTTATTGAACTGGGGTGAATCCTTGTGTTTAGACTAAATTGAACCAGGCCATTGGTTATCTGCATGCACTGTTGGTTCAGATGACAATAGGTGTCAAATTCTTATTCAAACACTGTTTCTCCAGGTCAACAAAGAGGATACAGATTGCTTTGTCAGAATAAAAGCGTTCACTTATGAAATGCATACAATTTGTTATTGACCTAGTGTCCACCTTTGATTATTGCTTTATTGTACTAGTGAGTACAACTACATCCCTCCCTGCAAGGCTGCAAGTGAAGCGTTGACTCAAGATCAGTCTCTGAGTACCTTTGAACACATGATTTAATCATAAAACTTATCAGGCAAAGTTGGCTTCATTGTTAGTGTTGGTAGGGGTGTTTTGGCTCACCATGTGCTGTGCATGGGCGGACCTCGTGATTGCTGTGTTTCTGCTGCTCTCTGTGACAGGGGCAGTCTGAGGGCGACATGGAGAAGAAAGCTCCTCACAGATCAAGAGTGAAGATACAGTGGATTTCGATTAAAACCAATGAGGGTCCTAATACTAATGCTGCAGTGCTCTGCATACCAATGACTGTCGACAATGGGTCCCTCTCCATTCTTAACTCCTCCATTCACCCACAGTAAATAGCAGTTTATTCAAGTGGCCGGCCTGTTGCATAACCTTGCTTTTCACAAGTCTATATGTGGGCCCTGGGAGAAGGAAACATACACAGTAGTGAACAGGGACAGAATCCCAGTGCAGTTCCGGGAGAATATAAAAGCACAAGGAAACGTTGCAATAACACTGTGACCACCAGGACCTAGCTTAGTGTGAACAGTATTAATGTGGAGGCAGTGAAATCAATCACTCTGTCCTATATCCAGCCATTAACCAAGCTGATCAATGTTGCTTTTCAGTAATGCTACCCTGCACACAGTGTGGACAGTTTTGCTTGTTTCTCGTCACCACGACTGTGGGTCTTTGACCTGTTCTGTGAATGTTATCCTTTTGCATGTGGCCCACTGTTTAACCAAGCTAATCAATAGACAGACTGAAAATAGAACAGTGGTGTGCTAATATTTAAGGGTAACTACTACACAAATATTTAACTTGTGAGTCCAGCAAGCCAAAATAACATTTTGTAGTGAATGGGTTGTGTAGTAAACCTTCCTGACTTGGGATTCAATAGATGATTTCTAGAGCATTGAGTATTACATCCCTGGTGTCACTTCAGGATACTGTGTACAGTAAGTGTTTGTTTGGATTATGTTTGATGAGACAGCTGTGTGCTATGGTTTCAGAACAAAATGAGCCAAATGAATACAGTATTGGGATGTCCTGGGGTGCAAGAGGGTTGGTAAACAACATGTGGTTCCACTGGACTCCAGCAGAGGCCTCCCTTTTTCAAAGAAAGTCAGGGACAATAAATGAAAAACACTTCTCCACAGCTGACTGCTTCAGACCGGTTTCTGTGCTCCACATTTATGGGAGGCTGTCATGCTCTGAAATTCAACATTACATTAATGTCAGCTGTTTCTGTGTTGGCCTTTATCTCACTGCACCACAGTGATCTCTACATTACGTGTTTATGAATTTGCAAGTGAATCACCTTTAACTGTTTTATATGCAGCAGTTAAACTTACACATAGGGAACTCCCATGACATGTTTTTGCAGAAAAGGCAAATAGCTACATATTGTACCTTTGTCTCAGGGTGCTGTTACGTCTGCTGATGTGGTTTTGTAATGCCATGATAATAGTCTGCCATGTGGGTCATGTCAGTGGAGAAAGGATGATAGGTAGTATTGTACTCACCTGTGCACTGTGCAGTTTACCACTTAAATATATATTGCCTGGAATAATAATGATATGATCAGTCAGAGGAGACGGTTGAGGAATGACCCTTGATTAAATTAAAGGCCTTATCTCAGCATCCCTAAGAGCCTTGTCTTGCGTATAAGGTATTCACCAAGTCTCCTTTGAATAAATAATGATAGGCTGACGTTTGCAGCACATGACAGAATACCCACCACACCAACGCACCACCCGTGGCCACCAAAGTGGGTGGAAGTCCTTTTTTTGCAGGAAGAAAAGACCTGATTTAGTAGTTTTCTTGTAGACACTGGCCACCTGTGGAAGAGAGGAAGCTCCTCTCTCAGTGCGTCCGACAGGCCGGTTTTTTAGCAGACAACCACTTTGCCATGGCAGCGGCTATCTGCACACACGGCACTGTGGGGGTGGCCGGTCTGTGTCAGCACTCATTACCATCCACTGCCATGGTGGATGCCTCTTCCAGGAGTCCTTTAGAAAGAAATAAAAGAGAGATGCTTTACACTTTAATGACTTTCCCACAGTGGCTCTCCAAAACAACAGTTCCCCTTAAATTGCTTTGCCCTGGCTGAGACTGGAGGAGAGTCCCCACTGCTAAACAGAGGAAGGAAAATACTGAGTCCACTGTCTGTCCACTCGGCAAGGCCAGCCAACACGGGGGGAATAATCAGGTCTTTATGTGGCATGGGGCCTACAGCGGACAGCCTCTGTATTGTCCCCACAGTCCCCCTCCCATATCCTGGTTTGATTGTTCCTCTGGATCCAACGCATGGTCACGTTGAGACACCCCCACAACCCAAATTAGGGTTTGTGCATCTACTTCCCCCAACAGACTCTGACCCACCAGCTAGTGGGCATCCAGTTTAAAGCAAACAGATGAGGCAATGTGTTCTCTCACATACAGACTTTTTCCAGGTACTTGTTCTTGTTTGGATCGTCTGTTGGCGGGTTTATAAAGGTAAATATTCAGAGCTGGGTTCAAGTGGCTTACTATGATCACATGGCCACTGTCTCCTTCCTGTAAAAAAATGTTTCTGTTTTGTTGAAGTTGACTGTTGACAGAAGAACAAATGGACGATTACCACAGTCTGACATTGCCAGTGTAATGCTGCAAGCAAACTCATATACACATTTCTACTAAATGGAAGCAGGAAAGTAATGTCAACAAAAGCTGCTCCAATCTTAACATTAAACACAAGATTCACATGTCAGCCCCGCAAGACAAATGTTGATTTCAAAGCCAGTTATGTAACCACTGATATGTATGAAGTGGAGTATACTGGGAATGGTTGATTTGTTTCTGTAACTTTAATCTCCTGAGACTTTATGAAAAAAGATTACCACATTGCTGCCCGTGGACACTATCTTTATTAAAATGTTACACATTTCCCCTAGATTATGCAAATCTGGCTAACAAGACCCAGAAACATTTCCATCAGTCAGTCATTCATCAAGTCTTTCTTATGAAAGAATTTACTCATTCTACACTGCTACAAGGCAACAAGTTAACCATGAATTCAGATGAGAACATGGACACTGGATATTGCAAACAATTCCACCAAACCATCTGAGACTAAATAAGATACAGGAGGTGGGATCAGCAGGGAAACAGAGGCTGTGTTTATCGCTTTATTTAACTGCTACACTCATGACTTTAGATATGACAGTTCCTCCAGAAGTAACGGTTGTGATTCAGCATGAAAATCCACATTATTGTCATTGTAGTATTGTCATCATAGCTGACGCAGTGGTCAAGATTTCAAAGGTTTGCAATGCTAATTTCTGCAAGTGTGAACAATTCTCTCACTCGGTCGTATGTCCTATCTGCAACATGTCAGCAAACAGGTGCTGTTAAAATGGATTACAGCTAGTGATGGCATGTGTAATAAAATGTAATCCCCGCTGTAGCTGTAAATCCTCACTGAGCCTGTTGTGTGCATGACTCTGTGTATTATAACCAATCATGAGGGTATGTATGTTAAATGTGTGTGCTACTAACCTTTTCTGTTAAACAATAGTGATACACAATTCCCAGTACTGTATTCAAATACTGAAATATGAATCAATATATCAATATACAAAGTGTTACCTTATGTCTACTGCTACATTAACTGGGTCATTTTATCTTGTTTTGCTCTTGTAATCCAAAAACCTGTGATAGACAGGTGACCTGTCCAGAATATCACCTTGTTATCTGCCTAATGCATGCTGGGAAAGGTTGAAATATCATAACAACTGTTGGATGAATTATGGTGAAATTTGGCACAGACAGTCATGTCCACCTCAGGATGTTTTTTAATAATTTTGGATGTTCCCTAACTTTTCATCTAACCCCTTCATCATTAACTTATGACTAAACACTTGCAAAAACTAATGACATTCCCATCAGCCTCAAATGTACTTATGTGTTTGGTGCTTATTAGCATATATTAGCATGCTAATTTGCAAAATTAACGTGGTGAATATTACACATACTAAATGTCAATATGTTAGCGCTGTCATTGTGCGATTGCTAGCATGCTGACATTGGAATTGAGCTCAAAGCACAGCTGTGTCTGTTTACAGGCTCATGGAGCTGCTAGCACAGCTGCAGACTCTTAATCTTGTTGAAGCATTAAAGAATAATTCGTCGATGGCTTTTCTGTGACAGTCACAGTTATCTTCTCATCGACAGTGGAAGGGAACACTAACAATAGGGACTGAAGAAGAACTGAACTTGAGAGTTTACAAGTTCATCTTTGAACAACAGGCTGTGAAATGTCCCTGGCCAGACCAGTTATTGTGCCATTCCTGTTCAGATTAGTTTTGAATACGTGTTTGCAGTGGGCAGTTACCCACCTGAAACTGAATAACTCCTCCTTTCTTCCTGATCTGATTACACGTATTCACCTGCTTGTGTCCGTACTGTGAAAAGACTGAAAAAAAGAAGGAAAGAAAGAATTGCATGAAACTGTAAACCAGACATTAGGACGTGTAACTGAGATGGTGAAAGAAAACAAGTCAAAATCCACAAAGAGTCATTCAGAGGTCAAACTAAATTCTTCACTTTCTCTTTTTTGGTCAGCTGACTGCCTCTAAATGGCATCACATGATGGTAAATTACTATATGTCAGACCCTACTAAGCAGAAACTACAGTATATGCTTACAGCTTTAAAATAAAAGGCCATCAGGTTTACTAGTTCAAAGTGGAAATAAAAAAGTCAGGTGACACAAGGAAGCAGCTGTTTCCTCAGCTTTTCCTGACTCAAGACTCAACACAGCTGACTCATGAGGAGTTAAGTCACTTCACTTGCATAACGCTCACATACTGCTTACTTAGACGTCTGACAGCTTGACAGTGGAGGAATTGGTTTTTATCCTTACGTATCTCTAGATGTCATTACTGTAAAAGTGGTGACTTAAAGAAAGGGGAAGAGAAGATTGGTGCAACTTTGAGCATTGAAATTTCAGGTTTGCAAAGAAATTCATCATTTGAATTGGAAATCAAATGTATCTCATCATAGAGATATAAATGGAGAAAGAGAAAGAAAATTACTTTTGAAGACTTGACCAACCTGAAAGAAGCCTGTGTATGTGTGTGCAAAGACTTCTCTAACATCCTAAACCTCGACAGAGGCTGGAGAATGTGACTCATTTATATTTACAGTTGTTAAGTTATAAAAATCAATAAGTTGATAAATGATTCAAGTAATTAAATAATGCAATTAAAAATCTAGCGTTAAATGAATGAATATTGTTCAGTTGTTTACAGCTCTTTGCACCTTTGTATACGTTTGTCATTTAGAGCCGAGTTTCCCTCTCAGCGGGGCTCAGAGGCTTTGTGAGATGCCGGGATAACTGTGCCCGGTTTCAGTGTCACTTACCCAGTGGTTGGCATATGGTTAGCCATGTGACGCAGCCAGCATGATGGTGAGATCAGCGTAATCAAGAGGCCATAAAGAGACACTGCTTTCACACCACCAGGCGATGAATGGCTGCTGTCATTTTATCTTCAGATCTGTGGCTCCTCTGGCAACTAACTAAAAGACAAAAGTTTTCATACATTACATCAGGAATTAATAGAAAAAGAGTCACACTTCTGCTATACCAGAGCTTTATCCTCTTGTTCTGTGCAAAGGAAATCAAACTGTTAGAACAAAGACATTTTTGAGAAGATCAGCATATAAGGATTATGTCCTTTTTTTGGCATTTAGTTGACTCCACAAGGCGCCAGTGACCCTGTGCACAGAGAAACAAGATGGAAGTTGCCTTTGAGAAGAGGAGTGTGCCCTAGGAGTTTGTGTAGAAGAAGAGCACTTGTTCTATTGTCAGATTTACTCAGAGAGCTAATCCTCCACCAGCTTTCACTACAGTGAATGGGGAAGAGGTGTTGACGTCTCCATACACAGTGTAACAGTAAAGCTTATGCTGTGTATTGATCTGGTGCTGTGTAGTGCCACAGATTTCACTCATAACTGTACGGAGCTGTTTTTTCCCTTAAACCAGGATTTGAACACGCAATTTTCTGGTTTTACTGTGCAGCTTGTGCTTGCTGCACTCTACCTGGTTCAGTGTCTACTGGTGCAGAGAGTACACTCAAAGAGGCTTATAACCATCCGCTCTTAATGAGGCTTTGCACACTCCAGGCCCCCTGTTATGAACAATGACCCAGCTGTTTGTGGCCCTTTTCTCTTTGGTGTCACAGAACATATGGGAAGGTCTGTTTACAGGTCAGTGAAAATGTAATGAGTCCTCAGCCGTTCATATTTACATTTATGTGGTGTTATGGCCACAGATGAATCATGGCTGCATGTTATGTACTGCTCAGTCTACACCAGAAACGCAGCGTACTCAGGTGTTTCCCAGACTTGCATAAGGGTCACAGTGATAAAGACCTCATGGATTCAGATTCCCTCACTGTTCTGCACATTGCATATGCAGAGTGCTTACAGTTCAGTTTTTGCAGATCACCAAGCCAGTAGGAGGCGGCTTCTTATGTTTGAAGTTTGAAAGAGGCTTTAACCACTCTCCTAATAATGGAGCCATTGAGATCCGAAGGGGCTTTCGCACAAACTGAACTCACTATGAATAAACAAGCCCCTCTTACATAAACAGCTAGCAAGGCCAGCTCTAATTATCATACAGCTACAAACAATGTTAAATTTTATGGTGTCAGAATTAGTTTGGACTTTGTCTTATGATGGGTTTGGACATTTAGTGACATCTCTTTCGCTGCAGCGCGATACAATCATGAAACTCTAAGTTGCAAATGATATTGCTCTGTAGGGAAGTATGTATACTGTTCATCTATTGTTAAAAAGCAATCGCAGGATTAAAAAGTATTGATCTGATTTCAAAGCATTTCCGATTGCAAGGGATTTTAAGGCTCATACATGTACCTCCCCGTGCTGTGGTACAGTACAACGACCACAAGGTCATTATTCTTCCTGCTTCTCGATGCAGGTCATCTGTGGTCATTCCTCCCTCAGGTAACACTTAGGACAGTAATCCAAGAGCAAGGTTATAGGTTTCTTTTATGTTATGCCCGACCTCGACTTGACCTCATGACACATCATCCAGGGTGCACGCAGTCAATTTAGGTCAAAGGTAGCTCCATAATTAGATTACAGCAAAAGATTGTGAAAAAAACCCCCAAATAGGGCTAAATTAATACATTAGCCGATAAACAGGTAAATCTGCAACAATTTTGATAATCACATAATAATTTTTCACAGTTTTTTGACATCAAATGATTGCTTGAGATGAAATGGCAGTTTAATCCATAATAATGACAAAAAAAATCATAATAAAATAATGTATAACTCAGTCTGAGAATGATATGGAAACATTTTTGCTTGACTGAACATTTCGATTTATCCTGACATTTTGCAACTGATCACACTGTTAGTTCAAAGTAATTTTCCATTAGGTTGATCATCATCATAATGTGCTTAGAATAGTAAGCTGACAGACAAATGGGAAACTGAAAACAAGACAACTTTTACACATAAGTCCAGGCTTGTCCAATTATTATTATTGAATTCCTACTTCAGAAAAAGACTTTGTTTGTGAGACCCCTGCCCCAGAGGGCAAGTGTCATAGAGTCACCGTGAACTTTAACCTGATCGTGGCTCCAGATCAGGAGATTTTCTCTCACTGCTCTGGGAACATGAAGAGGCCATTTGTTGTCTTTGTGTTTAAGTTTTAATTAAGATGGCTCAGCTTAATGTCTCTGTCAGTGTGTGCATGTGCTGCACTGTAACATGGTAGGTTGAATAATAGTCCTTCAGTCTGTACTCACTGTTGCACCCCGGAGAGGAACAATCAGATGCTTCTAGCCCGACTTGCTTTGGGTCGAGTCGGGTGATGTTACAAGAACAGGCCGCTG